>NT_165977.1:2587649-2590232 GCF_000143365.1 Chaetomium globosum CBS 148.51
GGGGGGGGGGGGGTACTCACATGCCGGGCTCAACAGTCACCACCATCCCCGGGGCCAGCTTCTGGCCACGCGCACCCGAACTCGACGCCAGCGTCAGCGCCGCCTCTACCTCGTCAAGCGGCACGTTGTTTAGCAACCACCGCTCCTGCTGCTTCTCCTTCTCCGGCTTCGCGCCCTCCCACAACGCCGCGACCTCCCACGGCGTCAAACTCTCCCGCTTCGTCATCACCCGCCTCCTCAACCGATACCCGCGCCACGTCGACGCACCACAACCATAACCACCACCACTACCAGGACCACTACCAGGACCACCGTTCAACAACAGCCTCTCCGTCCCCGAAACATCATGCACCTCCAACCCGACATGATGGCCCAACCCATGCGGGAAAAACGCCGCCACCGTGCCCCGCGCCAGGATCTCCTCCTCCTCGCCGCGCAGAATCCCCAGCTTCAACAACCCCGTCACGGCCACGGCACAGGCGTGCGCGTGCAGCGCGGAGAAGCGCACGCCCGGCTTGATCTGCGCGATGCATTCGTCTTGCATCCGCTCGACGAGGCGGTAGATCTCGCGCGCGAGGGGGGTGAAGGATCCCGGGAGGGGGATGGTGCGCGTGATGTCGCTCGCGTAGCAGTGGACTTCGGCGCCGGCGTCGAGGATGAGGAGTTCTGTTAAGGAGGTGGGGTTAGTTGGTTTGGGGTGATGAGGGAGGGGGGGTGGGGGGTGGCGTACGGCGGTTCTTGAGGGATTGGTTGTTGTCGTCGTAGTGGAGGGTGCTGGCGTTGATGCCGGAGGCGGCGATCACTGGGTAGGACTGGATGGGGGCGCCGTGGGCGATACAGTAGCCCCTGAAGAGGGCGTCGATCTCACGCTCGTTGGTGAAGCGTTTGATGTTGCGCAGAACGGCTTTGTGGGCGGCGCTCTGGAGAGGAGTATTAGCGAGGTTGGGGATTGGGTTGGGGATTGGGTTAAGTTAGGTAAATGAGGTTGTGACTGGTGACTGGGGAGGGCCTACCGAAACGGCATTCGCCCGCCGGATCAGGGCAATCTCATAGTCGGTTTTGATGACTCGGGCTGCGTCCATGGCAGGCTTCAGACGGACAGCGTCGATTCGAATAAACTTTCCGAGGTGATCAAGCTCCGGGGGGATCTGGTCCGGGTGCAGCACGTGGATCGTTTGACCTCTCTTGAACACAGGGCATTGCTTTTCATGAAGAAAGTCAATGTAGTAAACGGAATCCACGTCCGAGGCGGCTTTGCATTCTTCTGGTGTTGGCACTTTTCCAAACCAGAGCACGGTCCGGGGTTCGATGCGCGGGATCCAGAGCACCAGCTTGTCCCTGAGTATGTCGTAGGTCACGGCACACCCAGGGAAATCGGCCCCGGTGATGTAATAGAAGCTAGATGGCTGTTAGATTGGAATAGTCCCATGTATCATTGAATCTGGGAGTGGCTTGCGCATACTATCTGCGTTGGCGAAAGGTGGGGCCCATATCTGAGTCCTCGTAGTACTTCTCATCCTGGCCGAGGAGGAAGATAATGCCATGGTCTGCTCCCAGCTCTCTGGCCACCTTCCGAGCATGTTCCTTTGCTAAAGGGGGAGATCAGTATCAAAATCAGAGGCTGAAGAGGATGGATAGATGCTTACCGGGAAACTTGCCCAATCCTTCCCGCCACGTCTCATGGAGCTGGGGGTCACATATGACGCCACTGGAATCCGATGAGGTTTTCTCGGTCGATAATGTCGATGGCGACAAGTTGGAAGAAGAGGGGCCAGACTTCAGCTCAATTGAACTGCGGGCAATAGCATCGTCATCACTAATTAGCAAACACGGTGGAACTCCAAATGCGACGCCATGACGGGAAGCAACCCACAGCGCATCGAATTCATCAATATTAACGAGATCATAGGACTCGTCGCAAAATTCCATATTTAATGCCGTTGTCGTCTTGTTCGAGTCCTTGTTTGGTGGTTATTTGTTGTTGTTGTTGTTGTTGTTGTTGCTGTTTGTTGTTTCAATGATTGGTGAGTACAGAGTGCCCTCTGTCCAATAGGCCGAGGTAAGGTGGTGAGCGAGTGGCTTAGTTGGACTTTGCGGTGTGGCTAATGAATGCGTGGCACTCACACGAAGACAAGAAGACACGAAAACTCGGAGACTCGCGCAAATAAAGAGGCGATTTTCTGATTTTGAAAATGAACTAGGTAGAAAGGTAAAGAAGGAGATCGGATTTTGAAGGAAAGAGCTTCGTCTGGTGTTTTTCAGGCTATGACATCACCAGAGATGGAACATTTTGTCAACATCTGATGACCCCTCAGCAGGGAGGCGCTGCGTGGGAAAAGAGTACAGGCGACTACTATACTGGATACAAATATATACCTATGTACCGAGATATGTTCGCTGCTATGTCTACCAGTATCTCCTCGAGCTGCACTCCTGACCGAGGTACTGTTTCTTCATTTTCGTTTTTCTTCTTCTTTTTTCTGTTTCTCCCCATTCCCTTTCTCCGCCCCCCGCCCCCGAAACTTCATGGACAAAATGCCCTGGTGTGCTGATTTCCCTCGCGTGCCGCTGGAGCTTGTCTCT
>NT_165977.1:2590332-2652106 GCF_000143365.1 Chaetomium globosum CBS 148.51
GCCCAGACCACAGATCTCGGTCCCATCCCCGGTGTCCCGCCCCGTCTTTTTCCTTCCCGGGTATCAAACGGTAATTCACCAAGCGAATCAAACACCAAAAATGCTGTTGGATGGCCGCATGTGGCCTTTCATACCTTCGTTGGCATCCGCACTCCCAGAATGCAGGTTACCCCAGGTCAGTGTAACAGTGCGAGCATGACACCCCACGCTGTTTTCGACATCCCGCCGCCGAGCCGTGATTAAATCACCGGAGCCCATTCATCATCATGGCCTCGTGGCCTTCTATCCCCTCAACCCCCCTCCCGCCTTTCGCCCGTCGTTTTTGAGTCGTTGCCTCCCATGACTCAGAAGTTCCTTCATCGATAGCCGGGGTTGCCCAGCATATCATCCCACTCGCCTCGGAAGCTCGGATCCGTCAGCATCTCGTCCATCATAGCCCCGCCCTGCTGCTGCTGCTGTTGTTGTTGGTGCTGCTGCTGCTGTTGCTGATGGTGTTGCTGGGTCATCTGTTGGTGATGATGCTGCGGCTGCTGGTGCGCATGGCTTCCATGGTCGGGCTGCATTGCGAGCATGTTGGGAGTGTTGTACATTTGCGCGGTTGCGTCCAGTCCATGCTGCGGCTGTCGCTGTGGCCCTTGCGACATGAGATAAGAAGGAATGGGTTCCAAAAGCTGCCCTTCGATGCCCTCGTACATGTTGGGGATGTAGAATTGCATGGCGTCGTGGGACTGGCCTGCGCTCGATTGCGGCGTCTGGCTGCCCGGATGCTGGCTCGCCGGATCTATCGGTGGTTGGTTGGGGTAGGCGAAGGGGTCTTCCGAGGGAAACATCATGGCGTCCATTTTGTACAGCGAGGTGGCTGGTCCTCCTGTAGCCTGCCCTTGCTGGAAACCCTGGGTATGCCTCTGCATCGTCCCTTGTGTGCTACTAGAATCTGAGCCCGTCCCCGACATGGGCATATTCATGGGCAAGATGTCCTGGAGGTTGGTAAAGTTCTGCCCCGCCAGGCTGCCATGTTGGAACCCGATGGTGTCGAAGGACGCTGTTCTCTGAGGCGGGGCGCGTGCCTCTCGCCGGAGCAATCCGATCGTCGGCCGAGTCATCTCTTCCGATCTCCGCTGTGGTATACCATCCTGTAAGTCAGGCCGGCTGGGCAGCGCCGCGCTGCCTGTTCTCGATCCTTGGGACGAGCTCGGAGCCGGAGCCGACCGTTTCTTCGTCGGTGTTGGTCGTCCCGTGGGTTTCTTGACTTGGTCTGGCAATTGGTCAAATAGGGGCTGGTTGCTGTTAACATCATCTCCTCTGTGATCGGTAATGCTCAATGTAGGAGGACATACGTTAAGCGCGACAGTTATACGATCGGCCGCTAAGCTCCGTTTCGCAAGTGTTGCGATGACGTCCCTTCCCGTCTTAGCATCGGCTAGTATCTCGGCAGATCCTGGTTTATCGGGGTTTTCCAGGACATAGAACACCAGGGAAAGTATGGCAAAGAACTCGGTATATAAAATAAACCAATACGGCCCGATAAGTGCCGCTTGCTTCTGGATCTCGCTCCCAATGTGGATAATGTTCCGCGAGACGGTAATGCCCGCCGCGGCGCAGTGATAGTAGCGGTTCTCGACTTTCTTGCCGGAAGTTAGACGTGGTGAAATGTAGTGAAGGAATGGTCTGTACAACATCATCTGGACGTGGGCATAACCAAAGCGGAGGAGGGTTCGAACGCTGTCAAGGGGTCAAATTAGCTTACGCCGCGCAACTTCAGTTCCATCAGATCGCCGAGAGCCACATACCGGATAACTTCGATTGGGCCCTCATGGCTTGGCCGCCAATATTCGTTGAGCTGCGATTGCCATTCCTGGAGCTCCGCCTCGATGGCTTGGACTCGAGAGTAGTTGATCATGAACGTCCGGTCTGCTCGCTGCCCTTTGGCACTGTCCGTCATCCCCCGGAGCGGGTATATGTTTCTGACCACCTTCGCAAGTATCCTCATAAGCTTGTTGTGCGCATTGAACGCCTGGAAATAGGACGGGGTGCCCGGAGGCGGCATCCTGATTGCGTCCTTGGTAATGTACTCGTCGTCCACCTCGGTCGGGAGGGGCTGGTCGACATCTTCGTCGTGGAGCAGAAGAGGAAAGCCCAGAATAGCGGAAACGTAAAAGTCCATCTGGCGGATGACGTGAAATACCCGCCGCCGGGACTCGTCTTCGATCGGAGTGATTTTGTCGTGTGATAAGTGGCGGTGTAGCCCCATGCGCAAGCAAGATCGGAGAGCAATCCCAAGGAACGCGTAGCAGTCGCTAATGTTGGAAGTAGCTTGGAGGAAGAGGATCATGTACACGAGCGCCTGGAGAGAAGCCATATCGCGACATTCCGCAACGTCTTGCAGTATTAGCCGTGCAGTTGTGTAATACTTGACACTAAGAAGAGGCTGTTAGGATCAAGAACTAACGAGAACGGGAACGGAGACGGGAACGGGACGCAAAATCTCACCCTTCTTCTACCGCCGACTTGTACGTCACGGTGTCCTCCGAGTTTTGGTCCTGGGAGACATTGTACACGCAACCGAGTGCCAGCACAGAGTAAAGCAAGCCAAGGAACCTGTGCTCATCGCTGCCCCAAGAT
This sequence comes from Chaetomium globosum CBS 148.51, assembly GCF_000143365.1. Classification (NCBI taxonomy): domain Eukaryota; kingdom Fungi; phylum Ascomycota; class Sordariomycetes; order Sordariales; family Chaetomiaceae; genus Chaetomium; species Chaetomium globosum. Next base: position 2,592,955 of record NT_165977.1, read on the forward strand.
TCTTGTGGTGTCGTGTAAAGCCTGTCGAGCGTTTCGTAGAATGTCGGCTGGTGGACGATTCGGAGGAGGCAAGTGGCACAATCCAACGAGTAATAGCAGAGCGTGCGTACCCGTTCCAGGGGAGGCAAATTGTAGATGGCGGGAGAGTTCGAAGGCTCCCAAGGCGAGCTAGCGCCAGATTTCGGGGAGTCGAGGCTGAACAGGCCAGGCGGTACAGATGGCCGGGGTAGGAAGGGGATGTGGTATTCGTTTCCGAGGAGGGACTGGAAGTGGTCTTTCATCCGCTGGAGGAAGACGGCGCCCGACGAAATCCCATGGAAATCCCATTCGCCGGTTTCCTTGAGTTCCAGCTGACCAATCGACTCGATCATGGATACAATCTGGGGGTCTTGGCTCTCCTCTTGCGAATCCCTGGGTGCTTCCATCTTGAGTTCCATGGCGCGAGCCCTCGCCTTCTCCCTGTTTCGGAACTCTTGCTGGACCGCAGGATCCAGATTGGGGTCGGCGAGATCAACATCGGGCATGAACTTGCGCAACAAACCCTCTGCCCGTTGGAGCCGAGCCTCCAGAGCTTCGATGTACTGAGGAGCAGGGTTCCTGCGGCGGTTAGACGGCTTATCGTATGTGCACTCTACAAATCGGTCAGCAAAACCGAGCTTCGGGGGGCTCGGGAAGGGGGAACTCGGCGGGGGGGGAGGTTATCGGGTTGTGTTACCCATAGCTGTATACCGAGCAGTGCGTACACGGCTGCTTGCCATCGCATTTGATCTTTTTACGACGGCACTCATCGCATGCCCTCGTCACCCTGCGGCGTTTCTGAAGAGGCATGTTCGGGGCCTCTCCAAGATCGTCCTGCACCCCGGAAGCATCTTCGGATTCTGGCTTGATGGAACCTTGTCTGGGTGATCTGGCGCTCTCGGACCGGGACACGAACTCATCCAAAGACAAGTCCGCCGACTCCTCATCGGACATATCGGGGCTGTTCCCGGAGCCCATGGTCCTCGGTTGGATGGCGGGCTTCCTCGTACTGCTCCCAGCCCGGCCAGCACGCGGAGGGCGCGAAGCTGGCCGAACAGCGCGGGGGGCAGATGTGTTGTCAACAGTCGGGCCCGTCATGGTCGTCTCCGATGGTGAGCTTGCGCGGGGAAGGCACGGAGATATTTCTGGTCTACCTCCGTGTGGATGTCTTGCCCCGTCGCGATAGAGTTCAGGTGTGTGTTCGCATGTCTAACCTACGGGTGTGGTGTGTTGTTGAAGTTTACACCACGCCGGAACCGGGAGTCGGGATTCGGGAGTCGGTCGTCGTTGGGGAACAAGTAGCAGGGCGCAAGCTGGGCGTTCAAACGCGGGCGGCGAGACCCGACGAGGGTTTGAAGCCCGCGTGTGTGATTCCACGCCAAACCCCCAGTTCCCGAGACGGGGGGAAGGGGGGGGGGGGGGGTGGCTCTACAAACGAGGACTTTTCCCGTTTGAGCCGACACCCTGTCCTTTGGGATACCCTGAGAGCTTTTATCTATCCTAGGTTGGCTCCGCTTAACGTGCTAGGATTAAGGAGCAGCTTAGTGGATGAACAGAGGGATGGGGGAAAGCGTTGCAGAAGCAGCGGAAGTGCAGCGCGTTAACTATGGAGTTGTCAGGATTCGGTTCAGTGTGAACCGCTGTCCCTAGGGGGGTCTTCCCGAGAGCGAGACAGGGATGGGGGGAGGCGGGAGCCGGTGCCGACTCGGGGCTAGTGTACCACGGACACCAGACGAGACGGGGCGTTGATGATGCCTCGGAAATAGCATATCATAGAGAGCCGTGGACCATGGAGAGAATATAGGATGATCTGTGCGCGCCCTGCCGTGACCTGAAGACAAAGAAGCGAGAGAAGAAGAGATAGTGAGCTAAGTCGAGCTGTCAGTTCGGACTCGGCAGTGACCGTTCTGTGGTTGGATGGCAGGCGCGGTTGGGAAGTTGTGGAGCACCTGTACGGCTCCTATAGTGTGTACACACAGTACACGCCGACCAAGTTAGCTCTGTGCTGGGATTCGACGGCAAATCCCATGGATTAACTACGAATAAATTACAACCTCCTCGGAGGAGCCGCAGACTCTCGCGTCTGTGGGATCCAGTTCTCCAATTCTGCCCGTCGGCTGCGTGACGCATGTTGTGCGCGACCACGAGGGCAGGTGGATGGGAATCGCCTCCACGTCCCGGGGTCCCCTAGCCGCATGCCGTTCGGCTGCTTCCATGTTCCCAGGACTCTGGGGTAGTTATCTCCGACTCCGACGCAATGGGCACGGGGGGCACGGTTGACTCGCTGTGATTCACCGAATTGGTTGTTCCTTAGCACACACGAGACGATTGGAACAATGTAGCGAGACGGGATGGCAGGAGGTTGGGTTCGGATCGAGCAACGCTCTCACATCTTCGGGTATATTTTCGAGCTCCGCCTACCGTGGATCTCTCAAATTCATGGTGGATGCCGGTGCGTTGAGGTCTTTGGGTCTTTGGTGGCGGCAGTCGGTGCAAATTGTTCTTGGCCTCCCTTCTGGTTCCGAGAACCGCCGCGTGTCTCCGTCTCCGTCAATGCTGACTCTGACGCGTGTTGGCGTGTTGGCGTGCTCGGCGTGTGTTGACAATTGAGCCCCTATCGTGACAGCAAGACTTGAGCCCGCTCTTTTTCCGGCTTTATTCCCGAGTTGGGATTCGAACGCGAGAGGAACAGGAATGGCTCGCTCGCTCAATGGAACATGCAGAAACTGGAAGGCGTGGAAGGGCGGCGGTGGATAGAGTGGGGAAACCACTGTGCAAACCCCCATCATGATCCACAGCAACGTTAACTGACGGTAGGCACGGGAGGGTCTGAGCTTCCCAGATCAACATCTCAACCAAACTGCCAGCCTGGCAGGTTGCCGGTGTTCGAGCGGTGACAGCTGCCACTCGAATGCCTAGGTAGGTAAGTGGAAAGTTCAACCTGGCATTAGTATACTGTGTACCAAAGTGGTTTTATTGGTCATGGTCCTCCTGTCGTATCCCCTGGAAGGTGCAACGCTTCCTTCTCTCATTGTTGGGAAGGAGCCAAATACTGGGCAGGTGCGTTGCGGCGGTCGCACCGAAGGGCACCCTGCTGCAGGGTGCAAAGCCGTCAATATTGGGGGAGCATCGGGATGCGTATTTTGAGCAACAACCCGCAGCGGCCCCAGCAATCTCTTGACAAAGCATATCCCAAAAGTGCAGAAGATGGGAAACGGGCATTGGCGATCTCGAAAGGGTGGGGAAAGCATTGGCGCGCTAGAGACTTGGCTTACGTCGGTGTGCAGGCTTGGCATGCACGAACCCCAGGCGAGGTGAGCAGGGGTCCCCAATCAGCCCATCGTGTCCATGTTGACGAATCCGCACTGTCCTCAAGCGACGGGGGTCCTGGGAGCAGACTTTTTCCAAACAACGGGCCTCCCGAGCTTGGCCCGGCGAACAATCGCACCCTTGAAGCTCGGCAGCCGGGACTCGCGTGTTGGGGGGCTTGGGGGGGGACGACGTTTCCCATGTCATTATGGGCGGCGTTTCTGGGCATCGAGGATCTTGGAGATCCGATTCGCGGTCGGCTACTTTTACCATGGACCCTTTTTTTCGTGGCTGCCACTTTGGGTTTCCCGGAGCAAGGGCCGGGTAGCCTGAATCTCGGCGGGTTGCGTCTCCCACTCCAGTGTGCACGTAGGGCAGCGAAAGAACCTCCGAGAACGATCCGACTGCGTGGATGATCAGTTAAAGATAGAATAAACTATTGAAAGCCGTCTGTACAAATCGCCAGGGGTGGCTGTCAGCCTTACAAGCACATCTTCTCGTACTGTGCACCAAAACACTGCACACCTCGGCGACCGAGGCACTTCCCGAGTAAAATCTACCTGCTAGTTGCCAAGAAGAAGAATGCCTCACCTCTCTGTTTCTCCAGACCAGACGACGGCATTTGATGGGGTCCACCTGGCTCAGTCATGTGCAACAACTGCTTCGTTTGCTTCGTTTCTGATACGAATTGACGAATCGACGAGTTTCGAAATCATCCCAAGTATTTGCCCATTTTTTCGCATGCATGCACCCCTCCCGAGTCAACAGGCAGAATCTTACCCTTCGCACAACTCCGCTGCGGTTGGAGATTGGGCCCCAGAGCATAGTCAAACTCAATCAATCAAGACACACATAGTTAAAGCCATCGCGAATGCCCTCCCTTGCAGTGATCTAATCAATCGCGTATCTATTTCAGCTATCCAGCCTACAGTTCCAACACATCTCCGCTTTCTCGTCATTCTTCATCTACCTGGACATCGCTCGGGACCTCCGGACCGCAAGGGTTTTCCAGGCTATTTTACACAAATACCTATCTTGTGTCTACCTAGGTACTGACTGCTCTAGACGCAACCCAACTCAACACTTTGAATCTCTCCTCAAAATGGAGCTCCAAATACGGCGATAGGCCTATCACTTTCTATCCTACCTACTTCGCCACGACTTGTCTCGGAATGCAAATGCAAGATAAATGAGCGCCGTCGGCTAGCACGAGACATCAACGGGGCCGACTCGGGAGGCCTCGATTGATGATATTGCTTGAGGTCAGGCTCATAGTGTCGTCAGTTGCAGGTCTCAAAGAAAAAAAAAACCAATGCGCCAGGCATGTTTATTCTCTCTCTAACTACCTGGTACCTCGCTAACCAAAGTACCACCATCCGCCAGAGCCGCTCCCGCCACCATAGTCGTATGAATTATCATAGTTGCCTCCGTGTCCACTAGAAGCAGCGGGAGTCGGGGCCGCCGTGTCCGGGGAGCAGCCTTGAGGGCGCTGACCACGGCGTAGGGCCCCAATCACCAGGCCCTTCGAGGTCGCGATGAATCACAGTTCATTCCACCACACCGTGTTGACGTCCTAGTGGCAGCGTCCCGGCCACGCTTGATACAGCGACTTCCAGCTGTTGGTGGTCGTTCATATAACCCCCCCTTAGACGCGTGCTGTCATCACCGAATCCCGGCACCCGAATACCGGCCTTTGAATACCGGCCCCCACCCTTCCCCAGCCCCTGTACAAGACGTACATGTACATGTATGTACGTCGACTGAGTAGTCCCCGGAGGCCACATTGTGGCTGTTGTAAGTTTTAGGTGTGAGTTGGAAAAAAAGAGGCAATAGGGCGGAAAGTGGTATTTATTGTCAACTTAATGTAGTTACCTAGGTGGGTAATTTGTAACTGGCTGGGCATACCACTTTTAGTTTCTTCACTTTACCTATTCCACCACCCCAAATACCCACTATCACCACTCCCTCCTGAGTGCATAAGGAGTGGCAAACCCTCACCTAGGTAGGTAGCTACCTACCTAGGTAAGGCACCTAACCCTCTGGCAAAGTTGTGGCTCGTGGGGGTTCGGGCACCACTGGCCACACAAGCAGGGTGCCGACACGTTTGTCACCGCTACTTATGATTTCACCAAGCTGCGTAAAGCATCATGCATGGCCTAGGCAGCAAATACCATGCAGTACAAGGCAGAAAACTCGTGCCACGCCAAGGGACGTACTAATAAATGACACATATCTTGGTTCTCACTGCACTCTTTCGACATTTTTCTTTACTCCAGCGCAACCCGATCCATCATGTACTCTGATACGGACATGGCAAACGCAGACGAGGCCATGGGAAACAGCCTGAACCCAACGCCCCTGCTCTTCAACGACGTGTATTTCAGTCGTTGTGAGAAGCCAGTATCCCCGTCCCCGTCCATATGGGCGCCGTTTCCCCGCCTCCCAGCCGAACTGCGTCTGCGCATCTGGCTGCTTCCTCTTCAACAGCACCGCATGATTGAGGTTGATCTCCACCCTACCGCCGGCGACAACGGTACTTCCCGGTATGCCGACCGTAACCATCTCGGTCGGATTGTCAGCGGCCGGAGCCGGAGCTACACCTCCCGCCTCCGGGGCCGCGGATCCTATGTGGCGTCCCTCACCCCACTCCTCCGCGTCAGTCGTGAGGCGAGGGCAGCCGCGCTCAGCTTCTACCACATACACCTTCCCTTAGGCACAGGGCAAGTCCTATACCTCAGCTCCGAGTATGATGTCGTCTACGTCCGGCCCAGGCGGCCTAAACCTATTCATAGCCCGCCGGCGACCGACCCCGATCCCGAATTCGGTACCATCTTCGTCGACTTTTTACACGACGCCCGAGCCCACGATTACAAGAACCACGGGTATAGCTTCCTCCTTACTTTATTCCAACCGCACAAGTCTGGTTTTTGAGCCATCTAACATGTAATATCGGCCTATAGAGTTCGCCACCTCGCCATAGACAAAGAGATTCGCCACTACCTGCTCGGCCGGTTTGAGGAGGGCGTGAATTTGACCCCAGAAATGCTTCACCCGGCCGCAGCGACGTCATTTGCCGATATCCTCCGCCACAAGCTCCGTTCCCTGCTCTGCGTTGTCGATTTCCGGGGCTCTACGAGGTGCATGAGCGCCCCCCCCTTAGGGGGCGGGTGGCGCTGCCACTTCGCCCAAACGTTCCCCCTCCGTCGACGAGGCCGTATAACAGGGGCCTTCCACTGGCTTCAAACCGACCCGCGACCTGGCGTCGAGCTTGACCTCCGCCAGCTCCCTATCAAGGATGATCCCCATCTAATGTTGCGAAACTGGAGGCGCCTAGAGCAGCTTTTCGGAGTGACGAGAGATCAGCAAGCCACCCGAGAAAACGGGGGCGACCACGGCTTTCGCCTTTATGTCTGCCCCACCAAGGACTGGGCAATGGAAACCGAGGCGGAGGCAGTGTGGTCGCGGGACGAGCTGGTGCAGCATCTCCAAAACGAGGCTGAGGATTGGGACACGAAGCGCTGGTATCTCACCCGGGTCTTTGGGGGCACCCACCCATCTCCAAAGTATAGCTCTGAGTCTCGAGAGGAGGAGGAAATATTTGAGGCGATGGAGAAGTTGCCCTGCACGGCCATCGGCATGTGGCTTTTCCCTGTCGAGGCTTTCCCCCCGCCCACCATTGCCCAGCTGCTCTCATTCGACCTTTCGGCCGCCCGCCCCAGTCTGCTTCTATTTCAGGTTTAACAGCAGGTGGAATCTCGCCGAGGGTTGTAGAGGCCTACTCGGGGTTTCGCTATTTAGGCGTAGCTGTATTAACGCCTAGCCGTCCACGCGTTGGTTTGATTGACTGCGCACAAGGTATAGGAGGAATGACTGCATTGCTTCGAATAAAAAGAGAAAAGGGGGGAGCCAAATGACAGGAGGCGCGAGGATAGCTTTTGACATGCGGTGGTGCGTAGAGAATCATCTGAATCGAATCGATTGAATTCAGGTAAAGAATAGAAACTACCTATTCTCCTGGGCTTATAACGAGGTATAGTCGTGACTGCTGGCCGGTGAGCTTTGAGAGTCCTTAATAACGAGTGATTACCTCCCCATATGGTCCATATAAACTACCTGGGTACCTAGGTAGTAAGACCCGGAGGGTTAGTATTGAGGGCCAGCAGCGAGGCTCGCCGCTCAAGGGTCGGGCGTAGTTAGTTCGCGTCTCCGAACCGGTAACAGGAGCCTGGCGCCGAAAGTGCACCGCTATCGCAAACACGCGGGGTATATAAAAGCTGGGGTACTTAAGGGGTGTGAACGAAGTAGAACCGGTGACACCTTCGGGCCTTCGTTGCCGGCGAGGTTCGCAGTTGTTACCTACGGAGGCGGCCCCACTCCGGGAGTGCGAACGGGTTATCGGCTCGCAAAAAAAGCCGGGCTCGGTGCAGGATGTTGACTAGGTACTCGGCAGTGGGAACGCAATAAAAATCATCTGGAAGTCGGAAGAAAACGAAAACTTGAGTTTTTTTCATGAGGATCTTTAACGCCACAGAGGTACCTCGGTACTGAGGGGGGACCATCGAATGACAGGGCTGAATTTTGAGAGAAGAGCGAGCAACGGGGGCCCCACATTGCTAGGTACCTCCCTACCCCGCCATGACGCCTGGCTGCCTGGCTGGGCTGGCCTTCACCCTTTCTGCCGGACGCTTCAGCCTCATCACAAGAGCTTCCTAGCTTGCAGCCTTGTCAACCTTCCATCAACTACCCTCATCGCTCTGGTATTGAGAATAGCAAAGATGGCGGACTCATTGTTGGCATTCTTCACACTCATGGATAACCAAAATGGCACCATTGTTAGAGGTATTTCGAGCTCCCACCTCCGCCCAGCTGCTCCCATCCCCAAGAACGGACACCAAGTCAACCCCGCGGTCGACTAGACCACCAAGGCCAGCAGCTAACTCGGAGACTTGGACCACCAGAACCCCCGAATTTTGACCTCGACCTTTACATACAAAACTACAAAGGTCAGCACCCCCGGTGTCTTGAACGATCGAGTTTCCGGCCGACTTTATTCTGACCCATCCCTAGGTCGTGCGCGCTTCGATCGTCTCTTCCTCATCGGCCGCAGCTCCGTGCCGTTATGTGTTGATGCCTTGAAACTGGCCGTCGCTGAAGCCAAGAGAGGTAGAGATACCCACAGATACAGGGAGGCCGTTGAGTGCCTGCGGGTTGCGGCGCCATCGGAACCGGAGGCGACGTTCGATCAAGATTGGTTGCAAGCACGGGAAGAGGAAAACAAGGTCGAGACCAACCGTTTGCTTAAGGAACTGAAAGGTTACAAGAATAATCTCATTAAGGAGAGCATTAGGGTGGGTTTTGGACTTGTCAGCCGTGTGGGACTTGCCTTGCTAACGGCGCTTCCCCGGTACTAGATGGGCAACGAAGATCTCGCCAAGCACCTCGAGAGCATCGGCGACCTCAACGCGGCGAGCGAGACGTTTTCGAAGATGAGACCAGATGTCAGCACCGCGAAGCAACTCATTGACGTTAGCAAGCATCTGGTTCGGGTGTGTATTCAGCGGCGTGAGTGGGATATGGTGAGCGCCCACCTGAGCAAGATTGGGGGTGCTCAATCTGCGGATGAGGAGAAGGCCGTACAACCGTACCTCAAGATCGCCTATGGGATTGCGTTCTTGGGGCGCGGGAGGTTCAAGGATGCCGCGCTCAGCTTTCTCTCGGCCGACTCCAGCATCCCCAGCTCGACATACGGCGAGCTTGCCAGCCAAAGCGATGTCGCAATTTATGGCGGCCTCCTTGCTCTAGCGTCTATGGACCGTGCTGAGCTGCAGAGCACCGTGCTTGATAACGCACAGTTCCGGACGTTCCTGGAACAGGCGCCACACATCAGGCGTGCTGTCGCACAGTTCGTGAGTGGCAGATATTCTGCATGCATCGCCATTCTTGAATCCTACCGCCCAGATTACCTACTCGACATTTACCTCCAGAAGCACATCGCCGCCATCTACTCCCAAATTCGGAGCAAGTGCATTATTCAGTACCTGACTCCGTTTTCCTGCGTCAGCCTGGACAGCATGAATAAGGCGTTCGGTGGTCCGGATCAAAACGTCGAAGACGAACTGGCCGACATGATTCAGTCGGGCGCGCTACAGGCTCGGATCAACGCAATTGACAAGGTATATCCCCGTCTTCCTTTCGGATATCGCCGTTGCTCCGGCTAACCCCACCCCAGCTTGTGACGACCAAGGCAGCCAACCCAAGAACGCAAATGCAAAACTCGGCGCTCCGGATGGCCGAGGACTACGAGAAGCAAGGCCTTGACCGCCTCAGGCGGATGGGGCTCGCCGCGGCGGATCTCGAGCTCAAAACGGGAAAAAAGCCGGGCCTCTTCGCCAGCCAGACCGACCTGATGCTTGAGGAGGCACTGGGCTGAGTTGGCTAATGGCCAAAAAAAAAGGGGAGAACGGTATTTGATTAGTCTGCTCATTATTGCATTGCACGGAGGGCGAGGGCGTTTCGGAACTAGGGCGGGGATACGGTGATGGCTGGTAATGTTGCTGGTTACAGTACGGCTATCCTATGGTCATGTCCGATAACGTCATGGCTGATAAACTTGAACGATCATGACAGCCACGGGTAATGAGATCTTTCACGTTGGAAGCCGCGAAGGAGTGCAAGTTCGATTCGCTGGGTATCACTAACTGCGTTTGTCCCTCAACATCCAACCTCACCCCATCAACTGCCGAACATCCTCGGGCGGCCAGCGGACCTGGGCAAAGGTCAAGCACCGCTTGATGCTCTGTAGATACTTGCGCGTGACCTCGCTGCCCATAATGTGGCCCCTCTCGCCGCCATGCAGCTTCTCACGGGCGCTACGTTCGTGGATACCCACCATGGTGACACCAATAGGCCACGCCGCCTTGCCAATGCTAAGGCGCAGATACCCATCGTTGGCATCGACGTACCGCCGCTCTTGCGCCGCCTTGACGATTTCGATCACCGCTTCGAGGATGCTCTCATCCAGGTCGCCCTGCTCGAATTTGCGAAAGAGGGGCCGCATCGTTTCCTTGCTCGATACCATGGCGCTGTGCGCCGCTTGCCCCGCGAACGTATCCGCGTTGTCCTCCCGCGCCAACGCCAACTCCCACTCGCGCAGAATCATATTGAAGTAGGACGCCAGCTGCCGGAACAAGAGCCTGCGGGCTTTCTTGTCCGACGCAGGCGGCACCGTGTCAGGAACCTTCATATCCTTCTCCTCCACCGGCAGCAGCGTCGTGGCAATCGGTCCCGAAGCAGCCGCCAACGCGCCCCCCCTCACAACCTTCCTATACCGCCTCAGCCTCGCCGCATGGCCCTCCCCAAACAACACCGCCGGCTCCCCCAGCCCCCTCAACCTCTTCACCAGCTCCTCCTCCGGCACATCCCCCGCCTCCTCATCCTCATCCCCATCCTCGCTCACCTCCCCTTCCCCAGTAGCAGCATCCGCCGCCCCCGCCGACGGCGGTGGCAATTCCGGCAGGCCCAACCTCTTCCTCCTCTTGCGCTCCTCCTCCGCCTCGCGCGCCCCGCGCCGCGCCCGCGATTCCTCCGCCAGCCGCCGCCGTTTCTCGTCCCGCGCGCGCGCCTCCTGCGCGGCCTCCTCTTCGCGCTGCCGTTTGGCGGCCGCTTTGCCGGCTCGTGCCTCCTCGAGCGCGGCCTGCTCGGCGAGGTACGCGGCGCGGCGGGCGGCTTCGGCTTCGCGGCGGGAGATGTATTTCGGGTGGGCGGGGGTTGTGGTGGTAGTGGTATCCGTTGTTGTTGTTGAGGAGGAGGAGGTGGGTTTGGGGTCCTTCTTGTTGTTGCTGCTGCTGCTGCTGCTGTCGCCTTTGGATTTGGAGATTTCTTGGGACATTAGCGCGGCGAAGTCCATTTTTGCGGTGGTTTTTGTTGTCCTTCTCGTTGTGGTGTCGTGTGGGCTGGTTGGTGGAATCGATGATGGGAGAGGTTTCGAATTAAGTTAACCGGCTAGGTGGTTTGGTTATTGTAAGCGACGGAAGGTGAGGTTGAGGTGGTTGTTGGAGGAATCCGATGGCCGAGGTTCTGGAAGCTGCAGGAGGCGGATCATGGCCCGCTAAAAATCAACAGGCGTTGCTGGGCGCGCCGGAACGGCCCCACAGCGGTGCGGGATGCGCTGTGGTGTCGCGGCAGGCAAGCGCAGCTGCTCATGCATGTTCCTGAGCAGTGAGTTTATGGCATGGAAGGGAGCTCATCTCCCATCTTGCAACCTCGAAAACTGTACTGTCAAAAACTTACTCAAACCTTTATTTTTATAATAAAGCTGCTTCTAAATCAATGCTACGTCGATTGTCAAAGCCCCCCCAAAACCGGTCCATATCACCACTACCATGAGCACACCCGCCCTTGACAGGGACGCATCGTCGCCCTTCCTGTTGAGACTCTTCTATCGCACAGGCGCATACCATAGGTATCCCCACCCCGACTTCACGACCGATATTTAAAAACTAGTCGCTTACTCTGCCAGACCAGATGAATTCAACGCACCCACACTCCCAGCCCACCTCACCATCCACACCTGGCCCACGTGCACCCTCTCCGAGCTCGCCGACCACATGCTCGACGCCTCACCCGCGATCCTCCCAGACCCCGCCATCGGCGCGCGGCTCTGCTTCTGCCTTCTCTACGCCGACGCGCGCAGCGCGCGCACCGACGGCCTGCGGCCGCGGTACGTGTCTAAAGTGCTCGGGACGGTCGTGCTCGGCCGGGGCGGGTCCGGGGCGGGGCCCGACGAGGGGGTGCCCGACGACGAGCCCGACGACGCCGACCTGACCCTGGCCGAGGCCCGTTTTATTACGGGTGATTTTATTAGTTGCGCCATCCTGCCGCCGGACGAGCTCACCGGCGACGTCGCGCCCGCGACCAGTGCTAGGATGGGCCGTGGGGCGGGCGTCGGCGAGGCTAGGGGCGGTGGGCATGTCGGTGCGCCGTTGCCGTTTGCGGGGCCGTCGAGGCAGAGGGATTATGCCGCGCCCGGTGGGTACAGTGGGGGTGGGAGGGGGTCTCGGAGTGGTGGTTCGCGGGGTGGTTATGGGGGTGGTGGGAGGTTTCGTGAGCGGGAGGAGCCGTTTGGGAGGGGAGGCTTTCGGATGCCGGAGGGGGAGTGGAGGAGAGGAGATAGATTGCCTGATGGCCCTCCCGATAATGGACGGTGGGGGAGATGAGAGGTGGAGGTTCTAAGGGTAAGCTGGAATGGGAAAACTAGCGGATGACGGGCGCCAATGGTCGGGGAATGCTGGCGGTAATTGACGGCTAGCCAAAGGGCTTGCCTGATCGACCTTATGTGGTACTATTCGGAGTCTTTCCGGAGTTGAGCGATAATAAACATACGTTTGGCAAACACCATAAGTTGGAGCTTACTGGCACCCGCGATTCCCACCGGCTTCACTTGGGGAGACCTGAGCCATCGTTTCCGTCTCTTTTGCAAAACTAGCCCCTTGGCCCGTCCCTATACAGGCTGAACCCCCGATTTTGGTAATCGAGCCGTTTCGTTTTGACGAGAGATGGTACGCCGCTTACCGGGTCCTCCAGCGTCCAGGACCCCGCCCGGCATGTCATCAATATTGTCACGATGTCGCTAACAGAACATCGGGAGTTGGTATCGTCTGTGTCGATGCAATTCTCATTTCTGGCTTTCAGTCCCGCGCCCTTATGTACAGTACTCTTGCTCCGTCCATACCATAACCACCCATATCCTTAGCGCTCAGAGATGATGTCGCCCTTCCTCTTCCCCCGGAGATCCCACAGCCCCTAGTAAGCAGAGTTAGTATCCAATCCTAACCCAAACTAAGCCCTGTCCACCAAGCCTTGCTTCCCGTAGTCGAGAAAAAAGAACTCACGTCGTTATGGTAACCAAGATACCCGAGAACCGACGGAACAGCGATCACGTAAATGAACGAGAGGGCAGCGGTCCGCTTCGTCCACCTGAAGTACTTGTATCGGTTCGCAGTCATGTCTGCACAAACATTAGTCTCGGATTTTTCGTTACCCTGCTGCCGCATCGATGGGAAGGCGGGGTTGGGAGAGAGGTCGACATACTCCCGAGCCGGACCAGGGCCGGGTCCATGGCCATCTCTGTTCGCGCAGACACGGGTTAGCTGGGGGAGTCATGGCCAATTGGGGTAAGGTTGTTCGGGGCGCACTGTTATGCGGTAGGCCAGCCATATTAAAGTCAAGGGACTGTCCCTAGCAGTATTGGTGGCTGTGGTGGGAGGGGTTCGCTCAAAGTTCGAGGTTAGAGATTCCTCGACGATAACTGCTCGCATCGAGCTCCCAGCAGTGCGTCTGGCGGTTCATGGGCCTTGGCGCCGAGAGCTTGGTGGATGGCGGGGCGTGCACGGTCACGTGCGCTGTGCCTTCGGTCCAGCCTTGGGTTCGCTTTCACGTCAACAGACGATGACGAGTGTTGCAGTTCAGGACCGGGTTCCATCTCTTGCGTTACATAGTAAAATCGAGGTTGGCATCGATCTGTGACATATTTTCGATTGCGATTTGGAACGAGTGTTCGTCTCATCTTGTTTTTGTCGGCATGTCTTCCCAACTATTTTTTATTATCGCTGCACCCGACAACTACATAGTAAGCACTGGGTTCAACACCCACTCATCCTCGGCAATTGAATTCTGGTCTACGGCCGGGCAGGATATCGCCGGAGTGTCTACTTTGTAAGGGCAGATTGGTCAAGGAACGTTGATCTCGGCGAATTGACTAGCATCGCCAATCCCACCACGTGTGGTAGGAATTGAGTCTGGGCTTTCTCCAAGTGGAGGGGAGAGCGTAGGGATCCCAGTGCCTCGGCATCCTACCTACCCAGATTGTCCCGTCTTCTTCCCAACATTTTACTTAAACAGCCTTCCATCCCTCCCTTTTCTGCACTACCAATCCGCATCTATTCCCCTCTGCGCAAGATATTCACCCTTTTATACACAATCATGGCGGAAGAAGTAAAAGTCAAGCTTCATTGGTAAAACCCCAAGCCCACTCCTTTCCGTCCAATGCCGCTAACACGGCGCAAGGCTTGATGGCTCTCGGGCCCAGAGCACTCTTTTCCTGCTGGAAGAGTTGGAGATCCCGTACGAGCTCGAGATTTACCATCGCCAAAAGACTATGCTGGCGCCACCTGAACTCAAGAAAATCCACCCCTTGGGCAAGTCGCCTGTGATCACGGTCACGTCACCGGATACTCCTGAGCCTATCGTTCTAGCAGAAAGCGCTTTCATCACGCAATTCCTGTGCGACCACCTTTCCAAGGGCAAAACGCTTGTGCCACAGCGCTGGAAGGACGGCAAGGAGGGCAAGGTCGGCGGCGAGACAGATGAATGGATGCGATACCAGTACCTGCTGTACTACATCGAGGGCAGCTTCATGTTCACCATGGTTCTGCACTTCATCCTTAGTGGTATGCTAACCGCCATAAGTGTAACCGTGGACCACTGGATCGCACTGACAAACTGTCCGTAGGACTCAAAGGAAACAGCGTCCCGTTCTTCGTTCGGCCTCTTACGACACTCATCGCAAATCAGCTGATCACAATGATCGTCTTCCCGAACATGAAGCGTCACTTCGGGATGATGGAGCAGTTCCTGGAGACATCACCTGGTGGCGGTGATTACATGTGTGGCCGTAGCATCACCGGTGCCGACATCATGCTGTCTTACCCGCTCATTGCCGGAAAGGATGGCGCGTTTGACGGCATCGGCAAATGGGAAAAGGGTTCGTTCAAGGAGACGTTCCCAAAACTCCACACCTATGCCGAGCGGCTGGCAGCAGAGCCGGGATGGAACAGATCGGTAAACAAGATTAAGGAGATCGAGGGCGGCTTTTCCATCTTACCCAACCCTGGCGGCCAACCGTCTGCGCGCATCTAAGACGGCCCGGCCTCAACCCGGCCAGCTATCTTATGACCACAGAACAAGCCTTTTTTCGGGGCTGCAACTGATACCGTGTTGGCCAACAAAATGTACCGATACGTGGGTCCGACATCGAAGAGGCGCGGTTGGAGGCGGGGCGGCCGGAAACGTGTGGAACCATCTCATCGGAAGCCCCAATGGCGTCTCTCCGCTGCGCTGTCACAAGCTTTTCCGAGGGTGCCAAGTGGATCTGGAACGAACGAATTAGACATGACGTCAAAAATACAATCAACACGTTCGAACAACGGGAACAAATCCAATCCCAACGAAGCCTGCCGAACCCGCATTTGGGCGAGATGATCTCTGTGCGTGCCACGCTGACAGACGGGATGAGCACTAATGTTAGGCATCGAAATCAGGTACAGACCCAAGATCCAATTGAGATGAGGGGCCATCCCTCTTTGGGAACGGCATCGCCGCAATGGGACACTTTTTTAACCCCCAATCCCTACCAACTGTTACAATCCGCGGACAAAAGAAACGGCCTTGCAGGGGGGGCGCCTGAGCCTCCGAGCGACCCGACCTGTTACCCATGGGCCATCCGTGCCATCCTACCGAACCCAGCCATTTTCAGCCTCAGCTGACTGCAGCAAGCTTTTAATGCCCGCATGGAACCGTCTGATTTTTCCCCAGGAAACCCTTCCCGTTACGTTTTGATCGCCAATGTTTGCGAGTGAGGACCCTGCAATCCTGCATGGGGCTGGTGAAGAACAAGGCTGAGAGACAGGCATCCCGAATTTAAACCCCGACCCTCGCCAACCTCGGCATCATCTTACCTGGTTGGATTTAAGGCTACCGTACTTTGTATTGCATCTTTTTTTGTTTGGTTTGTCGTGGGCATTACCTACGACTCATTTCGTTGGCGATGTTTTCTTCAACGACATCTTATATCTTAGAGGGGAGGACAGATTCCCCGCCTGTCGCGGCCATGCCCCCATCACATTATCCGACGCCTCCGGCCGAGGAGGGCGATTCCCCGCAATTGGATGCTTCCGAGGAAGAAGAACTGGATGTTGACCAGGACGATGCCCAGTCGTTCCTCCAACCGGCAATCAGCCCTTTGGCAACCCTTCTCACTTCACCCAAGACTCCGACGGCCGATAAAGTCGCCGCTTTCGAGCGCCAGTCTGCAGGAATCTTCGAGATGTTAGAGAGTGATGAGCCGAACCAAGACCGGCAGACGGTGCCAGTGCCTGCCAGTATGCCGAAGGCGCCCGATAGTGCAACCGAAAGCCAGTCCCCAGTGGTACTTCCGGCGCCGTGGCAAGCTGGGCCGAAGCAGTTCATGGTTTCCGAACACGGCCGGTTTCGATCATCCATGGCCGCGGCATTCCAGACACAATCGAGACAGCATCGCTCTCAGTCGGCCGGAGAGAGTGCACTAAAAAGACTCTCAAAGGCCTTACCATCCATCTCGATCCCCTCTGGTCTCATCCCAAACATTCCGACACCTACATTCTTCTCTTCCAGCGCGAGCTCACCACAGAAAGACACGCACACATCGCAATCCCAGAGGTCGACGGAGCTTTTATCCCCTCTCACTCCCTTTCCGGGCCTTGTCGCTCCCCATGCGAGCCCTCTCCGGCCTGATTCGGCAAGACCTCGCACCCTACGGCACACGACTTCGGACGACTCACTTCTCTACCACACGCTATCCCGCGTATCTTCACTCGGGGACGACGAACGCTTTGTCCATGTCCGCGAGCAAGTGAATGTGCGAATCAAGGCCATCAAGGACAGCTTCGATGGCCCATCGTTCAAGTTACCCCAGATGCCGAGTAGGTTGTCCGTTGTATGTGCACCTCCATGGCTACATGGACTGACCAGGCCAGGTTTGCTTAACACGCCGCTGAAGAAGTCGGCAAACGATCCCACGCCAGGCGTACACTCGTCGGGCTCTGCGCAGCATGGCCAGCGTGTCAGCCAAGACCCTCTGGACGCGGTGCTCGAGTCTTTGACCGGGGACATTGTGGTTATGGGCGGGTACAGGGGTTCGATTTTGCGGTCAGCGAAGGCCCCGCACAGGCGATTGTGGGTGCCGGTCAAGGTTCAGCTGGGAGTCCGAAAGGTCAACCTGGAGGTCGGACTAGATCCTGAGGATGAGGAGAACATGGAGAAGAGCATAATTGCGGACGGCATGCTCAAGAACGTTGGCCCAGTCGACATCTCGAAGCGGCTTTTTAGGAAGTTGAGGGAGTGCGAGAACGCTCGCACTGGAAAGCTGAGGGTGCACGACTACGGTTACGACTGGCGGCTCAGCCCCCATTTGCTGTCGAGGAAGTTGGTCCAGTTCCTCGAAAAGCTGCCCTCAAACCAACCGGGTGTCCCGAAAGAACAGCGCGGTGCCCTTGTTATTGCGCACAGTCTTGGCGGCGTCATTACACGGCATGCCGTGAATCAGCGGCCTGAGCTCTTCTCGGGTGTCTTGTACGCCGGCGTGCCACAGCGGTGCATCAACATCCTCGGGCCACTCCGCAATGGCGATGCCGTTTTGCTGAACGAGAAGATCCTGACCGCACAAGTCCACTTCTCCCTACGAACATCCTTCATCTTCCTTCCAGAAGACGGCTTCGCCTTCGTCGACAAGGTCACAAAGGAAGAATACAACATCGACTTTTACAACGTCGACGACTGGATCAAATACCGCATCTGCCCGTCCGTCTCGGAACCCGCGCTCCCGGCCCTCTCCCGGAGCAGCACCTTTGGCTCGCTCCTCAGCCTATCCGACTCCCTCCCCAGCCTGCCCCTCCGCAGCCGCAGCAGCACCCAAAGCAAGAAAAACCACCCAGGCTCAGAACTCAGAGAGGCCATCTTCAAAGACCGCACCCTCGCACCACAACTCAACGGCTCCTCCGCCGCTGACACCGCCACCACCACCCCCAACAGCGCTCCCGACTCACCCCCCCGACACACCCCCCTCCGCCACCCGCGCCCGCAATATCGCCTACCTCACGCGCACCCTCGCCGAGACCAAGCGCTTCCGCGCCGAGCTCGCCCACAACCCCACCCTCCAAGAAGCCAATGCCTACCCGCCGCTGGCCCTCATCTACGGGAAGGATATCCCCACCACCTACGCTGCGGGCGTGGCCGGGCGCGAGGGCATTGCCTGCGCCGACGCGTATGACGATTTGCTGTTCGCGAGCGGGGATGGCGTGGTGCTGGCGAGGGAGGCCATGATGCCAGAGGGCTATGAGGTGGTGCGTGGGGGCCGCGTGTGTACGGATCGGGGGCATATTACGATGTTGGGGGATTTGGCCGGGGTGGGGAGGGGGTTGGCGGCGTTGGTTAGGGGCAGGGGGAAGGGGATTGGGCTGGGGAGGAAGGCGTGAGGACATGGGTGCCTACCTACCTAGGTACGGAGGGGATAGTCCGAGTGGTGCGATGGGGAGGGTTGGTGTTTCGAGGCGATGCATATGCATGAGGCGGTGAGGTGAGGAGGTGGAGGTGGAGGCAGAGGGTTAAGATGTGGTCGGGTGTTTTTCTTTTGGTACTGGCGTAGGAGGATCTGGTGTCTTTGGTTGATACCCGTCATGGAGTGCAAAATGACTATAGAAACATTCGGTAGACTTGGACATCTCGACGCCTAGAATAGAGACAAGATTTGCCTTCTATCATGTCCGGGTTAGGGTTGTTGCTGCACTTTGTCAATTTCTCGCACCTCCCCAACTTCTATTTTCAATCTCCATTCAACCCCAACAATTGCGTTCAACTAATCCAACTGGAGAAGGTATACATGCCAACCTTAGCACGCAAAGTAACAGTCCATCGGGAGTGCGCTCTCCCGTTCCAGGAAAAGCAAAGCCCACCTCGCCTCGTTGCCGCCGCGAACGCATCAACGAGAATGCACCCCGATGCTGCCCATGCATCAATCTCTCGAAGCGAAGACCTCAAAAATCCCCCATCGACAGACAACAATAACCTCACACAGATTACACAACCCTTAATTTAGGCCCCATCATATTAGTTAACCCACCCACGCGACACCGGCCGCCTCTCGCGGGCCACACCACGCGGGATTCCACCCACGCCGAGCGCTTAAATCACCGGCCAGCGAGCCAATGGCCGCGCGGCGGACGGTTGTTGGGCGCGGCCAGCCAATCTCGGCGCGCCTCACTGGCGCTTCGGCGCCCGGCACACACTCTGCACATCGCCTGGGCAGGGGGAGATCTGGCCAGGCTTTTGGGGGGGTTGCGGGGTTTGGTTGGCCGGCGGGGTGATGGCTGTCTTGCGTCTGCTGCTTCCAGAATGGCCTGCTCCCCCGCTCTGCTGGTAGTCTGTCTTTTGTTTGGCGCCCGCTACATAGCTTGTGCTGCGGTGGGTGACGGGGCCGGTCTAAAGGCTAACTGAGATGCGGGTCTATTTCTGGGCCGGGTTTGCCAGGCACAGCACGGCACTGGCCGGAGGACCGTCACGGTGGGTGGCAGTCGCGCGATGAGGTGCAGCAAAGCCGTTTCTGTTGACGACATGCTCGGGCATGGGGCCTGGGGCGAGCTAACCGCCCGCCTTTTCTTGGGGCCCCGTTCTTATTTGACGGTGCTGTGTGTGCGTGTGTGCAGGAAAAGTGCTAGTTGGAGGGGTAGTAGGGGAGAGTGAGAGTGGATGGGTAGTGAGTGGCTGGGGTATTAGTATCGTGAGATCTGCCCGTCGGGTCCCTGCGTTCCTGCTGTTGTAGTCAGTGGCTTTTGCCGTCCGTTCTATTTCTCTTCTGCTGTTCTTCTCTACGGGTTCTGTTCTGTTGGTCTCCTTTTGACCGTTTCGTGTTGCACTACTTCTCGTCTTCCTCTCGAGTCTCGATACCCCCTTTCTCCTTGCCCGAGCAGTGCTCGTCGTCAACACCGGAAAAAACCAATATAAAAAGATGGAGAAGAGCAGTCGTTCCCAGGGGTCGGCATCCTCCTTCGAGGCCGAATCCCAAGATCTCCACCTCCAATCCAAGATGCGTACCATTCGCATGGTCGACAGTGCCCGCGCAGGCGTCACGGTGCTAGCTCTTCTGATGGGCCTGACGGTCCTCGGCGTTGCGGGCAACACACTGCGTGTGTACGAGAGCACGCACGTTGCGCACGAGTTCATGCTGCCGCTCTGGCCAGACCACTTCAATCTCCGCCCGACCGTGTCGCTCGTCATCGGCAGCGTCATCGTCCTGGTGGCCAACCTCATCGCTGTCTGCTTCAGCCACGTGGGCGCTGTAAGTCCTCCCCCCCAATATCTACATCAGCGCACACCCCGAGTCTAACACACCCCCTTCTCTCCAGCTCCGCGCCAAATCGACGCTCCACACCACCGCAACCATCATCGCGCCCATGCTCGGCCTGACAGGCGCGCTCATCGCCGTCATCTTCTACTACGCCGTCAATGCCTCCGAGGTGGCCGACACCTTCATCTCGTGGACGTGCCGCTGGAAGGACATCCCCATGTCGCAGGCGCCGCACTGGGACACCCTCTGCCAGCAGGGCCACGCCGGCCTGTACCTGGCCATCCTGCTGATCCCCGTCGAGGTGGCGGCCCTGGCCCTGGCCGCGTTCCAGCTGAAGGTGGAGAGGTACACGGATCGGTACCTGGGCGCGAGGAAGACCCCGGTGTTGGGTTAAGTGGGGGATGTGAGAGCTGAAAAGGGTATTGGGGAGGTGCGGGAGGTTGGTTGGGGGGCTGAGCCGGGATTGCCTGTGGCATCCGTGTCGGAGATGGGAGGATGGTTTATTTGTTTTCGGCGGCGACGTATTTTTGGGTTTTTTTTTTTACGGTTTCTGGTCCGGGAAAGGATGCAAGGCCGGCTGGTTTTATGTACTTGTAATGGCTCATCATGTGTGATATGTCAGCATTTGCATCCCATTATCACAAGAACACCTGCCGTGTGAGACCTGAACGAGTCTCTTACATCGTGCCACCCATAAGGGCGAGTCCCGTTTAACACACGATGCGGTATCGTAACATGTGCGAGTCATGAGCCATACTTGTCTGCCCGGGCTCGTCGCCCCGAAAGCAAACGGCCCACGGAGAGTGTTACCTACGTGAAACTCGGAGAGGCAAACTGCATACCCTATACTCGGCTTCCTGCAGTCTGCTATATCAACCCGCTGCTACCCTTTAACCAGCACAACCCGGGAACAAATTCCCGTAATAGTTCGGTCACCCGCAATTGCTTGTCTCTTCCCGCCGCGAGGTGCTTATCTCGTTCGGCACGGCTTCCGGATATCAGCGGGACCCCCAATGGTACCAAACGATATCCATGAGACCTATCAACGGCAAAGCCTGCAGTATGCATGCGGGCTAATCTTCTCGTAAACAACCGCGGCAGCCCGCTCTGGACGGCTGACAGAGAACGCATGTTCGGAATCTTAGCATTCTTCCCTTGGTCCAGCGCAAGCACTCCGCTCGACACCGCTGAGCTGATGGGATTGACATGCTGCGGGGGCCCGACGGTGTGCCTTGTCATTTTTTGATAGCTCAGCTAATAGCGTTGGGATAGACCATGCGTCACTCAAAATCTGGGTGACGGCTGCCGATACCCGTGTGCAACAAGCCACCATCCATGGCACCCACCTTATCACAGACAAGCGACTGCATTTGCAACATCCCAATCCCTCCTTCTCGCTAGACACGGACGAATGGGTGTCTCTTACAGGAAGCATGGTGACCACTCCGGCACCCTCGTGCTCTCCGTCCCCGTTTCTCCGACCTCTGTTATCCCCGGGGTGCGCCTCCAAGGGGGCACGCGACGCACTCCCCCTTCCACAGGAGGCAGTTCTCTAATAGGAATCCATCCCCACCGCAGACTGCCATATACCTTCCGCACACCTCACCACCAAAGGGCCGCAACCCATCATAGATCGGACAGTCGCCGGCATCACCGCCAACGACGTGTTTCCCGCTACAGGATTTGACACCAAGCCACGATGAGCCGAACACCGCACCCCGGCGCGAGCAAGCCTCCTCCTCAATCCCCAAAACAGCTCACGATTTCAGAGCAAAAGGTCAAGGTACCAGTACTGCAGCCACCACCGCCCCTTGTTGAGGTGAACCACCTCATGCGGCACATCGACCGGGCTCCGCCAGGCGACATGGCCCGCAGGAGCAGGACGCCGCAACCGAGAGAAGAGCTCACCAGACACAAAAGCAAGCGCAACTTCTTCGAAGACGCCTTCTCCGACAACCCACTCAGCCTAGCCCGGGAGCGCGTCCACGGCGACGCCATCGTCCTTGCCGAGGTCAAGACCAACGTAATCGTACATTACACCCCTCCCCTCCCCCCAACTTCTTACCTCCCCACCTACCCCCCCCATAGCACGGGTGCCACTCACACTCACACCAACAAACGCATCTGCCGCGCAACCAGGTCCGCGACGAATTCACCTTCATCACCGAGCTGGCGTACCACCTCTCGACGCGCTACCAACGGCCCGTCTCCTCGGTCGTCGTCACGCTGCGCCACGGCGCGTGCATGTTCTGGGGCGGCTCCTTCGACCCGGCCTACGTCATGTCCGTGGTTGCGCTGCCGTCCCAGCTGCAGCCGACCACCAACCGGCGCAATGCCGCCCTGATCCAAAGGCACATGGAGGAGACACTTGGGGTGCGTCCCGCGAGGGGGGTGCTGCGGTTCGTGCCTGTTGCGGAGGAGGGTTGGGTCTGTGGGGGGAGGACGGTCGCAGGGGAGGTGGAGGCGTTGGAGAGGGGGGTTGGTAGGGGGGTTGGTGGGGGTGGTGAGGGTGGTGAGTTAGCTGCGGCGGCGACGGTGGGTGGGAGAGGAGGGGCCGCCGAGTAAGGGGGATAGTAAAGCGGGTGGTGGGGAGGAGGGATAGAAAGGATGTTGAGTGTCAAGGTAAGTTTGGGGGTTCCTACTACGCCCTTCTATTTTCTCCCATGCCCGCCTTGGTGAGAACCAGAAAACTGGACAGGATATCTTAACCCCGCAGTCCATCGCCGCCCTTCGACCTGCATCAACCACGGTGGGGTTGCCCACACCAGAATTAACGCCACCCGGTAGCGGCGACGAGGGTTTATCACGGATGCCGGAAGCACGCCCCAAGAAGGAACAGGGAAGTGAGGCGGGTGCTGCTTCTCATTCACCGCAGAGAAAAGCGGCGCAACGGAAGAAGAGCTTCGTGGCTACCATTTTTGGCCGGTCGGGCAGTAAGCCTTTATATGACGCGTCTCTGCCGGCGATTGCAGATGAGGCGTAAATTACAATCCACATCTCGTGCGCATCATGTGGGATTTTGGTGTTGATGGGAAAACAGGAGATGGTGAAGGAAAGAAGAGAGAGCCATCACCAGATGCCAAATGCCAAGAAATTACCATTGGCTTCTCGCTTGCCGTGTGTTAGGTAATCGGACAGGGGCTCACACGCTGTGAGGACCCCGCCACGCCCGCCTCGGTGAGGCTCACCTGAACTTTCCCCCCATGATGGTCTGAACTTTACCCCGAGCAACTGCCCTGCACTTCCTCGCGTGGCCCTTGGCAGTTTTCATACTTCACTTCATATCAACACCGATAGATCCAAAATTACCACCCCAACGCATTGAATAAATTCGACGACGACGATGATACACGGGTCGAGGTGCACGGGGATCTTTTTTATTTGCCGATAACACTCGGTACCACTCGCTCCCAACGACTTCCTTCCCTACCCAGTTAAGGCTTAACACGCTGTGTTATCACCATCTGTCCGCTGCCCACTGAGCGCTGAGAGCCAGGGGAAGCATCAACCAGCCCGCAACCAAAACCCGTGCTCGATCTACAAGTATCCTCATCACCATCCCCGCTCAGTTTTCGATTTACTCATCGGGTGGTCGTTTTTATTCGATTGGTAAGTTAACAAATCCCCCCCCCCAGTCTCAACCACAGCGATCTTGCTGCCTGATGGTTTCCCCCATCTCATCTCATTTCCCATGTCACCAACTCTTGGTCGGCGGATTCTTCCACAGCTCAACCTTCCCTAAATAAAGTCTCACTCTCATTCGCCCAGGTTTCAGGCTTTTCCAACCAAGCCACCTCAAGCCCCTGCCCCGGCCACGCTTTACGACCTGGCCCGGTCCTAGAACTAGCTAGCTAGACCAAGGGGGGCTTGCTTGTTTGGCTTGTTTGGCTTGTTTGACGCCAGTCTCTCCTGGTCCGAAGAGCCCGCTTCCGGCCGTTAAGACCGTTGGCTCGGGTGGTCTGAGAGCTTGCGCCGACAGGCTATCGCCGCTGTTTCACAAACAAAATGGAGGTAAGCAAACTCACGAACGAATTGGGCTTGCATTGGGAGTCGACTTTTCTCTTGCTTGTTGTTGTTTTTGCCTTTGCCTTTGCCTTCATCCGCCTTTTGCTTTTGGCCACGAGAAACCACAAAATCATCTCCATCCCTGCAAGCGCAACATCACAGTTCCAAGAACCCGACACATGACCGACCGAGGTTTAGAAATCCCCCTTGGTCGGGCCGTAATCTCTACTGTGTGGTTCTCGGCGCACTGGTCGGGCTGACCTGGAAAACCCACGCCGACGCTCTGGCCAGGTATCATCAGGTCGGGCAAGTGTCACGCCAGTTCCTCCCCCTAGGCAGCGACAACTCGTGATGCGCGACAGATCGAAGGGCAGGGCGGACGACGGCTTGAGCGCCCCAAGCTTTTGTGGGTGCGCCTGACTCATTATGACCTTGGTCGTGCTGGGCCGCTGCCAATTCCTCGTTGCAATTCGCCGTCCCACGATAGGACGGGGATCCGCCGTCTCCGTGCCTGTTTCTCATGGTATATAGCCGTCGCCCCCCTTGCCGCAAGCCTCTCCTCCTGTCCTGCCAACTCCCGGTTCCACTCGTCTCCGACTGGTCGGACGAGCAAGTGAAGGAGGGACCTGTGGAGGAGAAACGGAGATGGCCGCTGCCGATACCGATGACCTAGCCCGACGACGGTGAACCAAGTGCTCGCGTGTCTTGGGTCGGCCGTGACGAGCTCCTCCCCTCTCCTCGCACAAGCAAGCGCCTGCGCCGACCCGCGAGGTCTCTCATCGTGTTTTGTCTCGAGCCTGCGCAGGTTCCCTTCCGTGCCGGCGGGCTCAGACACCCGGCGACCAATACGCGCGAATCCCTCCCCCCAAGCTACAAACGAAAGGGGCCCGAGACCAATGAGCTTGACGCGCGCCCCGAGTCTACAAAAGTGGCTAGAGACCGAGGCCGAGCCATTCCCGCATATCTCGAGCATCTAGAGAGCCGGATAGGGCCGTTGCCGCGACTGACCGAGGGGGACTTCTTTGCTCCATCATGTCTTCTGCTTCTGCCGAGGAGGACGCCGATGTCCCTGCTGACACCACCAGCGGGCCCTCCCGTCCTCGCCCCGTCCGATATATCAGTCCAGCAGCGCTAAATCTTCACCGTGTTTACGAACAGAACCGTCAACGATTACAAAAAAAAGATGGCGCCAAGGTGCCCGACGCGACAACGCCCCAAACAAAAGGGAGGCCGAGGCTCTTGTTGATGGGCCAACGAAGGTGAGAGAGGGTGGTCGTCCAGGACTACCCAGCACCCTTGTCCTGGCTAACATCATGATAGGAGTGGGAAGTCGTCCATTTCGAGCGTGGTCTTCCACAAGCTTCCTCCTACGGAGACGCTGTTTCTTGAATCCACGGCACGGATCCAAAAGGATAGTCTGAGGTGCGTTCGCCCTCGTGCCCTACCACAACGCCATTGCTGACATGCCCAGCTCCTTCATGGAGTTCCAGGTCTGGGACTTCCCCGGGCAGATCGATATTTTCGACAACCCCAATTTCACCTTCGACATGGACGCCATCTTCGGCGAGATCGGGGCCTTGATATGGGTCATCGACGCCCAGGACGACTACCTTGAGGCCGTCGCGCGGCTGAACGCCACCATCCTCCACCTGCACCGCAGCTACCCACACATCAACATCGAAGTCTTTATCCACAAAGTCGACGGCCTGAGCGACGACTACCGCCTCGACATCCAGCGCGACGTGACCATCCGCATCCAGGACGAGCTGTCTGACCAGGGCGTCGAGAACGCGCCCGTCAACTTCCACCTCACGTCCATCTACAACCACAGCATCTTCGAAGCCTTTAGCAAAGTCATCCAGAAGCTGATCCCCCGGCTCGGCCAGCTCGAGGCCATGCTCACCAACCTCTGCCGCACCTGCCGCTTCGAGAAGGCCTACCTGTTCGATGTCAACACCAAGATCTACATCGCCACCGACAACACCCCGGAGGACATGGCCAGCTACGAGATCTGCTCCGACTACGTCGACGTCTTCATCGACTTTACCGAAGTCTATGGTTCGTGGCCCCGCTCCGAGCATTGGCGCGAGCGCCTCGAGGGCGAGCCCTGGGCACAGCCCCTCGACGACCAGGTCGCCTGCGAGTGGGCGATATGTCATAGGCTCTTTCCCTAGGTCTCTCCGTCCCTTCTTGTTCGGTGAGGTTCAAGCTTTTTTGGGCTCTGGCGCCTCTCATAAAGGAGGGCTGTATGGAGATATCCCCCCAAATCACAATAAAGTGGAATGTGTTTTACAAGGGTCTACCCGATTTTTTGGAGATCCCCAACCCAAAGGAGATTGGGGGGGAGGCCCGGGGGCGGGGACCCCCGGTTTTGTTTTAAGGGGTTTGGAAATTGGTGGTAAAAAGTTTTTGGGGGGGGGGGGGGGGGGGGGGGGAGGTATGGTTTCTGGAGAAGTCGGGGTTGTGTGTGCCGTGGATGGGTATATAAATAGTACATTCGAAAAGCGGTCCCAGTAGGCCTATTTATTGACTCCCTGTTCAGTATGTCGTCTTTCCAACTCTACTTTGAACCTCTTGCCTAGCCTTCCAAGCCCAGTATTTGCGGTCACATGTGCATGCCCTTCCGTGTATTGTTGGCGTATGGGGTTTGCCATTACCATTTCCCTCACTTACTCTCCTAATTTAGTAAGAAAGACACTCAGTATTGTAATTGTTGCCGCCTTGGCCGGTAGCGTGGTCAGTTGACTACCCCTTAACAACCTCGCCAGAAGATACCTATGGAAAACACTAAGGCTCACTAACAGGTCATAGGATGTAAGTCTTCACCGTCCCAAACAGCCAACGCAAAATGATCTTTGATAACTTCGTTTATAGCTGTAAATAGACAGGCCATGGCCGTTTTCCTCTATCCCCGTCCACCCGATCATAAGTCATCAATACTCGTAGTAACACCACGAAGCAATACAAATTGTCCCCAAATAACAGAAGAAGTGATCTAAAACACCCAAAAACAGTAAAGCACTATCACCACCCACCACCACCAACCGCTTAACCCATCAACCCCTCCGCGTGCTCCGAGAGCGCATGACATACCCGCTTGCCGGCGGCGCCCAGTACTCATAGTCATCAGAGCCCGCCGTCCTGCCCCTCGTCGTCGTCTCGCTGCTCACATAGCGCGAATACTCAACAGGGCTCGGATTCCACGACCGCCGGCGATAATCCACATCATCCGGCCCGACATCCCTCACAATCGGCCCCGACGACACCGAACTCGACCTCGGCCGCCCACCACCAGACTCACTCCCCCTTCGCGACCTCGTCGTCACCGTCGACGCACTGCTCCGCCCACTCCTCGAATCCGACCTCCTCGACACCGGCGGCGGCGCCCGATCGGGAATATACTGCCTGACCGCGTTCCTAAAAAACTCCACCGGCACCCCCATCACCACCGCATCCGACATGGCCCGATTCATCCGATCCACATACTCCTCCCTCGGATCCCCCGGCTGCACAAACGCCTCACTCAAATACACCAACACCCCCGGCTGCAACCGCGGCGCCTGCTCCGCCAACCGACTTGGCCTTTCCACGCCCAATATCGCCGTGCGCCTCCTCGCCCCGGCCACCGTGGCGGCCGCACCCCCCGCCTGCACCATCCCCGGCACACGCAGCTGCAGCGCCGGCGCGGCCTCGTACAGCACCACCGGCAGGGTAGCCTTGGCGTACGCGCCGGTGCGCACGCCCTCGCTGCGGTCGAGGCGGCGCTCGTCGTCGGCGGAGCCGAGCTCGTAGACGAGGCCGTGCACGGACCGCCCCGCGCAGGGGACGACGTTGGCTACGCCGCGCTGGTTGATCTGCCATTTGTAGTCGGGCAGGATGGCGCGTCCGATGAAGTAGCTGGAGGGGCAGCGGGTGGCCATTTGTTCAAGCCAGAGGTTGCTGCCGTAGGCGAAGTAGAGGCGGCCGCCGGGGGGAGGGGCCGCGTGGCGGGAGTGGCTGAACATGGTTTGGGTTGAGTGGTGGTGAGTGATGAGGGGGTTGGTGATGTTGCTCGTGGGGGTGTGAGAAGGGGTTTGGTGGTTCACTGGTTTTCGTCGATGTCGGGGTTGGAGTTTTGGTTGTAACTTTGGGTGTAGCTCGACAAGCAACTAAAGCCCAAGATTTGGTTTAGTCCAGAGCGGGGGTGGCTTAGGGTGGTGGGAGTGAGATCCTGTAGATTGAAAAAAAAAGGGAATGATTGAGAAATGCCATGCAATATTGTCCGAGGGTAGGCAACACACAAAACCAACCTGGAACCCCTCTCCCGAGGCCTGTTCCACGCTAGGGCTGAGGAACAGACGGCCCCGTCAGCAGACGGTTGGCTCCATCATTGCTGCAGGTGTGCGGCGCTGCTCACATTCGTGGTTACAAACACGGCAGGGGTAAGTAAAATATACTTGAAGCCCGAGCATAGTATAAGAGAAAAAGAGGGAAAATAAAACAAAAATTAGGGACAGTGACAGAGAAAAGCCGCCAACGTGTCGACAGAGTTTACGGCGCAGACGCCGGTATAAAACAAGCGAAAGTTGGTTTGTCAACTTCTGAACTGAGTGGTTCGCATAATCGACGTTACATCGCAGATCGGAGGTCACCCACCCTCCCACCTCAGTGATGGTAAAGGAAGCTATTGGTCAAAAATCAGGTATGAGCTCAGAAGCAGAAGGGGGGACGGGTCGAAGAAAGTGAATGTACATACTAGTATAGGGACGAAAGGTGGGTGGGCCCAATGGTTAGCTGGAGGCAACAGAGTAATAACCTTAATTTCAATCCCACGTCCGCTATTAGCACTTTTTCCAGCAATGGGGCCATCAAAATGTTAGATAAGGGGGAGGGGAGGGGCAGAGCATGGGGAGAGTGGGATAGATGAGGGGATTGTTTGATTTCAACCAACGGTCAGCCATCTTTTCTACGAGTGGGATAAAGTCAGGTCTAATCAATATATCTCGTGGTCGGTGAACCCGGGGCCTGTATTTCCCCAAGTTCCAATCCAAAATACTAACGGGTACTAGATTCCTCAATCTCGGCAATGGACTAGTATCTTGAGCGAAGGGTGAATATATAAAATCTAAAAGAAGTAGAAATGACTCGTAGACCATATGCTGTCAGTTTGATTGAACGGTTGAACCCAGTTACTGGCAAAGCCCCAACTTCATTCAATTAGGGTCTCGTTGAAACGTTCATGGTTTACGGGGAGGTGATGTTGCATGTCCATCTCAGCGGCCGCCATCCTTACTTCCGCGTATAGAATATCTGTAGAGGGGAGGCGGCGGCGGC
This sequence comes from Chaetomium globosum CBS 148.51, assembly GCF_000143365.1. NCBI lineage: Eukaryota > Fungi > Ascomycota > Sordariomycetes > Sordariales > Chaetomiaceae > Chaetomium > Chaetomium globosum. Next base: position 2,622,755 of record NT_165977.1, read on the forward strand.
CATCAGGGCTCGGATCATACAGCTCGTTCTTATGTAGCGTTAGCCTCGCTGAAAAATACCCTGAAAATCAAACGTAGTTGCAGACAAGGAACCTACCTGCTGGAGCATGGCGTGGATGAACGACACGGCAAACGCCATCCACCGCTTGGTGCGGAGCTCGCCCCTAAGGGACCGCCCGCCTCGGAATTCGATCGCGCCCGAGCCCCCCGGGAGCACGCCGTCAAAGTTCCACAATACGTGCCTACTGCTCTGCATGATGTTGCGCAGCTCCTCTTCGCCACCGGCGCTGTCGATGAGCCGCGCCACGGCGCCAGGATCCCCCTTCACGCGGTAGAGGTAGTCGGAGGACTGGGTGTTGGGCTTGCAGAAGATGCTCTCCCTGCGAGCGGGCAGGAGCAGCTCGGTCACAAAGGACTCGTACACCACGGCGGCATAAGCGATGGTCTTGAGCTGGGGGAGGGTGAAACGCTCGACGCGGCTCCGGGCGACGTGCACGTGGCTGCCGCACAGGTCGGAGCGCTCCGGCATGTGGAAGACGGCGCGCAGGGCCGACCAGAAGGTATCGATCTCGGCACCCCAGTCGGCCCGGGTGTCGAGGGCGGGTGAAACGGCCTCGATGGAGACTGGTGACGGGGAGGGAAAACGCGGTCGCGCTGGTCAGTGACAGGAGCGGGCATGACACAAATACCCGGGCTTACTCATACTCGTATCAAGAGGGACACCAAGCGAGCCGTTTCGGGTGATCCACCATCCGTTATCGCCATCTGGGCGCCGAGAGTTGCTGTCGTCGGCGGCGTTTGCCTCTAGACCCCTATTCCGGAGCGCTGCTGCTAGTTTGCCGTGGTACAGCGCGTGTTTCTCGTGGAGCGGCGGCCTGACCTTGTGCGGTTCTGCGCGAGCCTCGATGTCGACAGCGAAGGTGTAACACGGCGCAGCTACCAACAACGGGTGCGCCATTGCGTGTGGCCAGTCAGCAGCCCGTCACCGGTGCATTAATTAATAGAAGGGTTATGATGCACGTGGTCTCGGCTCGCCCTTCTGGTTTTGTAATAGTGTGTGTGGATTGCCCGATGACGTTGCACTTGGTGGCCCGCTTGCTGTGCTCTTGGACGGAGTAGACGAGGGTTTTGCTCTTTTCGCTTTTTGTTGCTCAATGTGTGGTGACTCGAAACAGGAAGGAACTGCTTAGTAGCAGGAATGCGGGGTTGCAATTGCTTGGGTTCGGTTAGGGGGGTATGGGGGCTGTTTGAGGCCGCGCCGCACCTACCTAATCCGAGGTCGCTCGGGCAGGCCTCGATTACGGATTACATGGTGGCTTCTACCTGGACCTGTATGTTGCCAAATAATGATACCAGGCAATTGTAGGTAAATTAAGGTTCGGGTATGATAGACGGTAGGCCTTTCGGTAGTCCCTCCGGTAGGTTAAATCGTATAAGTTCGACGCCACCCGACTAGCCCTATCACGCTGCACTTCGACCGACCTCGTATACTGTCGCACAGCTTGCAGTCGACCGACCTAGAGTCTATTCAACATCCATACAGTTTTTGAATTCTCAATCTTCTCCACTTCTGAGTCCTGAGGCTTCTGACAACCCCTATCGACCCAAGTCTACCTACACAGCCATATTATATTGTTTTTTTTCTTCCTTGCCTTTTTTTTCTTTTTTTTCCCCTTTAGTCTCGGGCCCTCGGTGCGCCTTCGTCTTTGACTCGCAAACTCGCAAGTCGCACCGATAAATATGTCAGCTGGGTCCCAAGGCAGAGGTGGTGCCGTGAGGCGTAGGCCACGCGCCGAAGATTCCAACCAAGTTGCGCTATACTTCACCTATGGCAGCAACCTCCATATCGCCCAGATGGCCGACCGTTGCCCCGAAAGTAGATTTATAGGTAAAGGCACCTTGACTGGATACCGCTGGCAGATCAATTCACGAGGCGTGGCCAACGTCGTCGAAACCGGCTCCCATCATGATAAGGTGAAGGGTCTGGTATTTGAGGTAACCCGCGCCGACGTGAGAATCCTAGACCGCTACGAAGGAGTCAGGTCGGGCGCCTACAGTCGGGAGACCTTGAACGTCTACGTAACACCCAACGACGCCCACGCCCGCAAGAGGAGCACCGACCTTGCCGCAAGGCTCGAAACCTACTACCAGGGAGCCCCCCGACGTAGCGGTCTAGCTGGCAACGACACCATCGAGAGGGTGAAGCTTCCTGCATTGGTCTACGTCAGCCTGGAACACAACCAGGACGGCACCATCCGCGACGAGTACATTGCGCGCATGGCAAATGCCATGGCCGATGCGAAGGTGCTCGGCGTCGATTCCAAGTATATCAGGGAGGTCATGGCTCCGCTGTGTCAACCCCCGAGCGAACAGCCCGGCGCCTCTCAGCCCCCACCAACGGTGAGTGAGGCTCCCGCACGCCCACCCGGCAGAACCCCCGCAGCCCCCGCAACCCCCCAAACCGAAGGATCGAATCACGCCGGTGGCGTAGGAGGTGTTCTTAGACGTCTTGGGCTTACACGTCCCCGGGAACAGCGACGCCCCGCCGAAAGGCCCCCTGCTGTCGAGAGGCCCCCTACTGGTGACAGGCTCAGTGCCGGCGGCGGCGGCGGGAGACTCGTCCAACGCCGCTCTAGAGCTAATCTCGTCACGGTTGAACCGAGCGCCCGACGAGTTCCCGCCGAACAAGCGCGAACTCGAATCGAACGAGAGCGCCGCGGAAAAGAAGTGGCCCTGCCAGAGCGCCCCCGTCGAAGACAGCAGGACGGGGAAGGCGAGAGCGGCCGCGAAAACGACGGACCGTCCGACACTGCCACGCCTAAACGGGCGGCAACCAAAGCGACGGCGACGGCGACTGGCGAGGGCGGCAATGGTAACGCATCGACGGCAACTGCGAACGGATCCCGCGGTCGCACCCAAGCGGGCAGCAGCCAAGAATGAGAACGGGACCGGTCCGAGGGCCACAACAAACGGCGAGGGTGGCACGACGACACCCGCAAACGCATCTGGGGCCCCGGCTAAGCGGCCGGCGGTCAAAGCTGATAATGGCACTACTCCGAGAGCCACGACGAACGGCGACGGCGCTTCCGCGACGGCAACGACCAACGGGTCTGCGACCGCACCCAAGAAGAAGGCGGCAATTACCAAGACAGGTACCGACGACGCCACGGCGACGGCAACGACCAACGGGTCCGCCACCGCACCCAAGAAGAAGGCGGCAACTACTAAGACAGGTACCGACGACGCCACGGCGACGGCCACCACGGCGACGGCCACCACGGCGACGGCCACCACGGCTACAGCTACCACGTCTACGGCTACCGCGGCCACCAACGGGACGGCGACCGCCACCAAAACGAAAGCGTCGACCAAAAACGAGACGGGCGCCGGTGATAAGCCGGCGGCAACCGGAGCGGCCGCCACCACCAAGACGAAGGCGACCAAAACCGAGACTACACCCGCCCAATCTTAGGTTGGGAGTCGCGAGTGGCAAGAAGGCGGGATGTGCAGTGGTTAATGGACAAGCTGGCCTTGATTCATTCGGGGAAATGGTTGGGCCCGGCAGTCCCCGGGCAGCCACATTGACGGCCGGGTTCCGTCGGTGGGTTGCGCGTAGGACTGTGGACGGGTCACGGTAGGGTGGTTATGGCGTACTATATACTTTTCTGGCTTTGAGCTTATAGATTGTATTGGTAGTGATAGGCGAATATAAGTCAGAAAAGTCATTCGAGGATGGGACGCGGGGGGGTATTCATGATACGGTCATGGGCATGATGATACGCATCGTTTGAATCGCCCATGAAGCCCCGTTGTTACATGTAGAAAGAAGGCCTGATAAAATGCCTCGCATATTTTTGAATTTAAGGTCTGCTCAACAACCGAACAAGATCCATGAGGGATGTACCCGGTACAAGTTGTTGTCAGGGGGAATCCAAGGGTTAGGGTACATATCCAGTACAACTTCAATTCAAGTCTGCCTTGCCTTGCCCCTTTCTTACTCCCTGACATGCTGCAAGGCAACATCCGCGAAGCCCGGCCTCCATTTTCATCTTTCCTGTCGGCGTATCCCAGCCAATGCCCCATGCCTCTTTTCAACCAACTCCCTTCTGTAGAGAGGAGGCGCAAGAAAACAGCCCAACATGACACCCCGAGTGGCTCATCCCGCAGCATGCATGCTTCATCAATTCAAACAACCAACAGGAGACAAACCAAAACCAATAATCAAGAACTCAACAGCGATTATCGGAGCAGGTAATCAAGTCCAATCTCGTACAGCACGGTAAGCCAAACCCCAACAAACCAACCGAATACGGCAAATCAAAGTCACCAATACATACTCACTCCACACACGATACAGCTTACATCCAGCGCAAACGGCAACTATCCAACAAGTATCAACCCATCCAACCCCCTCCCTCAGTCTCACCAAACCCGGCCACACCCGACACACCCGACCCAGCCGCTCGGATGCTGGGATGCTGGGATGCTGGGATGCTGGGATGCTGGGGTGGTAGGACTAGGCTGTGAGACGGGACGTCGGAACAGGCCGATCCCACAAGGACCGGGACAAGGAAAATAATAAAAAGAAAAGAAAAAAAAAAAACAAGAAAAAAGGGAACGGCCGGCCAGATATTGCGGCACAGTCAGCCCCAGCCCGGCCCAGCTCGACCCCAGCGCAGTTTACCGAATCCAGGGTCCAGGGTCCAGGGGGTCCAGCTTCCGGGCGGCCGGGAAGGAAGGGGGGAAGGGACGCGTATCATGTAAGACATGGAATGAGACAGGCGAAGCACACAGTAGGTAGACCGAAGGGGACATTTTCCGATGGAGGGGGTTTAACTGTTGTGTTGTGTGTGTCGTGTTTACGACTTCAGTGTTCGGGGCCGTCTGTCTTTGGCACTTTGGACCGAGTTGTTCTCCCTGTCTGGGGTCTAGGCTACCACTGTATCATCTAGTAGTACACTACTACTTACTAAGTAGTAACGTACCAGGTAGTTATGTGGAATTTCGTACAGATTGTATTTGTTCGGCGCTACTACTCTAAAGTCTCAGCTGGTGCAAGTATTATGCAAATGAAGTCTTCCTTCGGAGATATCCCAACCACGGCCAACCGCGGTACTACACTACAACAGAGTTTTCACATCACGGTGCCACAAGAGGAGAAAAGGAAGAAACGTTGCATCCCTTTTGTCCCGCTCCCACTTCCGCAAGCAGACGATAGAGTTACACCGCGGCTAAATTCGCGCCGCTGCAACCTTTCCGAGACATAAGTCGTCAACCCCCGTTACCCAACGAAGGACCAGTCACATGCACGACTCACATCAAGGCACAACCAAACGACTCGTTTTTTTTTTTTTTTTTTTGGTTTTTTTTTGTGTTGCATTAGGTACTATATGCTTGAGAGTAGAGTAGAGCAACTTAAACTACCTGGCTATACTCAACAAACGACGAGATGAGCGTGTTTGCGTGCAGTAAGTAATCCAGCCGCCATCCAGGGCGGAATACTTTCCAGCATCTCATGCCGGCTGGACCGTACAACGTAAGCATGTCTCTGGTAGGAAACGGAGCGCTGCTCCTTGACCCCAGAAAAACAAGCCACTGTCGCAGGTCCAACCGGCTTCGCCTCCCTTGCATCCAGCCGCCATCGCACGTTACGCTGCGTGAGCAGGTCTCGTGTGAGACGATGGAATGAGAAGGCCGGCACGCGGTGAGATGATCCGCATTCGCCCATCCAACCCAGCCCAAAGCTACCGACCACATGTCCTCCCCGAGCCAAATCGACGCCAGCCATCCAAGATACTCGGAAAACCTTGACCTGAACTGCGAAGCAAGTAACACAGATTCCCGAATCACATCGTACCCAATCCAATCCCGTCTAGCAGGTAAAGTTGAGTCCCGCGGGTTCGAGTTGTATCTTGTCGCAACAGTAATCCCGTTCCGAGTTATGAGTGGCCGTCGTCGATTGCTAGGGGGGGAAAGTGACTGTCGAGAAGTCCGGGCGGGCGTATGAGCAAACAGGCAACCAGTTGCCTGCGACACCCAGTGGCCGTTCCCCATCCTGCTCTCAGCTCCCCTCTGCCTCCGAGCCAGGACCCGGCGGAAGCAGCACCTTGTTCTTGTCGACAACTAGTGTCTGCCCCGATGGTGATATCCCAGCTATGCGTCCACGGGGCTAGATGTATGTTTCGAACTGGCCTTGTACCGAAGAGTATCCGTCCATCGCGTCATCGAGACCCAGTCCCGGTGAGTCGTGTCGCATCTCTTCGTCGCGAATTATCCCAGAGCCCAATCTGCGTTTCGCGTCCGATTCGTCGAGTGTCGTCCAACATCGAGTTGGAGGGACAGGCCCGCTTTCATCCTAGTCGTCGCGATTAGGTCGAGGTTGTGTCGGTCGTCAAGGCCGTGAACATTATCCGTAAGACGAAAAACAAGGCGAAAGGGAAAAAAAAGGAGTGGACGCGATGTGTCTCCGAGACATACGCGAGGGGTATAATTATAACCAGCCGCCTGAGCCTTGTTCCCAAAGGGGTCCAACCAAGAAAATGGGGTGAAAAGGGAAAAACAGAAGGGGGTGTCTCTTGTCTCGGTCTCCGCCGAGGTTGGGTTTTGCATTGCTGCATCTCTTTCTTAAGCCAAAAACCAAAACTGCCTGTATCTCAACCTTCCATGCTGTAAATGCAATCAAATATCCGCCCCAGGATCCGGCCATGATGAGGTTGGGAAGAAAAAAGAAAAGCCGTGACCGAGCTAGCGGTAGTAGCAGTGGTATCCCAAAGTCAAAGGAAATATAAAGAAAAATGACGCTCGCTCGCTCGCTACCCCTTTGCCATATAAGGAAACCGACCAGAGATGCTTCGAGAAGGGTATGCGAGTTGTTTTTGAATCGCTCCAGCCCATGCAAAGTGAGGAAATGCCGAGATGCCTCTGATTGAGACGAGTGTGACGGGGGTCGCCACCATCGCGCTGTCTGCCAGCTTGGCGGCCCACGGGTGTCTTCGCGCCCGGCCGCGCTGTTGCTGGGGCGCTTAGGGTGATGTCGTCGCGGCCGGGTAGCTTGTTTCGTAGACCGGGGGCGGTGATTGTCACATGGTCGCCGCGTATTCCTGGTAGCGGGTATCCCAGCCGCCGAACGAGTTGTAACCCACGGTGATGCCACACTGAGGCGCAAGCATGCTTGGGAGCGGGAGCTGCGGGACAGGTGCGGTAACGAGGGGTGCGCTGTAGTACATGCCCGCGGTCGAATATGGTTGGCTGAAGGCTGGCGGGGGCGACGGCAGTTGCACCTCACTCATCCCCATGGGTACCCAGATCGATCCAGTCGAATCGGCCGAAGTTGAGGTTACGCCGGGGCTCGACGGCAGGATCTTCCAGGACTCGACCGGGGCGGGCATCGTGGCCGGCGGCGAAGGCTGGGACCAGATAGCCGCGCCGGCAGGCGAGCTAGGCAGGAGCGGTGGTTGGCGGACGACGTCCACAATCCTCGGCGGCGGCGGCAGCAGCGGCTTGAAAAGACCCATGATGCTGTTCTTGACTTCCTCGCTCCTCCCTCCGAGCAGCTCTCCGGCACCATCCTCCTCCAGCCCTTCGAGCGCCGACACGTGGGTCCTGTAGACGAACTTATTGATGGCCTGGACGAAATTCTCGTGTAGCTTCTTGCACTGCTGCTCCTTCTCGGACCAGTCGTAGGTGTTGGCCTTGGCGTCGACGCAGTGGATGTCCTTGTGGTACTCGATGAGCGACTCGATCGTCTCGGGTGTCAGCTTGTAGGCAACCTCATTCCTCAGCACCATATCGACGTGCACGATGTAGGCCTCAAGGTGGTTGAGCTCGTAGTTGAGGACGGCCTCGATCAGCGGGTTGGGGTCCCTCCTCAGCTCCGCATCGGGTGCCTTGGGGAGCAGCAGAGAGGCCAGGTTCCAGATGGCGTTTGGGGACGATAGCGTCTCGGTGAGGCATCTTTGGTGTTGCGGTACGCTGTTGAGCGGACGCTTGATCTTGTTGATGCGCTTCAGAGTCTGTGTCAACCACGGCTCTACCTTGGATCCAAGCACGACGTTCACCGAGGAGGCGCGAGGCGCGAAGGCGGCGGCCGAGGCCGGTAATAGCTGGGGTGGCATGGTGACGGGCGGATATGTGGAGCAAGCAAGGGATGCAGAAGAGAGGGAGGCGGAGCGCTTGGGGAAGAAGCAGCAACGGGCCGGAAGACGAATAGTAAATAAGAACCAAGGTGAGATAAGGTGACGGAGCCGGGTAGTCCCAAGATGGGGAATTAGCGTGCACACCAGCAACCGCAAATGGGAAGAAGAGAATGGGCTGGGCGATGAGCCTCGTGAGGAAAGGGAAGGGGAGGGAAAGGAGGGTGAGAAGCTCGTATTATTAGAGAAAGTGCGAGGGTGGTGGGGGTGTTATAGTAACACGGCTCGAAGTCCCGAACTCGGGAGTTACTTGCGTTATCCAGGCAGGGCAGGGCAGGGCAGGGCAGGGTGTGTGTGTACCGTATCTTCCTGCTCCTCTCTTGAAGAGGGTCGGGTCCTGCAGGTCGATGGTACGACGACTTGCTAAAGGGTCCGCTCGGTGGGCGGATGGCCATACAGGTGCTGAGGGCGGGAAGGACGGACCCGCTTGCAGTGCCTCGACAGTGCCTGCAGCGCTCTTTCCTCTTTGCTCTTGGCCTGCAGGAAAGGGGAAGCCGCTTCCTCGGAGGAGGCGTGAGGCAGGGAGCAACTACTGGTGCATGGCATCTCGTCAAACGTGAAATTTTACATTGGATGAACCCGCCTTGCCATGGAAAGCCTGGACAGCTCGGGTTTTCGCGGCCTGGGACCAGTACTGCGTCTGCATTTGCGTCTGCATCCGCGTGCGCTTGCCGCAGCTCGGGAGATTCCCATGTCAGCAGCCCTCTTTCGACCCCGGGGTTGTCTTTTCCCTCGGGACAGTAGCCAATGGTAGACAGGAATACTTGTTTCGTTCCCTGTCATGGTTTCTGTTCCCTCTGCTGGGTAAGGGGTACATACGTTCGGCCCCAACCGTGCTTCGATCATACGCCCTACGGACTTCCCCCTTGACTGCGCGTCGCATATCGCCGCCGGTATCGAGGCGAGATGTGCAAGGCAGCGTCGTGTATCTGGAACCTTTTGGAGGCTGTGCAGCGACTTGCAGATGCAGTACGCATTGCTCAGTGACAAAACCCGACGGTCGCCCACCAAGCGAATGGGCTGGGCCGTCGGTCGCAGCGAACGGAGCTGAAAAGATGCAGGTGGTCAGTGCAGCGCCACCGATCCCGTCTTGGTAACCATTGAGTACGTACCTCTCCGCCAAGACAGGCAGCCAACCCCGCCTGAGCTCGCCCCACCGCGCCCCGATCAGCAGCCGTCGGGAGTTTGCGATGACCAACTTCCAGGATTTGTTGCCGGCTTTCCACTGGCGTGTTGGAACTTGAAAGGGGTCAAATTAAAGCTGCACCCTCGACAGGACCGTAACGAATCGTGAGAGCATGCCTTCTCGTGACTCGCTTCAAACAACCCAGGAGGCGTATGACGCGTCCGAACAGCTGAGGAGCGAATCGTGGAGTGAATAGAAGGACCAACAGGACTGTTGCAGGAGGAGCTCCTGCGCCGCGAAAGAGGAGTCATTTCCTCTTACTCCTCTTCGTGGAATGCCGCCACCGCCCAGCATCTCATCCATTCGTTTATCCGGAATCCACGAGCGAATCTATACACGAAGGGCCAGCCCATCCACCGGGAAACCCATTCTACATGCAAAGTGATGCCATCCAGAGCTTGATGAAGGAGGTTGAGCGCGTATGCAGCCTCCGGTTCCCCGTCTCATGGTATTTGTGTGAGTTGTGATATGCATAGATTGACTCGCGTAGCGCTCGCGCAGTTTAATCTATCCTGCTGCCCGGATGGTCTCCGCGAGCGGCCGCGAGAGATACGGTGTAATGGCGAGACCGGAGCTGTGGAGCGCCAACGCTTGATATAGGTGACCCCCAATATCATGCGGAGTTGACATTACACAAGCTGTTCCCACAGGCGAGTTGCTTGATGGTGGGGACTGGTCCCGCACCACACTCGCCTCGAGCCGCGCAGACACTCTGACTGGAAGTGGTCTCAAGCATTCCGGGCCAGACGTTGATGGTTGTCGTGGATGCAACTGTTTGAGCTCCTGCACGCTGCCATAAGCGTTCGAGAAGAATTCCAAGTCGGTTTCGACGGCGTAAAACACGCATGCGGGGAGGGCTTCGATTCGCTGCCAGGAGATTGAGTCAAGCCATCAATCATGCCCGCAAGATTGCCCATGCTGGCCGTGGGCCTGGAGCGGCCTCGAGGCAGGTCGCAAGACGGAGTGAATGTAAACGACCCGGGTAAACAATCCCCTGACTACCGGAAACGGACTGCTGCATGTCGATTGTCAGATCTCAGACTCCAGCAGTCGGCTGCGGCTAAGAAACGCCATCGATTTCCCCAACTTGAAACGTAACAAGCGCGCGGAGAGGGTGTCCTCCTTTCTCGACCCGTCCACTTGGGTGGCTGACGAGCAGCGCTCATCGCTTGACTGGTCTTGTCTCGCTCCCACCCCCTCCGCCACAGCTCTGCGTCTGGAATCTCGAAAACACGTCCGAATGCGGCAAGCCGTGGGGTAACGAGTGTGTGAAAGCCGTGGGCCAGAGGCTTGATCTGCAAAGATGGGCTGGTCTCGAAGAGGGGCGTGGCCCCCGGAGTGGTTCCAGAAAGGAAGGACAAGAGACAACCTTTCCAACGGCGCAACAATGCTGCATGGAGAACCAGGAGGGGTCGAAGAGTCGCCAGCCAACGCCAGGCTCTGGTCATGGATGAGTCGACCGTCGTCTCGTGCTAGCGCGGAAGGTGAGCAGAAGGTGTGCAAGTTCAGATCCCTGCTTTTGAGCCTCATTGGCTGTCAGGCTGACGCCCACCCGGCCTCCATCTTGGAGAAGGACCGAGGTCGCGGTTGCTGATTGGGTCGAAGGGTCGAAAACTTGGGACTACGAGATGCCGTTCTTGGGCGCCGAGAGATAGGCCTAGAACGGAAGAGGTGTCATTGTGCCCGTTGCTCGCAGGTCGTGGAATTGAAGGCGACTCGGCGCTGATGTTGCCGCTGCCGCTGCTGCAATGCAGTTAATGCCAATCCCGGCGACCGAACCCATTCTAGGTTATCAATTTCCGACCAGAAACATGAGTTTGCTGTTTATAGCATCGTGATGATGATCGGTTTATCAGCACTCGTGCGCTTGATGATGTCGTGGTTGATGGAGATAGAAAGAACCTTGGGCTGTTTTCCAGTTCGCAAACGAATGCTGTCCTGTATAACCCTAACCCGTGGCGCAATAAGTACAGGAACTGCCTTCGAGGGCAACGCAATTCTCCCGCATCAAACTTTCCAAATCTCAACCTGGGGCTTCTACAAGTTCCACGGCTTTCGAATTCTAACAAAACACGCTTTGCATGCCCCTCTTGCGGGTGACATAACTGAAGAATGGAAGTACCGCCATGCAAGGCCCGTTTCCAAATCGGGCGTTTTGTGGCTTGCGTGGCTTGCGTGTCTTCTCTGTTTCCCCGCCAAGCCTGTTGCTGATCAGCCAGGGTGCCAGGCGAGATGAGGCGACACCCGTCGTTTGCCGCTCAGCTCGGTTCGGGGAAACAAAAGTCGGCCCCATGATATTGACTGATTGACAAACCCCCCCCCCCTGGTCACTTGACCTTCGGATAACTGTCCCTCCTGGGAAGGGAAGATCCCGTGATGCAAAAGTCCAATTGTAAGACGGGGAGTGTCAAAAACCAAGGTCTTTGCGACCTCCTTGTTTGACCGCGTCTGCCCCCCTCCTCATTCGAGAGAACAACCATGGGACGCCTCTCGCGAGACTCGACGCGTGCCCCGGTTCCCCGCGACGTCCCGTCATCTCCGATTTGAAACTCACTGATAGGGGTATGGGGGCCGAGGGGCTTTTGGTCGAGGTTATGCAGCCAGTCAAGTGATGCCTCAAGGGCAGCTCATCATCATCTTGAGATTCGACGAGGTCGCAGCTGACTCAAGCCCGAGCAGGCCGCTTTCTACGCCCTCGTGTCGATTGGGCCGGTATTCTGCTCAAGCCCGAATGCGAAGGAACCTCCGACGTCGTCGCATCACGATCCGCCAAACCGATGAGGGGAAGAGGAGGGTGGACAAGCGGGAGGGTATCAATCGAACCGGAATCCTCATCGAGATAACCTTACCCTTGTCTCCCTTCCGCAAATGGCATTCGCGATGGTGACGGGAGTTGCATTTCCGCCGTAGCCGGATTGCCCTCTGAAAAGTCGGTCAAAACCCAAACCCGCTCTGATCCACCACCGCCCGATGCGCCCAAGCGACAAATTCCTCAACCTGCAAGTGGAGGAAGAAAAGGATGACTCTTTTGCGGTGTCGGTCACCGCCAGTTACCAATGGAGCGGGTCGGCTGTTCGGAGCTGCCCCGATAGCCCGAGTGGTAGTTGACGTCACTGCCAGGGCTCAACCCTCTCTGCCTGCATACTGAGAAACTTCATGCCCATGAAGTACCTAACCAAGCGGAGCTGAAACCTGCAGTTGGGAGGGGAAAAAAAAAGATGCAGGAATCGAACAACAAGCATTCCTCGCCTCGGTTTCCCCTGCATTTGCACTTTTGCGACGTTGCATGCGCAGGTTCAAGACGGGGAAAGAAGCTCAAAGGGCAGCCCGATCGGCAGGCAAGCCGAGGTGAGGCGGTTTGAATGTGGAGGCGGCCGGGCGGGGCGGGGCTGTGCGGCCGGCAGCAGCGGGGCAATTCGGAGGCAGCCGAACAACGTCTTCAACGTCAACTCACCCGGGCCGCCTGAACGTGGCTGCCACGTATGCGGCCAACGCCACAGTTTGGGTTTTTGCCTCGCAGCTCGCAAATTCCTTGAATGCTGCCCTCCGAAACTCCGAGAAGACCCAGCAAGTTGGGTTTGCATCGATAGGAGTTTTCCGGCATGCCGATTATGAATTTCTTGGCGATCGGGTAGTTATGCGTTGGCGGGTTGCCTCTCTCCAAATCCTCGGTGAGGCTTGCGCCGTTGTCGGCTCGTCGGCCAACTGCAGGTTAGTTGATCTCTGTTTTTTCTGCCTTTGTAATCAAGCGTCATGCATTGCGCAGTTGGCAATCAGTTACCGGGAAGGCCGCTGCAACAGCTCGGAGGGTTTACTTAGTCGAGTTAAACACGACCAAGTACAAGGCACAAACTCCTGTGTACACTGTACAGAGAAGGAAGTCGCGTGTACATGTCCAAACAAGATAGCCAAAAGCCAACATCTCAGGGGTTCTTTAGCATCAGCCCTGTCAACCTGAACATCGTGACATCGTGACATCGTGACACCGTGACACGACACGACCCCAACTGCTCGGCCCGGGAAAAGGGGTGACAAGTGGCAACTACCAACAACACTCCATAATTCCAGGGGAGGCATGGCTCAACGTGTATCTACACTCTCTCTCTAAGCCACAGCCTCGAACGCCGCCATCTCCAACAGCGACCCGTGAAGCCGCGTCTTCGCTCCCACCTCCCTGAACTCCCGTAGAAGCTCCGCCAGCCCCGAGTCCCCGTCCCCCTCCCCAGTCCCGGCCACTGCCACGGCGCACATCAAGATGCGAGCGCAAACGGCAAACACATGCTGATCCGACGTCCACCCAAGCGGGCCGTCCTCCTTGCCCGCCAGCCCAATGAGGCACCGAAGGCCGGCCGCGGCCCACGCTTTGAGGCAGCCAAGCGGTGAGTCATCATCGCCATCACCACCACCATCAAGACCGCTGCCGGCAAGTCGTGGCGTCGGGCTCTTGTCCACCGGCAGGGCCCTTCGCCACCGAGCTGTCTCCCTGACCTCGTCGATGAAGAGGTTCTGGTCCTCGGCGGCGAACAGCGAGTCGTCAAAGTCCAGCGCCCTGCGTAGTTGGTCCTCTGCGGGGACCAGCCGGAGGAGGGCTATCGGGTCGCGCGACCGTGACTGCTGCTGGCCAACCATCCTGCAGACGACGCCCGCCCTGAATTCCTGTGAGCCCTTCGATCCGTCGTCGCCGAACTGCGCCCGCAGCCAGCCGACGAGTTGGCCGGCTGCGGCTGTGGCCACGGTGGGCGTGCCGATGACGCTGGAGGCGGCAAGCGCGGCGACCTCGCGGACTTCATCGTCGTCGTCGATCAGACTGTCGTAGAGCGCCGAGAGGACCGGCAAGTGGTGCGCGGTGGCCCAGTCGTGGCTCTTGGTGCCGCGGAAGAAGGACTTGAGGGCCGATGCTGCTGCATATCTCGTGTCGAAGGACTGGCGAGACAGGTTAGTTGGGGTACCCGGGAGGCGAGGAGTGAGTCAGGGGTCAGGGTCAACGTACATTGTCCACATCCAGGCATTCGCTGAGCATGTCTCCCCAACTTGCCAATCGTGGCCCCATATTCGGAACCTTCTCCGCGCCCTGAGACACCAGCGCTGCCATGATTGTCCCACTTATTTCGATGATAGCGCACGATAGGGCAGGGTTGATGTCTCCCTGTTGCAACTGGAACCAGAGTCCATCGAGCTGTTCCGTGCTTGGTAGCTCTGAAACTTTTCCTCGACTGAGGATACCGTCCATCAAGGGGCCGAGGTTGGCCAAGGCCTGTGTTCGAATTTCTGGCGCTAAGGAGGCGGTGCACGCTTCCAGATACAGCTCACGCAAGCCTGAACTGATAGTCGAGTCACCTACCTGTTTCCATGCTTCGGGGATTGTCTCGAGCATCCTGCTTGCTGTGTTGATGTCACTCCTAAGCATTTTGAAGAAATACGCTCGGAGGCCTTCCTCGTCACCAGATACTGCTGCATCATAGACGACTTTCAGTGAGGCATGAAGCTTCAATAGAGCGGAAGGTGGGCCGGTTTGTGTCGTGGTGAGTTGAGGCAGGACAACCTTCGCAACTTGTTCGTGTAGGCCAAAAGTTGCGAGAACATTTAGGATCTCCAAGTAGGCCGCTTGGAGCTCTTTGCAACGCCTGAAAGCTTTCTGGCGCTGGACAAGCTGTTCTAAGAGGGCATCAACCGACGCGGAATCTGATGTTGCCCCGGTTAGTCCAAATTCTCAATATTCAGGCGCCACACTCGACCCCTACCTGATTTAAGATCCACACCCAAGTCGGCTTTGCGCTCGACTACAAACCTCGCGGTTAGGAGGACCCCGTGGATCCGGTTGGTACTGCTTCCTGATTCATCGAGAAGGCGCCCAATCTCTTGAGCCCACTCTTGTTGCAACAAGAAGGAGCACAGTGTTCTGGCCGCTATCTCTCGGACATGCCAGAGACGGCTATCGAGATACCCTTCAATGTGCTTTTGGAGTTCTGAACGGTGCTCTTCGGGAGGGCCCGCACGTCGAATGATATCTAGGGCAGGGAACACTGCCTCGGCTGCGCCAGGCTGCGATTCTTGAGCGAGTGTTTCGTCTGCAGAGCGTAATAGGCCGAGGATGACGCCTGGTAAGGTCGGATATTTGTTGTAAGAGATACGCACTGAACGACCATCCCAGCCGGATTCGATGGAGGCTTTGCTTTCGCCAGTGCCAAGCAGGCAGTCGATGAGGCTTCTCAAAAGAAGCAGACCACAATTTCGAATTGCCCAGCTAGGTGCGATTAGTAGTTATCAGGCTAAACAGCTGTTTCTAGACGTACACTTCGGATTTCAAGCTGGTTGCTGCAAGGTGAAGTGTTCTAGCTAAGTAGCCCTCAGCTTTTTTGCTCAGGAGCGAGCTTCTGAACATGTCTCGTAGGGAGTTGAGGGCATGGACTTGGGGCAGGTTGGACCCATCTGTTTCGGCCATCGAAACAGCCTTTTTACCAATCTCTTCAAGAGTTCCGTAGACTTCGGCAAAGGATGGCGATGTCGCGTTTGCCGTCAGAACCGCTGCGATGAGGGACGGGATTCCAGCCGACCGACGGGTTGTCGATGCTTGTGTCATGATACAACTGATCGCTCCCTGAACTATGTTAACATAGGCATCGAGATAACACGGGTCGGTCGTCTCACCTGGTACCACTCGCGAAGCAAGTCCTCTGTCTCGTCAATTTCCGAATACACGTCTTTTAGACGTTGGGTGAGTTGACAGCTTGTTGTGAAAGTGTAAGACACTGTTGAGAAAGCGCCGCGGTGACGCAAGCTCGAGAGTTGCTCGAAGGTCAAGTAACCCGTCTCTCTAAACACGTCGAGCGGGGGATACGGAATCCCAGGGACGTTTTTAAGCCTGAGCGTTCCCACCAAGAGGCGCAAGAGGTTGCTTGAACGAGTTAGTAAAAGTCGTAGTTTTAGAGAACGAACGGTCATACCTAGACTCGTGAATCGCTCGGAAGCTATAGCTGAGTAGGTCCTTGGTGTCTAATCCTTCAATATCCTCCAGTTCCTCTGGTAAATGGCCCTCTGGAGAGTCATCGCAGAGAACATGCTTGACGATAAGCCATATGTGCTGCGCGGAAAAAAAGATGCGACGCTGTTGGTGATGGATGAGCTCGAGCTGGTTGTCCTGATATGTTCCTTTCGCGAGGACCTGCCAAACATAACTGGGATCTGTCAGTGTCTGGGATGAAACGAGGCTTGAGCAGGGCAATGGTATGCAACGAACCTGATTGCTGCAAAGTCCGCATGTACCGGGCTTTCGATGGCCGCGTGGCCCAAGTCGTCCCCAGCCTTGGATATTTTAGTTTCGACCCGCTCCAGAATTTCTGAAAGGAGGGCAATCTGTAAGTCTGGTTTGCTCAGCCAAGTGCATAAAAGACCCTGTGAGCGAGCGGCTCCATCACCGTGATCCGCTCGTCCCGTCCTATCAGCTAGTTTCCCGGCTCGTACGCAGAATTTTCTAAGAACCCCAAGCAGCGTTTCCGAGCCGGCAGAGTTCGATTCCTCTGTGTTCGGGGAAAGCAAGCTCAAAAGGGTAGCCGCACCGTCCCTGACATCGTCGAATGGGTCAAGCAGAAGGTCAAGAAGAAGGCGAATCCAAGTGAAGTCGGACGATATTAGTTGCGCAATGTCCCCATCGGCGCTCTCATCAGTATCTCCCGCATGTTTCCCTACTCTCAGGAGCAGGAGTGCTGCTCTGATAGCGGTAATGTGCCTCTGGTATGAGGTGGTAGGTAACAATTCGTTTTTTAGAAAACTCATGTACCACTTTAAGAAGGCGTCGTGACGGTCAAGTACCTCTTCCGCCTCGGAAGCGTCCTTGAGGGTAACCTCGGGGCCGAACTTCTTGGGACCAGACCGGGCCCCATTGTCGACAGACTGATGGGCGGATAGGCTCCTTTGTGCAACGGTGATAATGTTTTTGGCCCTCTTGATGAGGTTCTTGGTATGGCCAAGCACTTCGTTACGGACCTTGGCGTCATAATCTGCGTGGAAAGCTCCAAGATGTTTCTTCAAGAGCCCAAAAGCAACCTCAGAGAACGGCTTTGTCGTCGCTTGAGATGATACGAGCAGTGAGAAGGCGCTAGATCGAACAGACACAGACGGGTGTGCAAGCATTCCGTCCAACAAGGCTCCCTGGAGAACAACTTTCTTCGTCGTCGGTTGTGAAACGTCATCGCCGTTACCTGTAAGTTTCCATTAGAATAACGGCGGTCCAACCAGCCATTTGACTTACTTGGTTCCTCAACCATGCCATGCTTCTTCCCAATCTCGAGAGCGGCCAACTGGAGAAGGAGCCCTTGATCGGTCAGGTCACGATCGACGAGGCCGAGCGGCTGCCTCTTGTTGAATATCTCGAGCAATCTAAGAGATGCATCCCGTTCTGTTTTGAACATTTGGGCAAGCACGTGATTCTTGATGTCTTCTAAAATCTCTGGATTGCGGGTCAAGGCGTCCTGAAGCCACTCTCGCCAGACCTCAAGAGTGAAGCCAGCTGGCTCTGTTGCTGTTTTGTCTGGTAGTGTTGTGTTCAAGCCTCGAAATACGTGAACAAGGCATTTTCCAGCCAGAGGGCAGGCATAAGTAAGTTCCATCCACGAAAAGAGGTGAAATGCGAAGGACCTCCATAGTGAGAGAGTAGGCAAACCCACCACTGACGAATCAACCTGCTCGTACTTGACGGCAAGGTCTGTAAGCTTCACCACTCGCTTTGATAGGAAGTGGTCAAGACACTGTAATCCCGATTTGGTCAACTGCTGCGCAGACTTCCGGGCAACGATTGAGACGAGGGTCTCAACTATGTGGTCTTTCACAGCCCTTCCTGTTTCAGGGCAAGGGTTGGATGCTGATGATGCCACGAGAAGATCCAGCACCAGGCGCAGGGCTCGGTGAGGGTCATGTTCATACCATTCGAGGTAGAAGTGCAACAGCTTTTTCGACAGAGTCTCTGTGAAGGCCCATTGCCTCAATGCCTCGTCGCTCGACTTAGCACATTGCTGGACGAAGCTGCAAAGCTTGATACAGGTATGTCCATTGCCATGATATTGCCTCGACTGAGAGGCTTCTTGAAGCAATTTCTGAAAAACAGCTTCAGCCAATCTGCCACTTATTAGCCAAATGGACATTTATCTTGAACGGTTCGGGCTGGAGTCGTACCGAGGTTGGGTATCTGCTGCTTGACTCAACAGCCATTTTGTGATGGTATTTGCATTCTCGAAGACATCGGGATTGAGGTCAACTAGAGGATCTTCGGTTTTAATCGTAGTGTCTTCTTGAACCATCTCGATGCTTGGCGATTCCTCCTTCAAGAGAAGGAGGGGTATAAAGGGTGTTTGTTGGTTTGAGCAGGGGTTGAGGTTCCGAGTAACACGGAAAGTAAAAAAAACCAATAACGACAACGAGAAAGGATGGCGAAGAAATCAGCGGTTGGAAATCGATATTTTCACCCAAACCTTTCAATCGTCCTGCCTCTCGTACCTCTGCCTAATTTGCTGGGGCTACTTGCACCATATATGGCAGGCTAGAGGGGAGAAAATGTTGTGGGCATGTACGGGTATATACATACATACATGTATGTAGATACCGTAATCCTCACCTCGATTTCGCGACACACCCCATCAGACAGTTACAATGCCTTGCTTACCGTCGGCTGGAGTTGGTTAGCAGTAGGTAGCCATCCAAAAGCATCACCAGCTGCAATTGGCAAACGCGTAATATGTTTAGAGTGGTAAGAAGGATTGAAAGCTTTGCTATCATTTCTGGTCTCGTGTGACAATTGCACAACCAACGTTATCATTCTTTCAGTTTCAATGTTTTGTAAAGCAATACAAGAGAAATGCCAAGAATAGAAGTTGGCCAGCGCAGAAACTTCTCGTGGTGCCCGGGCACGGGCCAGCTAAATTTTTTGTCTTATCGGTCATTCATGGCATGGCACACACCCGGTCCGGTCCTCCCACCCGACCGACTTCACTGACGAACGACCTGCGAACAAGCCGGGACTGGCCCCATCATCTGGCACCTGCCCCCTTCAATTCAGCTCGGCCATCTTAATTTCCCCGTTTAATTTTACCCTTCAATTCCCGCCAAGATGTCGATCTGGGATGCCCTCACCGGACGCAAGTCCTCGTCGCAAACCTCGTCATCGAGCGCACCCGCTGCGCCGCCCGCCCCAGAGCACCACACCCCTACCAATACTTTCCAGCCGACGACCACCTTCGACCCTACTTCTGCCCAGGGCGTAGAAGCCTTCCTTGGCAGCTCCTCTTTTGCCGACCCCTCACAACTACATCCCCTCGCCGGGCTGAACAAGGATACACTGGATTACCTCTCCCTCGAAGACTCTGCGCTCTCAGACTTGCCCGGATCACAATCGGCTCTGCCGTCACGAGGCTTCACAGACGACCTTTGCTATGGTACAGGCACAACATACCTCGCCGGTCTCTCGCTAGGAGGCGCATGGGGCCTGCAGGAGGGTTTAAGGAAGTCGGCCGGCGAATCGCCGAAGCTCCGGCTGAACTCGGTGCTCAACTCGATCACACGGAGAGGGCCGTTCCTGGGGAATTCGGCGGGCGTGGTTGCTGTCTGCTACAACTGCATCAACTCATACATTGGGTATTTGAGGGGGAAGAACGATGCCGCGAACACCATTGTGGCTGGTGCCCTTAGCGGCATGCTGTTCAAGAGCACAAGGGGGCTTCGACCGATGGCCATCTCGGGTGGTATCGTGGCTTCGGTGGCCGGTGCCTGGGCGGTAAGCTCTCATGGTTTCATTTGTGTCACTTTGTGACGGGACTTTTGCTAACATCGGCCCAGATTGTGAGAAGGACAATCTTCCACGACTCCAAGAATTCCCATACCGAGACTCTTGCAACACTTTAAACAAGCAACTGGATCTTCAACGATCTTCGATGATCTTGTATACGACGCAATCTGTGGCTTGATTTTGCCGCCACATCCATCTTTTAATCTACAAACAACGGCCTTTTCACAAAGCTGTTTTGTGTGTAAATGTCCGTTTGAAGACTGACGTGTACGAAACTCGGCCAGGGGGCGAAGGGCGGGTATGCATAGCGCAGGGTATCTCTCCTCCCATGGAAATTGTATAATAGTGGCTTATCGTCGTAGAGCGCTCGGTTGAGCGCATAGCGTGCAGTGGACCTCGATCATTCGAAGGCAGCTTCCAGCATACATCAGCCACCGTCTAAGTTATGTTCACTATGGTCCTCGTGGAAACGCGGTCTTTCAGTTCGGGCTGTCGGCGTGGGACCAATCTAAACATGCAACACGAGCAACGTCTGGCGCTTTCCTTGGGCTGTTTGGTTGCTGGGTTGCCTCGTTGTCGTCAAGTGGTATTATCTACTTCGACACAAAGTATGGATGCTGTGTTATTGGCCTTCATCCCCCGAAGCAACTTTGTGATAGTCTTCACCTTAACCGTTGCCGTTCTTTTTTTCGCCCTTGTTCCGAGACAACATGGGCCCTACATCCGAACCGTCCATGAGGCGGCCACGGCCCTGTCAAAGCCTCAACATATGTTCATCTTCTGATACCCGCCGTGGCCTCCTCCCTCACTTCTATCCCCGCTTCTCACCTCTCGGCACCAGGCCTTGGTCACCAAAAGGCACCTTTGCAAGAAGCACGCATCTGAGGCTAGATCATTAGGGTTCTTTCCCTTGCACCTTCCACAATGAAGGTATTTCGTAACTATTGCTTCCCTACCAATGCTCTTCCCCAACTCCCTCATTCCCTACCCTCTCGATTATCTACTCACGACTCATCGACTTTCATCCTCTTCATTCAATTGTTTCTCTCCTTCCGACTTCGACCCTCTTCATTCTTATCACCAGATCACAGACACAATGGACAGTTCATCGCAAGTTGAGGGCGACCCCGTCGGACTAACGCCGGAGCAGCTTATACAAGAACTTGTTTCGCTGCGGGTCGACCGGTGGAGGAGCAAGCAAAAGGAGGTACCGGACGAGGAGCTCGTGGCACAGCTAGTCGCCTTATCCTGGGACTACGATTCCCTCCCACCGGAAGGGCCCGGATGCCTAATATCCGGCGGCAGTACCGGACATATTTACGTCCCGTATGACGATAGTAGAGAAGGTTTGCCTCCCGAGATCAATGATCGCATCGACAAGGTCAATCGTTGGATCGCGGACCCCGCCAATGCCCCGACGCTGCGCAAAATGGACAAGATTTTGAGGAGACAAGTCGACAAAAGCTGCTTTTTGGAGTTCCTAGACGGAGGCAATGCCTCGCGCATCGACTTCATCGGAAAGGTAACTCACTGTCCCTTCAAAGCGCCCTGAATACCAAACCGACCGATACTAATACGGCCCGTCAACAGATCAGGATGCTCGCCCGATACCGGCTGATGGAGGAGGCAACAGCAGTCGACGTGTCTTCCTACAACCCACATCGCCCCCAGTTCAGGATGATTATGGTTTGACATCACTGAATTTGGCCAGGTCAAGATGGAATGGCGATATCTGGATTGGCACTGCACCGAGGTTAAATTCGTCGAAGCGCTGGAGGTCTTTTCGAATCCAAAATTCTGTCACGAGGCGGTGCTAGGAAGGCTTCTGAGGCACCTTGACACCATCCATCACCCAGAAGACCTCGCGCAGAAAGCCCAGTCTCTTGTCGAGAAGTTCAAGTCTAAGGGGCCCCTCAAGAACGGGCCAGAGTGGAAGTACTTGCTCTGCGACGACAGCGACCTCGTCACACCTCTGGAGGGCCGGGAATGGAACCTCCTAAATTTGTCGCCAAACGTCATCAAGATGGTGAAACGTGAAAGCAGGGAGACAAGCAAATCAGCGGTTATCATCCGGGTAAGCAGACATCCTCGCACCCTCCACGAGGTTTCAAGACTGATCACGAAATCCCTCGTGTGACTAACTACTGCGCGTCAGTCTTCGCTACTAGAACACTATTTGCGTTGCCATGAAGTCCACAAGCTCCAGCAGGGTCAGATAAAGCACGACCAAGAGAACCACCCGTTCCTCGACGAATCGTACTTTAACGGAGGCTAGGTGTCTACCCTGGAGTATGCCTGGAATTATGGACCAACCATTTTCAACAACAACGAAACGTCTCCCCCGATCTAGTCGTGTCTCTTTACTTTATAGGCACGGGCCTCTCGTTTACTTGAGCCGTGCCTGGATCTAGATGCTCTCGTGGACTTTAATAGGCTGGATAATACCAAGTGCGCCTTGGTCTTGGGCGGGATGGAGGAGTCGGGGGTTTTGGGAAGTTTGGCTCCTACCGAGTTTTCAGCGGAGTCTTCAGCACTACGAACATTATGGCTTGGGTCCCGTCTGTACTCACGTAGGTAGCATAATTACCAGAATATTTTTCGGATTAGTGGATGGGGTGTTACTCCAACTTTGTGAGAACAAGGCTAGGTAGGCTCTCTTAAACAGTCTCGAATGACCTCAAAACACTAGGGACAGGTTTGTTTAACATAATTGGCAGCCCTCGACTGGGAATCGTGTGTCATGGAGATTCGCCAATGGAAAATAAATAACAACACAACTCAAAATTCATCTGAACGGCGATTTCACAATCCAGCACGCGTACATACCGAAATAGGGAGACCTTGTATCGCACTTCCCTCGGTCTCGGTAGTTTATCTCATTGCAGTGGGAAGGTCTCTTCGAGTTTCATCAATCTATCACCCTTGCGAGTTCAACCTCGAACAATTCAGCTTCACAACAGCACAAGCGCCATCACTCCTCGACGTACACAACAAGATGTGTCTCCCTTGCTTTTCATTTTCGAACGCCCAGTACGAGCGTGGTAATCGGCAGCCAACCCGCCAGTACCAATATGTTTGGAACGGACAGGCTTGGGTCCTCCATGATACTGTAAGTTCGTCGGGATGCTCTGAATACCCTTGCTTTTGTTGCGCACATTGGTACCGGCCTCGCATTTTGGAATTCTCTGCCTGGCTCTCAAGGCGCCCGGGCATCGTTCTTCCACCGAAACTGCTGCCGTTCCTTCCACTTTATTAGCACTGTTTCTCCCACAACACTGGCTTCCCAATTTTCTCCTCACTCGCCACCCAGTTTGCACTTTCTCCTCTCTTCCACATCACCCAACCCAACCCAGACTTCCATTGCCGAAACTATCGCCACACCTGCGTCGCCATGGTCGGCAAGAGAGACCCCAAAGGCAAAATCCCGATGAGGCGTGTGTCGATCGCCCCGGAGGGCGATTACAGTCCGCCTCCGTCGCCTGGCCCTAGCAATTTCGGTCGCAAATCTTCGCAGGGAAGCCCAGTGCCGTCTCACATTTCGTTCGCTTCGCAATCTCGATCCCGTCTGGATCCCAGCAGCAATCAACCGGCTGTATCGGTTCCGTCTACTTCAGCGACCTCTGCTCCGGCCACTGCGCCTGCTTCAGCACCAGCTGCAACCTCTGCAGCACAGATTCCCGCGAATCGCTTCAGCGCTGTTTATGACCAGACGTCTCAGCCCTATGGCAATTACTGGCGGCCTGTGATCCATTCTCAAGGAGTCTTTGGCGCACCATTCACCCAGTTTGGCGTAGCGGCGCAGCAGCCCCCGACACCTTCACCGGTCAACCCTCCGGACGAATTGGGCCCCCCTCCGCCACCACCGCCGCCTCCGGCCATTCCGCCGGTCATCAACCCCCACGGTGTTCACTTCCAGCCTCAGGTGCCCGGTACAGAGCTAGGCCCTATGATCCATCGCTATGTGCCTCGCCACGATCCTTATGGTGCGGCGGGTTCGATTTTCCCAGGTCTACAGTTGCCCACTTACATGGTCAGTGCCTTGATCGGGCTCTCCACAGTCTTGGTTCCATATGATGTAGCGGTCTTACCGACCTTCACCCGATCTCATGTCGCACACAATGTGTCTTGTATGAATCAGATAGAGAGAGCTTCTGCTAACCGTTCTTTAGGCCAACGGTGCCACGATGCCTATGCAGTCGCTGTCAATCGGTGTGGCTTCCGCCACGGCTCCCATGAATCCGATCGTGGTGCAACAGCCAGGCTTTGGCCCGATGATGATGCAGAACCACTCTATACAGGGCGGAGTGCCGCTCATGCTCCCGACCCCTACTCAGGGCTTCCCGATGACAGGTATTCCTTCTCTAACTGGCGTTCCGACCCAACCGCCTGTCCATGTCGAACCTGCAATGGGTGTTGGCTTGACGCCCAACGAGACGATTGCACAGAATATGCGGATTGCACAGAATAACCAAGCGTACGAGCCGCAGGATTTCAAACCCGCTGATCCGAACCCATACCGTATGTACTGGTTTCGCGAGTTGGACGGCCACTGGGCGCTGTTTCATCGCCGCCAAATCGATCGGCTCGATGTCCGCTGGTACCGCACCGACGACGGCGTCTTTTATGCCATTCGTCTTTCGGAATAAGGCACGTGCCATGGACCACGTATTTTCTCAGTGGGTTTCCCAATACTGCTCTAGCTCGGTCTGAATGCTGCTGACACGGAATTTAGTTGCGACAGCAGATTTCTTTCGTTATTCTCATCGAGTTTTTTCCGGGTGGCGACCCTTCGCCTCTTCCAGCCACTTGCATGGGTATACAGATTGGGTTCTCGCAGGAGGAAATGGCGTAACGGAAATATCTCGCCCTAGAGGGCGACGTTGTCGCGGTTTGCATCAAGGATTCGAGGATAATTTGGCCTGGGGTTGGTGGTTTGCCTCGATTTCGAGTCTTGGTCTCTGATACTTTGACACATGTGATTTTAAAAGTGATGTGATGGAAATTGACCACTGCCTAAAAATGTGTGGATCTGCAGTCTGTATTGTCCATGTTGGAGTCTGTGTCAGTAATAGGTAGTCGACAGCAGTGGAAGTCAAGGACCGAAAGGGGATTGTGAGGCTGAAAGACCCCTTCACATGCAAGCGTAACCCCTGCTGTGCAGCCGGCTTGGCACCCGTCTGCTTTCTGGATCTCGGTGGAGCTGCGTTAGCGCAGATCTCTGTGGCCATTGGCCCCTGATGACGAGCATGCCAAGAGCAGCAGCCTCCCGAATCTGGAATTGAAGCGCCGGGGGCTCGGCAAGTTCGAGTCGGATCGACCCTCATCTCCCCACCTTTCCCGGGCATTCCCCGAATAGTTAACCGACACCTTACCTCAACTCACCGACCTCACCTCATCCAAACTCACTCAACGCTTGATAACTCAACTGTTGATAATTCACCAAAACAGGACTGACTTGGGACGAACCATCCCATCAAAACCTATCCCCATTCCAACCACGCCTTAACCCCCCCCTCCACTCTCACCCTTGCCGAAAAACCATCCACCCAAAAACAAAAGTGAAGTTAAAGCCAAGCAACCCCAGAAACAATGCTCCTCATCGGCCTAACCGGCTCCATCGCCACCGGCAAATCCACCGTCTCCTCACTCCTCTCCCAACCCCCCTACTCCCTCCCCATCATCGACGCTGACCTACTCGCGCGAGAGGTCGTCGAGCCCGGCACGCCCGGCTACAAGGCCATCGTAGCCCACTTCGGGCCCTCCACCCCCGACCTCCTCGTCCCCGCCAACCCCGACGACGGGATGCCCGAACACGGCCCCTCCGGCTTCGGCCGCCCGCTCAACCGCCCGGCCCTCGGCCGCCGCGTCTTCGGCGACGACCCCGCGCGCCGCGCTGACCGCGCCGTGCTCAATGGGATTGTGCATCCGGCGGTGCGTCGGGCTATGGCGCGCGCTGTGTTGCGGTGTTATGTGAGGGGTTGTCGGGCGGTGGTGCTGGATGTGCCGTTGTTGTTTGAGAGCCGGCTGGATCGGTTTTGTGGTGCGGTGATGGTGGTGGCGGTGAGGGATCCCGAGGTGCAGATGGAGAGGCTGCGGAGGAGGGATCCGCATCTGAGTAGGGAGGATGCGGAGAATCGGGTGCGGAGTCAGGGCGATGTGAGGGAGAAGGCGAGGAGGTGTGAGGGGAGGGGGGAGGGGAGTGGGGTGGTGGTTTGGAATGATGGGGGGAGGGAGGAGTTGGCGGCCG
The DNA here is from genome assembly GCF_000143365.1 of Chaetomium globosum CBS 148.51. Lineage (NCBI taxonomy): Eukaryota > Fungi > Ascomycota > Sordariomycetes > Sordariales > Chaetomiaceae > Chaetomium > Chaetomium globosum. Next base: position 2,649,153 of record NT_165977.1, read on the forward strand.
AGGTGAAGAGGGTGATGGCGGAGGTGGAGAGGTATAGTCCGAGGTGGTGGAATCGGTTGTTGTGGGTGTGTCCGCCGGTGGCGGCGTTGTTGGCGGCTTGGGGGTTTTGGAGGAATACGAGGATTAATAGGGCGTGGGAGGAGCAAGAGTTGCGGGAAAGGTCGAAGTTGTGAGGGGGGTTATTATTGTGAAAGCAGGTCAGGGTTGGGTGGTCGGTCGAATACATCGATGCGACGATGTGCTTGTTCTATCTGTGAGGTTGTTCAGTGGGTGGCTCGTGTTTAACCAGTTGCGCCTACCACTTTTGGCGACGACGACTAAGCCGTCACATTTTCACCCACAACATTAATTCACATTCCCGTTCTGGGAAATCACCATTTTGTTTTTTTTCTCGTCTTTTTCTCGTCTTTTTCTTTATGCCCATGAACTGAGACCAACCAATACTAGCACAACTCGCATCAACTTGATGAAGGTATTGAATTGGTCTCTAGGTCAAATCTAGTCCACCGACATTCAAGGGTACCGGATTTGTATGGTACAACGATCAACAATCCGGTCGCTCTCAACTGATTTCCTTTTGATTTTGGTTTGTTTCTCTATTGGAGTGCTTGGGCTCTACCCTACCGCTGTTTTGTTTTCTGGAAGCGAATTGACATCCTCATTAGGCTTGTCCGTCACCTAATACCACCACAATGCCTCCGCATTCTGTATTTGAGTGGATTGTCGGCCAAAATCTCCCGAGGGAGAGGAGGCAGCCGCGTAAACAGCAATTCGTCCGGGTTGAAATGTCCACCGACGACGAGGCCGACACCGATTCCGTCACCATCACCTACCCGCGTAACAGCGCTACTCGACGGCACAAGAAACACAGGAGGTCCAAGGCGCCCAGCCCTCCTAGTCCACCCGAGGAAAAAAGAGTTACATTTAGAGACAAGCCGCTCAAGTCTGCCTTGAAGAAGCCGCGCCAGCCGTCATCCTCGGAGCCGTCCTCGAATGACTCTTTGGATGTATCGTCGGAAGAGTTTAGTGATTCCAGCGACGATGAGAGCAGCGAGGAAGAGCCGAAGCCGAAGCCGAAGCCCAAGAGAAAAAAGAAGAAGGCGAAGAAGCCAGAGCCATCTGACAACGAGGCAAGCAGCGGCGATGAGAGTTCCGGGCCTGAAAAGCACAACGCACAAAACTGCTCTTGCACGTGTTGTTTAGCCGGGCTGATGCTGTTGACCAAGATGGAGGAGATCAGCAAGAACAGCAAGAGCAGTGAGGCCGCACCAGCTGAAGAAAACAAGCCGAACCCAGAGAAGAACGGAAAGGGGAAGCATGGCGAAGAAAAGGGTGGTGGCAATGGAAAGGAAAACGACAAGGGGGGGGACAAGGGGGGGGACAAGGGCGGGGACAAGGGCGGGGACAAGGGCGGCGGGAAAGGAGCTCAGAGCAAGAAGGGGAAGAAAGAGAAAGAAGAGTCGGAGACAGAGGCTGAAGCTGACACATCCGCCACGGCCGCTACCTCGGCTCCTGAGACAGCAACCGAATCGGAGCCAGAGGCGCAGAAATCGAAGAAAAACAAGAATAAAAAGGAGAACGAGGAAAAGCAACCGGCCCAAGAACAGTGATAAGCCCAAAGAGAACAAGTAAAGCAGAAGCCGAAAAGAGCGGAGAGAAAAAGAATGAGGGCCAGGCCCAAAGACGGCAAGACAGAGAACACAACTTCCAAACAAGGGGATACCGTTGACGACAAGAAACCCGAACCCCAACCTCACCCGAATCTTATTTTACCCGCCCGCGATCGCAACCTTCAGGTACAACACGTGGTCGAAGACCCTGCCCGAGACACGCCCCCCAATGCCTATTTCGACAACGACAAGAATGTCTGTCGAGTCTACCATGGGCCTTATTGGGGATACCCCTACGGCCAACCCTATCCTCCGGGAGGACCAGTTCCGCAGTACCCGGCTCCGGGTTGGCCGCCGGTCCCCGATACGCAGGCCATGCACGGCCGCCGTCCCAGTGCAGCGCCAGTCCCTCCCGGGTATCCGCCAGTACCTCAACCACCGACCCCCATGCCGTACCCAGCCTGGGGCCAGCCGTATGGCCCGTACCCGCCAATTCCCCCTCCGTACGGCAGCGCAGTCCAACGCCCAGTGGGACTATCAGGCATCCCGGGCAGCCCCACCGGTGTGGACGCCCTTCGTCGGCAAGGCTTCGCCCTCGACCCGCTGTATGCTGATTACTTCAAGTCTGATAAAAAGGATAGTAACGATAGGCCTTATTTCAGAATGGGTGACGGGGACAAGAAGTCTTCCGAGGAACAGAAATCGGCCAAGGGTAGCGGAGTACAGTGGAACACCCCAAAGTCGAATTGGGAAAAGCTCCCGAGCAACAAGAGTAGGAAGGGTTCGAATTCGGGCAATAAGAGTAACCATGGTGGTAGCAACGGCGGAAACAACAGCAAAAACAGTAATAATCGGGGCCGAAACAACAACAGCAATTCCAACAGGCACGGCAACTCCAACGAGAATAACGACAACAGCAACGAAAACACCAGTGGTTGGGGAAACAACAACAATACCAGCGGCTGGGATAACAACAACAACGACAACTCCAATGACAACAACAATACCAGCGGTTGGGGCAATAACAACGATGACAACAACGACAACAACAATAACAGCAACAATAACGACCAATCCACCGGCTGGGCATTCGCCAACAACGATGACAACAACAATAACGACCAATCCACCGGCTGGGCATTCGCCAACAACGATGACAACAACAATAACGACCAATCCACCGGCTGGGAATTCGCCACAACGATGACACACATAACAGCAACAATAACGACCAATCCACCGGCTGGGCATTCGCACACGATGACACACATAACGACATCACGCTGGGCATCACGACACGACACTACAATCTCCGCTGGACGCCTTCGGCAACCCACCAGCAAC
>NT_165977.1:2654474-2666091 GCF_000143365.1 Chaetomium globosum CBS 148.51
CCCTTGCCTTTCGGATCTTGGTCCTGGAGACCGCTCCATCTTGTAGCGGATAGAAAGGGGTCGCTGACATCGCGGCGGAACGTTGACGGAGGGAAAGCCCATGGGTTGCGGTGTTTGACGTTGGTAACGGGTGAACTTGGGTCTGGTGTACGGAGGCGTTGCGAGAGTCTGTGGTACTCTAGCGGGGCAGATTATCGGCGAGGATTCCCAAGGGCGAAGCGGGAACTGGGCGTCAGTAAGGTGCGAGAGGCGTTGACATAGGGTAGATCTGGTGACAGTCGGTGACGTGCATTAACGCTGAAAGACGACGGCGGGCTCTCTGAGGTTCTTCAACCGTCGGAACTGTTGGGACTACAAGGTTTCCGAGCTATGCGAAACGGACGCAACTCGAGCGGGGGATTGTGTCGGAAGACGGTTGCCTCTTCGTGCTGATACATAAACAACGCTTTGCTGCGTATCGAAGTTGGGTGTTGTACTGCTGTCGGCTGAGCCGGGACGATGGCAGAATAATGGAGATTTGGTGGTTGACGGTCGGTCAAAATGCAAAATTTGCTGGTGGGATGCTCGGAGTTTAGAGTGTCTGCGGAGAGCCCAAGTCGGGAGGTGGAACCGGCGGAGAGTTTTGGCTGCCCAGCGATGGACGACACGGCGGGTGATTGTCGAGTACTGAGGCGGTTGATGTTTCGGGAAATCGCTTCGGAAAGTCCAAAGGCGATGATTTTGGAAATGGTTGGCTTTTTTAAAAAAGAATTGCGGAGATGTGGTTTGGCAGAAGAAAGTTTTCAGGGCGCAGAAAGAGAAAACGTTTTGAGAAAGCAGGCCAGATTCGGTGGAGAAAGAGAATCAGGAACACAGGTGGTCCAGGCCTGAGGCAACCGCGCTAAGAAGGGGTGCTTCGTTGCGTTGCCCCATCCCCGCCCAGGTTGAAGACTCAAGAGCCTGATCGGGTGGGGCTGCCCGAGTGGAAGTTGCTGGAACTCGCCCCCCACGACTCCGCCCGGTCTTTGTGACTCGGATCCCCTCGGCTCCTGCGAGTCTGCACAGTTATTGGGGGCAGCCAGGCCCTCGACCATCCATCAGTCCGATGCAAGCAAACCCTTCTTTGATTTTTGATGATTTATTTTTGAAACCCGTTGGATATTAAATTTTGACTGCATTTGGCAAAGGCAATGGATGGCCACTAACAAAACTAAACGAAACGAGATCCCACCAACCCCTTGTGCGGAATTAACGGCCCTGCAGCCATGTGCCACAGTGAGTGGATTCAAAGATCCCCAACCTGCATTCGAAACGCAACGGGCCACGACGCCGAGTGGATTGTAAGGGATCCACGTGCCAGGGCTTCGGGACACTGGATCACGGGGCACTGCCTGGCTGTTTCTATTTAGTAGTTATATCCAACATGGTTTATCCAAGTCTCATCAGGCCTTGCCCAACTCCTTCGCTATTGTGCCGATCAGCGCCCGTTTGCCTAGACACATCTTCTGGTTGGGCGGAGGGCTTGACTCGGGTTTCGCTGGGGCGGCAACGGCAAAAGCGGCCAGTCCAGCACTCCCGCGGGGGGGTATTGTGGCACCCAAGCACACCAGGCGTTGTCTCGGGTACAACACCTTGGGGTATGTATACTTTGTGCTCTGCGCGCCCACCGGCTTGCTGGCATGTCCTACTTTTCACTCATGGCCTCCAACGGATCAAACCTCAGCAGGCATCTCTGTCCCGCCGGGCGCGATGAGATCAGCTGATCCGACATCTCCATGCCGGCGGCCGTCATGCTCGCGTCCGGGAGCGTGGTAAACCTGGAGTAGACGGCCTGGAGCAACAGCTTCATCTCAGCCAGTGCCAGGCTGCGCCACACCGGGGGATGTCAGCAAATCGCTCACTTCTTCTCACTGTCGCACGATAGCACCACCAGCATGGAGGAGTTGTGTAAGGCACAGACAGACAGGGATGCAACCAAAAACAAACAAAAAAAAAAAAAACGTACTGCTTGCCAACACAGCCCCGCCCGCCATTGGCGAAGGCGAAGAAAAGCCGCTTCCGCTCGGCGTCGCCCTTGGGCTCCAGCCACCGCTCGGGCCGGAATGCGTCGGGCTCCGGGAACACCTCCCCGTCCATCCTCTGCACCGAGTAGGCCTGGCAGCTAACCGTCGTCCCCTGCGGCAGGAAGAACCCGTCGATCGTCCGCCCGCCGCCGGGCACGTAGCGCGGGAGGGACATGGGGATGGCCGGGAAGCAGCGCAGGCCTTCCAGGACCACGGCGTCGAGGTAGGGCAAGCGGTCGAAGCTCGCGCCCGGGTGGGCGAGGAGCTCGCGCTGTAGTGCTCGTTGGTAGGGCATGGATGCCGGCTGGGAGAGCTCCCACATCAGGAAGCAGAGGGCGTCGCCCGTGGTGTCGATGCCGGCGGCCATGTGGTCGAGGCACTCGGCGGCGATGTCCAGGGCGTCGAGGTGGTAGTTGGGCCCCTGCAGGCGGTTGAGCAGCGTGAAGGGCGCCGTGTCGGTCAGGGCACACGTGTCAAGCACGAAGTCGTCAGCCAGTGGCGTCTCGCGTGGTTTGGCGAACAGGTAGAGGACTTGTCCGAGGATCTTGTGCGCTGTTGGCCAGTAGAATTGGAAGAGTCGATCTGGGGTTTGTCAGTGGTAGGCTCGAAGATTGGGGTGTGGTCTGACGTGCTCTGGAGGCTGTCGTCGAAGGTTACTTCGCGCATGATCTCTTCGTCCTTGCTGCTTAGGAGCGAGTCCGTCCCGTTGGGGTGGAAGAGGTGGTGGGTGACGCAGTCAAAAGCGTATGAATGAAGGCCTGGTGTGTGAGCTTGAGTTAGTGTCGGTCCTCGTTCGTCAAGTTTAGCAAACGCATACTGATCTAGGACATATGTTAGCGTAATCTCAAAATACATAACTGAGGTGAACACACATAGAGATCAAGGCTTCCGCCAACAGATTGGAAGCACTTCTTGACGAAGTTGCCAGCGCGGTCAGCAATCCCGTCAAGGGACTGCGGCCGGACGACATTGGTGTTGGCGTAGCGGTCTGCAAGGATGCGTTTCCTCTTTGCATGCTAATAAGGTCAGATATTAGAAACCACCATACGATGGCTTGGAAAGGGCCTCACATCGTCCTTGTTCAGAGTAGTGAACATGGTCCTATACCCGGTTTCAGTACTCATTATCTAGTTGCTTTCACTCCCTCTGCAGGAAATCATACCGTCTCCCGTAGACCTTGAACATATCATAAAACTCGGTCTTATCGTAGCCACTACCGCCAGAGCAGTAGATTTCCTTGACCGCCGCGGCCGAGGCAAAGACAACCTCGTTTGGGGCAATCCGGACCGTGGGTCCATACTTCAGGTGTAAGTGATGCACATAGCGAGTCCTATTTGTCCTGAACTCGTGCCACTTCAGAACTAGGGTAGTGAACTTGGCGTGCCATGGTCCGGGGATTTTGTTGAGGGGCGATGTGAGACGTTGCCGGAGAGCGTGGACGGCGAGGAGGAAAACGACAAGGGAGATGAGGAGCGGGGAGAGCATGTTGGTGTGAGATGAGGCTGCCTATCCAAGTGGCATGTGGAAGTGAAAGGCTTGCTCTTTGGGAAGTTTGGAGTTCACCGGGCTTGGCCGGGCAGTGTCATGGGAGCCACAGGGCACAGGGATGGGGCTGGAGTCGGCTAGTACGGAGGGGTAACCGGCGTGCACGGGCCCGTAATGCCGGTATCCTCCCGTATCGGTGCCGGATGCCCGGGGGGTCAGCTAGCCAGGGGGTTGAATGCGACATGCCGAGGTGTATTTGTTTCCAGAATAGACGTTTAAGAGGGGTGTAACAAGGTTTTGATATTTGGGCCTTGGACAGCGTAAATATTTAATACCGAAGCTTCAATGACTTTGTTGAACCTTTGTTGTTTCGGCTCTCCTCTTGACACTTTACCCCTCCCGCGAGTCCAATCTCTCAACCTTGGGCAAATACCGAGTCCTTATTTTGCCTGCGGCGGGTACTTCTTGCCATCCTTCTCAACCTTGGGTTCGCAAATGCACCACTCATCCTCGGGAACGTTTGCAAAAACAGACGCGAGGTGGCTGCCGCAGCCGAACCAGGCCTGCTTGTCTGTATTGACCGTCAGTTCCAGACCACATCCGTTACAAAACATTCGGTTGGCCTTACTGCAGGTTTGACAGATAGTACCCATGCACATGGTGTAGATACTGGAGTTGAAGCTGGAGTCGAAGTTGGGATTGGGGTTGGTTGGAGTTGAGAATTGATGAAATTGGATTTTTGGAGTGGTGAAGGCTGGAAGGGTCCGGTTGTTGTTGCTACCCGTCACTTTCCGCTAGCCTGGACATCTGATAATTATATGCGCTCGAGCTTTCCGTCTCCGTACCGCCCCGTTAGTCATGCGGCAAAAGGGTCGCCGACTCGTGAGACTGTCGCAAAGACCCCACCGTCACAATCGCCGACTGTAGCGGGGTTTGGCGGGGTGATCCCCATGGCGTATCTTTCAGTTGCTGGTATTGTCACGTCGTAATTATAGTACCGAACTGTTCCCCGATGTCCGAGGCCCGCGACATCCGGCCGACAACAGTCTCACGGTTTAACAACCTGCTGCTCAAAGCCCAGCCAAGAACCGGGCCACCCGATCCGCGAGCCACTCCTGTCCGGCGTCGTTGTCCACACGGTGATTCGCGCCTGGAATGAGCCCGCTGAGCTCGCTGGCAATACCGGGCCTGCAGAAGCTTTTCCATTTCTTGACGAGTCCCATGACGTCAATCTCGGCGGGCACCCATTCGTCCTTCTCGGAGGGCACAATGAGCACCGGCTGCTCCAGCTTGCCCCAGATCTCCGCTAGTTTGCTGTCTGGCAGGTCCGACGAGAAGTAATCATCGTCGCCTCTAGGTAGGGATTGTCAGCGCCCGTGATCCAGACTGCTTGCTCGGCAGTTGCGTAGGAGAAGGAATCATAGAAAACAAAATAGAAAATGGAAAAGCAAACACAACAGAAAAGCTCACCCAACTCCCGCCAGCGAAGCCCACCGATACGCCGTCACCGGCCCATCCCTCCACCCCTTGGGCATCACCTCCCGATCCATAACCACATCCCCCTTCCCCTCCCTGACCAACCTCCCCGCCACCTCCAACGACGCCTTCACCTTCCCCCTCATCCTCCCCCCATCCCCAATGGCCTCCCGATCCGACACCGGCCCCTGCAAGATGAGCCCATCCACCTCCACCCCCTCCCACCCCTCCCCCCCATCCCTCAACGCACCCGCGTACGCCAAACAGTCCTGACACCCCGTACTATGCCCCATCAACACCACCCTCCGCATCCCCCTCCCACCACCACCACCACCCCCAGAACCAGAAGAACCACAACCACCGCGCAGGTAGCGCACCAACCCCGCCAGCTCGCGCGCGTCCTGCGCGAGCGAGGCCGTGCCGAACCCCGCGAACGCGCTGCTCAGCCGCGCCTCGAACACGGCGTAGCGATCGGTGTCGGGCAGGGCGGGCGTGGTGAGCAGGTGGGCGGCGAGATGGCGCGGGTAGGGGATGGTGTGGGGCCCGTCGCCGAGGCCGCCGATGAAGATGAGGGCGTTTTGGGGTTGGGTTTGGTTTGGGGAGTTGGGGGAGGGGAGGTGTTCGTAGGTTTGGACGAGGCGGTTGGGGTTGGTGGCGGAGGGGTAGTGGTGGACTTGGACGGGGTAGGAGGGAGGAAGGGTGGTGGTGGAGGTGGTGGTGGTGGTCGACATTTTGAGATGGGTAAGGGGTGAGTGGATTTTGATAGTGTGACGAAAATGTCGTGTTGTGGTTTGTGCTCGAGAAGAGAAACCGAATTTGAGCGTTGTGAGGAGACGAGGTTGATACATGCAGCTTCCTTGGCCATCAAGGTGCGTAGATGAGATGCAAATTGACGATTGGAACTGCGGGGTTAGGGGCGGGCAAGCGGTACTTGGGTGTTGATCTGCATGGCGTAAGTCAAGTTTAACGACACACAAATCCGTAGAACACCTGAAGCTCAGAAAAGACGAGCTCTTATTGTTCATCTCATATGTGAACTTCGGAATTATTTACGTGGGTACCTAACTTACACAGGATAAATACGAATCCCAAAACCTCGCCTTTCTATTGCCAGCTACCCCCTCGAGAAATGATGTTGGTTGAAAAGATCCGAGAATAGAACTAACCGATTAAATCTAAACCGCACAAACAATGCTTGTAAGGCTGGGCGTCTGAATATCTAAATAGTGAGTCAAAAATGAGTAGCGTCTCGAGCTTCATGTAACAGTCACATCAACCCGTCCCCGCACATAAACCACATTGCCGCCTCAAAATGAATACAATCCAACATCGCCTATCGGCCGATTTCTATGTTTGTTTTGTACCGTACTGTATAACAATGCACGCCAGTGTGCATCATGCAACTACAACAACAACACCCCCCACCCTTCCACCACATCTACACCCCCCCCCCCCCCCAAATTCAAACTCACCACATTACCATCATCTAAACCAGACCACCCCCCACCACCTCTCACAGGCTCAACCTAGCGGAGGGATTCCAGGGTATGCAACAAACCCCAACTCCAACACCTCACCTCACCTCCCCCTCCCAGCAGCGCCCTCCTCCGCCGGCCAAATCTCTCTCCACCATCTCAATTGCCCCCAGACTCGGAAACCGCATTCTGGAAATCCCGCACATAATCATCCTTCTCCGCGGTCGTCATCCTCAGCAGCGCCGACCCCTGCTCCGCCGGGCAGATCCACCGCCAGCAGCGCCTCAGAACCGCCGCCGCCACCACCGCTAACTACTACTACTCCCTGCAACAGCGTTGGTGGAAGAAGGGCACTCTGAGCTTGGGCGACGACAGGCCCCGCGCGTTGGCCGACAGGTCCGGCATGAGCGGGGTCATTTTGGCGGGGTACGGGGGGCGTCCGCCTGGTAGAGGCTTGTTGAGGTGGGTGGGTTTCGGCGGGGCCGGCGGCCGGTTGCTGCCGGTGGTGGTGGCGGCCATGGTTCGGCCGGTGGCGGAGGGCTCGACGCCTATCGCTGCCGACGGGCGTTGCGGTTGCGGTGGCTGCCCGCCCCCGCCCGTGGGTTTCCGCGGGACGGCTGGTTTGTTGTGGGCGCCTTCGCTCGGCTGGTTGGAGTTGGGGTTGGGAGGGGCGGCGGCGGCGTCGGAGTAGTGGCCATAGCCCTGAGCGGTGCGCGGGATTGTGGTGGAGGCGCGGTTGCTCTCGTCGATAAGGCTTTGGACCTTGTTCTGGATGGAGGCGACGCGTGAGACGCCGCCGATGCTCTTGGGTGGGGGTACGGGCGGACCACCACCACCGGTTCGCTGGCCTACGCGCTGTCTGTACTCGGCCTGTGCGGCGGCCACGCGTGCTTCCTCTTGCGCGAGCATGCGCGCCTCCTGCTCGCGGCGCATTTCAGGCGTCATGTCTTCCCATTCCGGTGACTGGCCATCGTCGCTGCGGCCGTCGACGGCCTCGGATCCGGCGATAGGCGTGAGAGTGTGGCGATCGTGGTGTTCGAGGTCTTTGAGTGGAGACGGTGTGCGCGGTTGGGGTGGCCCGGTCGTGTTGGCCTCGAAGCGCTTGAAGGCATCGCCGAACTTGCCGGCGAGGATGTTTTTGGTGCCGGCGCCGAGCGACGAGAGACTGCCTCGCTTGGGGTGCTGCTTGGCGAACTTGTCCTTCTTCGGATCCCAGTCCTCCATCGCGCGGAGGAAGTCCACGTTGGATTCGATGTTTGTCTCTTCGTCCGGGCTTGGCGGTTGGCTCCTCTCTAACGAGAGCCTCGGAGAGGGCAGAGCAGGAGACTTGGCTCTTGTTTCCTGTTTCCCCGTAGAAACTCGAGGGTGGGATTCTAGGTGCGTGCTAACGGGTCTTGGCCTCACAGTGAGTCGCGACCCGGGCCTGACCGGATCCCAGTTGCTCCAGGTTCGGCCTTCCGCCTTCTAATGACGGCCTCGACGATGAGGGGTGGCGTGCGTGTGTTTGTTGGGCAACCACGCCCTGGAACGAAGGCGTCCGAGAACCCATTGCTTCGCCAGGGGGCGGTGGGTTTTGGTTAGTCAGTGCCGGCCGAGGGACACTGGCCGCTCGGTGACGATCACTGGGAGGGAAACGCTGGATTTGGTACGGCGCAACTTGTTCTAGGGACGGGGACGTCATGGTCCCTATTGACACCATGGTCGGCTTGGGAGGTGGGGGCGGTGTTTGTGAGAGAGCCTGTAGTTCAGGGGTGTTCGAGATGATGGTTGATGCACGGCTGACCTCGCGCGGTTTTGAGGGAGCGGTGGCTGATTTAAGGGGCGGAGACATGACCGACGGGTTTGGTCTGCTAATATCCATAGACTGCCTCGGGCTTGGTGCAGCGGGCGCGGAGGAGGGAGGGGGCTTCACTTGGAACGCCTCATCTGCCAATCTTTCGGCAACCCGCTGGGACAGATCCTTTGGCTGTAGTGGCGAGTTGGTCAAGCCGTCGTCGAACTCGAACTTCTGGCCTTTGTCGTGAAGCAGAGAGAATTGGTCGAGGGTTGGGAACTTGCTGGACAGCTCATCGCCCTTCACAACGGCCCTGGAGTCAAGGGCAGCGAAGGGGTCGCCGTCGGTCACCTTGCCGGGAGACGGACTGGGCCGGTTCGGCTGCGGCGACTGGGCAACAGGCACCCTTCCCCGTCGCATGCGCTCAACTTCGGGAACCACCGGTTGGTGGTGGGTGGGTTGTGGGGAGAAGACGGCGCCGACGGCCGGCGGCGACTTGGCCCCATGGGGGTCGGGCAGAGGTTGGTCGCGCCGGTGGGCGTCCGCTTGCGATTTGCTTGAGTAAATCTGATGGGGCATGAATAAGTCATAAGCGAGAACAAAAAAGCGACTTCTATTACTCACATCCTTGACCGGAGGCTCTCGGTTTTGCATTGCGCAAGCCTCACGGAGCACCTGATAAATATTGGGTCTGACCTGCGGGTTCTCGCGCAGCATCCAGGCTGCTTATCATCAGCACTCGGCGGCACGCAAACGGTGTCTTCCAGCCTTACCAATGAGCCCCTTAAGCCTGTCGGAAAAGGCAGGGTGGCTGGGGAACCGATAGCTCGCATTAAGAATGGCAAGTTGCCCCTGCTCCTCAAACGGCGTAGTGTAGTAGCAAAGCTTGTAGAGCAAGACGCCGAGCGCCCAGATGTCGGACTTCTCGTCGATGGGCTGTTTCCTATAGACATCGACCATCTCCGGACTCCGGTATTGCATGGTCGTGTGTTTTTGCACGTCCTCATCCATGGCGCGGCACTCGGCGGTGGTGGTGGGCGCGGCGCGCGGGGGGGCTGCCGATCCGAAATCGCAGAGCTTGAACTTGCGGGCGGACCCGACCATGGTGATGAGCACGTTTTCGACTTTCAGATCGCGGTGTAGGAGCGCTGGGCGCAAGTAGTGCATGCAGGCGACGCCCTCGGCAACATCGGCGAAGATGTTGAGGATCTCGGGCTCGGTCAGGCGATGCTGCAGGCGCGTGTTCATGAAGTCGATCAGCCCACCGCCGTTGCAGTATTCCATGAGCAGGAAGACCTCGTAGCCGCCGCCGCGCAGCTCCGAGGCGTGCGAGTCGATGTAGGTGACAATGGCGCGGTGGCCCTTGAGGCGCTTCATGGTTTCGACCTCGGTGCGCATCCCCCGCAGCGAGTCCTTGTCCGGGACCGCCACCCGCTTCAACACGGCCTGATCCGTCCCGTTGACGGGTGTCGGCATCTTGACCAGGTACACGTGTGCAAACCCGCTCCTCAGATAGGTATTTCTGGATAACCACGCGGTGGCTTCCAACTTGTATCTTGGTCCCGGGCGAGAAGGTACCGGCCGGGACACCAGCAGCCACCGGCGCGGGGGCGGCGTGGGCCACCCCGTAGTTTGCGGGCGCCGCATGACCGTACGACGCCATTTGTGGTTTCGTTTCTCCCTCTCTCACGCGGTAGGGGGATTCCCAATATTAGGGGCGTCGGTAGAGGGGTCGATTCGCGGGCGCAAGGGACGGGAGACGAGATACCCGTGGACGGCGGTGGGAGTGGGAGGAGAGAAGCTCGGTACTTGGGGCAGAGTCGGGGAGCGAGCTCAGGTCATCGAGGAGAGCGTCGTCGTGCGGGATTCGTTTACGATACAGGATTCATGGCCGCGGTCCTCGCCGGTCCGAGTAAAGTAGCACAAATTAGGCGGTGGAGGAGAGCGGGATGACGAAGAGCGAGTCCCTACCAAGAGGCTGAGTTTCGAGGTTGAATGTCCATGCCAGGTACCGACAATGCACCCACCGCCGCCGACACCCTGCGTTGGCCAAGTGGGGCCAGCTGGCATTTGGGCTTGGCGGGTGACCTCTGTGGGCCAGGGAGGGGTCAAAAGATTGCAGCAGGAAACGTCAACTTCCAGGCACCAAAGCATGCCAAAAACTGCTTCCAAAGGCTGCCTGTTGAACCCCTCGGTTTGCGATCCAGCATGGGTGAGCGTGTCCCTGATCTCAACCACCTTTCACATGTGACGCAACCTGCAACCAACCAAATCAATGCCAAAACCTGCCACTAACTAACTGGAATCAGAACACCAAGCGCTGGTTCGAAAAAGGGGCTTGTGACTCTCCACAGTTGTGGGAGTGCTCGAGATTGACTAATTTGGCCTTTATTAGAGATGATGTCTCAATATGCAGTTACGAGAGCATCGCTAGGTTCAGGACATATCTAAGCATCTTGATCAACATCACCTCCCCAACAGCCCCTGAAAGAACAGGTTTCGTCCTCACTTAGGACACGTTTCCGCACACTGGTGGGCAGGAATCCCGCTCCCTTCAGTCGTTAAATCTGTGTTATGGACACGTAGACCAGACGGTAAATAGGCAAGTTCGCGCAGGTTGATCCTTCATACGAGGTGAAGAGGAAAGGGGGGTGGTTTGTGCATTTCTCACTCGACTACCTTTTATCCCAATGCCATTTTCGTCAAGGAAGGGAGAGATAAATATCCGGATTACGGAGCACCGAAGTTCTACTAGGCTCTAGTCTCGAGTCAATAGCAAGCCTAGGTAATAAAAAGACAAGATAGATCCTACAGTGCTATGAAACAAGTGTAGTCAAGTTTACCCTTGCACCACCACCTGCCTGACCGATGCTAGCTACACCGCAACCCGCACCCGTTCCCATCCCCTCCATGCTCGCAAACCGGAACTCAAATCCCTTCACAACGGGTGCCTCCCTGGCCTGAGCCATCCCCCGCTCATACAACGCCAGCCAGACGGCATCCCCATTGATCGTCTCCAGTGCCTCCCTCAGCTCAGGGTGCTGCGGCAGCACATCAACAACCAACCCAAGGATATCATCAAACATGTCATCCTCGACCCTCACAAACGCCACAACCGCCGTCAGCAACCCCAGCACCGCCTCCCACACCTGTGACGCCTGCGCAAACCTCCCAAGCGCGCCCCCAGACGGCCCCGAACTCTCCACCATCCTGGTCCCATCCCCAGCCGCACCCTCCCTCACGGGGACTAATATCCCCTCCTTCTTCCCTCCACCCATACTACCACCTCCAACCTCCATCCCCATCAACAGCCCCGACCTACCACCGCCCTTTCCCCTCTTCTCCCCGTTCGCCCTCCCCTTCAC
>NT_165977.1:2666367-2688061 GCF_000143365.1 Chaetomium globosum CBS 148.51
CTAGGCGTAGTTCCGGTTGGTGTTCCGGCGAGGGTGAGGGATCTTTGGTGAGCAGGGGTGTAGGTTGGTGTGGGGGGCGTGGTGGGGGGGGTCGGGGGCCGGGGGCGCGGATTCGTCTTGGTTGTTGGTGTTGTTGTCGTCGGGGTCGGGGTTGGTTAGTTTGTTGAGGAGGGCGGTGGCTTCGTCTCCTTGGGGGTTGATTTTGGATTTGGTGTCTTTAGGAGGGCCCCAGGGCTGTTTTGGGTGGGAGTGTATGGGGAAGGTGGTGGCTTTTTCGAGGCCTTCTTTGGCTGACCGTGCGGCACGGTCGAGGCGGGCCGTGAGGGTATCGAGAATTCCTGGGACGCCTAGGGACTGGGGGGGGCCGCTTTCGATGGTCGATCGTTTTGGTGCTGGCGTCTTCGAGGAGGAGCATGTCGGATTTGACGCCCTGGATTACTACCTCGGTGAGGACAGAAAACAGACTCTCGACGAACACGGGGTAGCCGTGATAGTTGTCGAGGGCTGCAAAGATTGCTGCGACGACGTCGTCCAGGAAAGGAATTAGCCTCGGGCCAGTCAGCCGGACCACCATGGTGAGGACTTTTGTTGACGCAGGAGAGATATCAAACGTGTTCAGTCGTAGGGATATGGAGTTCACCATGTAGTCCGCGTTATCGACGATCAAATCAGAGACGCTCTCGTAGCCGCACGAGGTGGCAATGATGTTCAACGTGGTGATGGCGTGCCTCCGGAGCTGTGGCGCTTGCGAGCCAAGGAATGTTGTGACGGGGTAGAGCACGTCGATGAGTTCTGGCTGGAAGTCGGCCTTAAAACGGGAGGCAGCAAATGCCGCTACCTCTAGTGCAATGGCCTCAAGCCGCCAGTCTGCCTCGACGGAATCCGAGTGTGCAGATAACACCGAGGCGGAGAAGTCGTAGAGCTCCTGGAAGGCCTCTTCCTGATGCCGTGATTCCCCGAGAGAGGACAGATCAAACAAATCGTCAAGATCCGAGGACTGTGCGTAGGTTGCCTTCAATAGCTCAAACGAGAGCCAAAACGAGGCGATCTGCTCGATACCCTGAGAGTCCCGAACATGGCCTAGCATGGCCGTCGCAATCTTCACCTGCTGAACTGGGGAGCCTACATTGGATATCAAAGAGCCGATTTCTGCTCTTGTCGTCTTCTGGCCTTCAGAGTCAAGTAGGACGGGACTGTATGTTGCCAGCTCTGTGCCAGGTCCCACTAGAGCGGTATTTGTCGATATGTCCGCCCCAACATCATCTACGATTTTAGGTTGCTTCGAACCTTTGACAAGGGTGATAATGCTATCTCGAAGGGAGTCCCCCAGTGCGTCGTCCAGAGTCGACGAGTCCATTTGAAGCGTGGCTGCCAGCCTGGTACCCCTGAGGATGCTCCTTATCCCTAACTGTTTGACCCGCTCATCGCTTGACTGCATGACGCGGGGCAGGCCGGTAATCCAGTTGTAGAGTGTTAATTTGACGCTGTCCCCGAGCTCCGCGTAAACGCTGGCAAGGTCTTGAAGGCTAGTTTCAAGGCTTGATTGTGTATCTTGATCTTCCAGCATCATGGCGGTTTCCACGAACATCGACCGGCAGTCGGCGAGTGAAGCGTGGCATTCATCGAGAAGGCTGATGCAGAGCCTATGAAGAGCAGATTGGACCTCGTCAGACTCGTTTGAACGAAGCTTAAGGACCCCCGCCAAGGCGATCTTGACCTGGTATGCAGTCGCTCTCAGCCAAGAAGCTGTCAGTTCCCCCGAGGGATTCAAA
This sequence comes from Chaetomium globosum CBS 148.51, assembly GCF_000143365.1. NCBI lineage: Eukaryota > Fungi > Ascomycota > Sordariomycetes > Sordariales > Chaetomiaceae > Chaetomium > Chaetomium globosum. Next base: position 2,668,140 of record NT_165977.1, read on the forward strand.
TCTTGCGGTTCCTCCGTCGTACCACCTTCTGGCGTTCTTGGCTTCTCCAGCTCCCTGAGGAGCGATCTGACCTTGATATCGCCTAACACGGTGACGAGAACTAGTTGGAGGATCTCCAAACATTTGAGTAGTACCCGCTTTTGGGTTTGATTGGCCTGTGGTGGCGACAAGACTTTCGTAAGGGCCGAGATTGTGCCGGGAATGAACTGCGCAAGGACAATATTGTCCTTGATAGTGGCAAACACGGCTTGTAAACATTGGGCCGCCTCGAGCTGGATCAGAGACACGGATCCCTCAGAAACCCCATCTAGCATCACCGTGAGGCTGTGACTGAGGGCCGGTACAGTTTTGCCTTTCGCTGCTGACTCGGCTGGCGGCGCAATATGAGACGGTTTTGCAATGCGGACGAGAGCAGTGAGCGTGCGGAAACCCTCGACAATGGTCTCCTCGGGCATGTCTCGCTTCGGCTGGTCTGGGACACCACCGACGATAAATGAGAGGAAGACCAAGAGTTGTTGGAAAAGCTGCGGCGATGCCTTTGCTTTCCAGCCATATTGGATGAGCAGCCGAAGCAGCCGGACGACAGCCTCGATGACCCGGAGGGGATACCGGTCACGGTCTCGGAGGAGGTGAGATAGGGGGAAGAAGACATATTCGGCGAGTTTGTCGTCCAGGATGGAAGCATCATTGTCTGCTTGAGTGGTCCAGAGGCCGATGAGCGATTCTAGTAGCCTGAGGACCTCCTTGGAGTCGACAGCTTGGCCTTTTGGGCCGAGTGCAAATCGACTAAGAGGGATACAGACACTTTTAAGCTACAGTAAGATGTTTAGCAACCAAAATAAGCGATCAAACGATGGGTTGAGTGGTGGATAGGTGATGGGTAGCGGCATACTTGCTGGAAGAACTCGGTTCGGCGATTTGGGGGGGAATCTGTCGCCATGGTTTTGGCGAGTGCGCACCTTTCTTGCCCTTAATAGGCGAGAGTGCGATTAAGTAGAAAACATGCAACTTCTAGATGACAACGGTGAACTTAGTTTCAACAGATGCCTTCGTGGTTTTGGTTTCGTTTTTCAGGTAACAAATGTTGTCGTAGGTACTGTAAGTTTCAGATGCACAATGGACTTTTGGGGCTATAGCGTCTAGGGTATTTATTGTATGTATGTGCCCATCACAGGCACGAAATGAAACTTGCCCCAAAGACTAATGAAGGTATTTGCTCGATTTAATTTTTCTCTTGATTTACTCTTTTCGGACTTGTGTTCGTTTGATCTTTAACCTTTTTTGTCCGGTGTACACCTGGGAACCTGGGCACCTTTACGGCCATGCTTAGCCTCTTAATAAAGGCACTCAGCCCAGGCCCAACCCAGTCCCACTTTAATCATCAAATCAACCCCCACGAACAACGTCTTCATCACTCCCAGTTCTCTCTCCATTCCTCAACAACCAAAATGTCGACCACACCCTCTCCTGAACCCGCCGCGGCCGAGGCCACAGCTCCAGCCCCCGCCCCCGCGGCCACAACCTCTCAAGACCGTCTCGCCCGCTTCCGTGCCCTCCAAGCACGCGCCAAGGCGTCGTCCGACCAAAACCTCAAAGAGGCGACTAAGGAATCCCAACGACTAGCCACCGACCCAACACAGCTTACTGCCCTCAACCGAAAGCACGCCATAGCTTCGCACAAACTCCTCAAGGCCGACGTGGAGGAATCTGGGGGGGACTTTGAGCGCAAACGGGCGTGGGATTGGACGGTGGAGGAGAGTGAGCGATGGGACAAGCGGGTGCGCAAGCAGAACGCGCACCGGGACGACACAGCGTTCAAGGACTACGCGCGCGAGAGCGAGAAGGCCTACAAGCGGCAACTGCGCAACATGGGCAACCCAGACCTAGAGCGGTACACGCGTGAGAAGATGGCCGCCATCGAGAAGGCTGCCGCCGCTGGGACTCTGGACATTGTCGAAACAGATGACGGGGAAATGATCGCCGTCGACAAGGATGGGACTTTCTTCAGCACCGCCGATTCGACCGCGTTTGCTCAACACAAGCCGGAGAAGGCAGCCGTGGATCGTCTGGTGGCCGATTTGCGCAAGGCCGAGGAGGCGTCGCTCAAGAAGAGGAAAGAGCGGATGGCCAAGAATGGCGAGGATGGAGGGGACGTCACATACATCAACGAGAAGAACAAGCAGTTCAACCAGAAGCTGGCGCGGTTCTATAACAAGTATACCGCCGAAATTAGGGAGAGCTTCGAACGGGGAACCATGGTGTAAAGGGAGATGGTACGGGTTGTTTATTCAGGGTCATAGCAGCGAACGGCGTTTGGGTTGGGTTTGAATGTTGTACAGTCTACTCCCACACAGAAGTGGCACGGTGGTAATACATTGATGAACGCACCCCTCCCCCTCTTTTAAAGCATCGTCTTCCTCCACGCCTTCTCCGCCAACTGCTCCAGCTGCGGCACCTCCACCGGCCCTTTCACGCTCTCATCCGCCAACGCCTCCACCACAGCATCCGCCACAGCGTCCACCTTCAGCGGCTTCATCACCATACTCCCAAGGAACCCGCCCGCAGCCCCCCGAGTCAGGTCATTAAACACGGACCCCGCCGTCGCCATCGCCGCCACCCCCATCGTAACCCCCCTCGACTTGTCGTACATAAACGGCGGCCTAAAAAACACCCCCCTCATCCCAGGGAACTCCCTCTCCACCACCGCCTCGGCCTCCCTCTTCGTACTCAAATACCGCGCCGGCAGCACCGGCGCCCCCGCAGCCGCCGACACAAACCCAAACGCCCCGACCCCCGCCTTAGCCGCCTCCTTCGCCAACAAAATCGTACTATCCCGATTCATCATCTCATACGTCAACTGCGGCGCCCCCTTTCCCCCCTCCCCCCTCCCCCCCTTTTCCCCTTCCTCAAACCTCCTCACCCTCTCCAACGGATTCGCCGGCTCGTTCGCCGCCCCCGGCGCGGGACCGAACGCCCGCCTCAGACCCGAGAAGGGCGACTCCTGGCCTGAGATGACGCCCTTGTAGTCGGCCTCGAGAAGGATGCCCAGGCTATGCACGACATAGTCGGCGCCGTGGAGTAGAGAGGTCCATTGCGCGGGCCGGAAGATGTCGCCGCGTTCCCAGGTCACCGAGTGCGACCAGTTGGGGGGGGCGGAGGAGGAGGTGATGGAGAGCCAGTTGGGGCGGCCGGAGCGGCTGTATGTGTGTGGGGGGTGTGGTTAGGGGGGTTTGTCAAGGTGAGAGAGGAGAGAGGGGGGGTTGGATGTAGGTACCTACCTGACTGATGTGACGTCCCAGTTGCGGGCGACGGCTGCCCGGCAGATTCGTGAGCCGAGAAAACCGTTGCCGCCGAAGACGACGATTCTTTTCGTGGCTGACATTGTGGGGTGTTTCATGATGCGTGTGTGCTCATGAGCTCAGTGACGCATGTGAGTTTGGGGCTTGCGTGAAGGTGGTGTTCAGGTCGTTGGTTTTGGGAGGAAAACTTCAAAATAATCCCAATTAAAGTCCCCAGAGGCCACAGTATCCTCCAGTTCACAAACTGTGTGAAACTCGAGGGCAGGCAAGGTTGTTGTTGAAGCTGGCCTTCCCTCTGAAGCTCCAGGAAGAATCTCGGGAAGCTTCGGTCATGTCATGCCATGCTTGAGCTACAAGGGTTCCAGATGCATGGGTGACACAGACCCTGTTAGCGGGCCCAGAAGCGAAAAGTTGCCCCGCAATCAAGGCTGACCCGCCAGACTTTCCGTCGTGTCTTCTCGATTTCACGCGACCGCGGGACCGAACAGCAGTAACCCCTCACAAACGGCACCATGGCGCCGACAACGGGAAAACGGGTCAAGGGGGTGCAGATATACCGCCCTTTTGTCTACGGCACGACGGCCAAGCCATTCGACGAAAAGACCAACCCCAAACCGCCCGGCGTCCCCGATGACCACACCCACTCCTGGACCGTCTTCGTCAAAGGCATCGACGATGTCGACATCACCTACTGGTTGCGCCGCGTACAATTCAAGCTCCACGAATCCATCCCCAACCACGTGCGAAGTCAGTCCCCCCTTCCCATGCCCTCCCCCCTCCACAACCACAACCACGCTAACTCCCCGCCCCCCAACAAACAGTGATCGAAGGCGAAAAATCCCAACCCTTCACGCTCAGCGAAACCGGCTGGGGCGAGTTCGAGATCGCCATCAAGCTCTACTACGTGGCCGAGTCGGCCGAAAAGCCCCAAACCCTCTACCACCACCTCCGACTACACCCCTACGGACGGACCGAAGAAGAGAAAGAAACCATGCGGCTCAACGGCGGGCAGGTGATTTCGTGGGCGTACGAGGAGCAGCTGTTCAACGAGCCGTACGAGCCCTTCTACGAGATCCTCACGTCCGGGGCCATGCCCGCTTCGCATGCGGGCGGGGGTGGGGGTGGGGGTGGGGGGAATAAAGGGGGGTCGAAGGGCGGCGGTGGTGGGAAGAGCAAGGAGAAGGAGCAGGCGGTCAAGATGGTGCGGTCGGAGGGCGGGGTGTTGGAGAGGAGCGCGATGATTCCGCTGGCGAATCGCCCCGGTCAGCCGTTCAGTAGGGAGACGGAACAGGTGGAGATCAAGAAGTTGCAGGAGGCGTTGGTGAAGGTGGAGGAGCTGATGACCAAGACGAAGGAGGAGGTTGCGGGGAAGGAGAAGCGGTTGAAGGAGCTCAAGGCGGAGAGTGGAAAGTAACCTGGGGGCTTGGGTCTATCTATTTGGGCCTTGTGGGAGAACTGTGATTTATAGCGGTGGTGGGAGTGGGGATCAAAACATCGGGCGGCGCGCATATTTCGTTGATTTTATCAAGTTGACCGGTAGGAAGGCGTGAGGCGTTTCAATTTTTGGGTTAGATCTAGAGATTGCCTGGATCCGAGAGTGTGGTTTGGGAAAATGCAACTGATGACCAGCACGAATATTAACGACGACAAGAGTTAGATAGAATATTCACTCTGATTGATTCTTATCTTAGAGTTGGGAGTTTCTAAGAAGTCTCCCGTCCATAGACCTGCTATCCCAGCAGGGACTTCTTCACCGAGCCGGATCGACATCCGCCTGATAAGCCCGGTGTGTTTCGCACACGTATTCGACAGTGGTATACAGCCTGGTCGTAACGACCGTCTAACCACGACCCAAAGACAAAAGAAAAAGCGCAGCCAGTAAAGAGTTTGATGATCAACCAAGGATAGCCTTCTGGCACCCCTACGCGTTTCCACACTCCCATACCGGTGGAAACCGAATCCTTTTCCCCAACCAGGATATCTCCAGTGCCCCAAACCAATCTCAAGGCAACCCTCCCAATTTTTTTTTGTTGACCAACATACCCCAAACTCCTGGCAACCAATAAGACATTAACTAACGTGGTATGTCGGTCGCACGAAACGCCAGGTATGATCCCCTCGCCCAAACACAAAGTGGGAAAAGAACAAAGGAAAAGAAGGGTAACACATTAGTCACAGTGATAGTAATTACCTCGCCTCATATGCGGGCGGCGGGGTGTCGTCCTGGTCGTCCCAAAAAGTGGGATTCCCATTCTTTTCGTCATAGACGCGGCGGGCAATCTCGCCCGCCATTTTCATGATCCAGGCCTGCTCCAAGATGACGGACGACGTGTCCGACCTGGGGCGCGGCCGCCCCGTTTTGCTGTCGACAAAAGCAGGGTCCTGAGAAGGAAATCTAGCAGCCTGTTTCTCCGAGGACTGCAGGGGAGGCACTGCGGTTTTGCCGAGTTCGACCGAGGGAACAGGGACCTCGGGGGCGTTGGTAGCCTGAGCCCTAAAGGACGGTCTCCGGGGCTGTTGCTGGAGGTCTGGAGATCTGCCGAAGTGCACCTTGTTTGATGCCAGCTCCTCGTCTGACTCCTCGAGAATCGGATGGGGCATGATAGGTTCTGACATAGGAGGCTCAATAGAGTCGGTCTCGGGCGTGTCCTCTTCCTCCTCGCTATTGGCCTCAGTCTCAGCCTTGCGGCGTAGATTGACTACTCGCGTCTTCTTCTTCCGGCCAGCCTTGCTGTGTCGGCCGGAGCCTAGCGATAAGCCTGCGGTTGCTGAGTTGAGATGTACTAGTGAAGGCCGTGACGGGAGCGAGCCTTGATCTTGGCTACCGTTGTCCGAGAAGGTGTAGGTATGGGGGCTGGTGTAGGAGTAAGACCTGGCCAAGCTCGGCGTTGCTAGCGGCGTGGTGTTCGTCAGATCAACCTTGTCTGGCCCGGCCCAAGCCCGGAAGAGAACGTCTTTCGTTTCCGAGGTGTCCAATGAGGACGTCACCTGGGAATTTGTGATATCGGACAATCGTAGCAGGGTCTTTTGCGAGAAAAGAAGTTGCGCCTCCGGACCCCCATCAAGGGATAATTCCGATATCGCAGCAGGATCGAGGAGGTGCCCATGCAAGTCCACGGCGTCCAAAGGTGGCGTGGCCAATGGGTTCACGCCGTGCTCGTCGGCCTCCTTCGGTTCCTCGTCCTCCTTCGCGATCTGGTCCGGACACCAAAGCTGTAATGATAGCCGGTGGATGATGGCAGGCAGCTCATCCATGAACAAGTCCCGCAGCTTGCCCTCGATCGTCCTCTGGAGGTAGTCGCGGACGAACTGGATCGAGTCGAAGGTTGACGAGACCTTGAGAGACTCGAGGGGGTCATTGCGAAAGACTATCGTTAACCCTTTTTGTTTGGAGAAGACGAGGATGATGAACGCTGAGAGCTTGAACTCGGATAACGTGATCTGCAGGGGTATCGTGAGACTCGATGCCGCCGCTAGCGGTTGTGGGGATGTGAAGTCTGGCTTGGCGGAAAGACATGTGTTTAGCGGATTTGCCTATGATTGTTGATATATTAGCTATGTTATCCTCGAATCCAAGGTCTCGCGTTGTCTTGATCTGGGGCGCGACCGCGAACCCCTGTCCGGGAATACGCGATAAATTGAGCTTTAATGCGCCAAGCATTTTGATAGGAGTTTTCCATGCCTGTTTGCCTCCCCAGAATCTGCAAGGGGCAAGGGGACGCGGGCTGAAATCCGGGTCTTTTCAGCCTGCAGGGCTTGAACGAAGAGCTTGGAGAGAAGGGTCATGGCGAGCGCCTTGCCCACCCACTGCGCCCTAGCGCAGTGACCCAGCAAGCTTTCTTCTGGAAGCTCTCCTGACCTCCCAAATGGACCCGCCAGAGCCTTCTAGCTTGAGGGGGCTGCGAAAGAGCATGCACGGACATGGTGCAGCTCTCAAGGATAAAGGGGCCCCAAGCGCAATGCCCCTCGTGGACGTCCAAAGGGAATATGAATATCGGCCTACCTGAACTCTTGTCTTGAGTGTCAAGAACGCATCCCCCGAATAGCACATCTTGAATATGCCGCGGAAACGGTCCTCGGCCAGGTCGCCGATCTCGAGAATTTCCAGATCCGGCGGCACGGAGCCGAGGTTGAACTCAGTCACGATAATGTCATCGACGATGATGGGGGGCTTCGGAGACTTGTTGAGTGCCGTCGTCAGGAGATCCCGGGCGCGCTTATAGAAGCCCGCGTCGGCCGTCAGAGGCGACCAGTTGAAGTTGAAGGCCATGTTGAACTGGCTTTCGTGCTAACGATGCATCGCAGCCAAAAGTATTGGACCCGACGAGGCCGGCTTTGCGGACGAGGGCGGTATTTTCGGGTACAATCGGGTCGATGCAATTTGTGGGGGTGCAATCGTAAATGTCGCGAATAATTCAAAGCTGTCTCGGTGGGTGGTTGTCGGGCAATGCAAGTGTGGTATGACGATGCAGCTGGCACAGGAGATGCAGCCAGGTGCAAAATGAATGTTGTGTGTTTCGTTTCGAGGGAATTCGAGATCGGAGGAAGGGAGGGATGGATTGACGCTACCAGGTATCTGATGGTGCCGGGGAGCAGTTGGTCTTTGAGTGAAATTTTTGGCTCTTGCGGCGCATCCGAGTGGCGTGTGGGCCTTCTGACGCACGAGCTTCTCCCGGCAGTGGGTTGACCCTGGTTTGTCTCTGGTTCGCGCGTGCCTTCCCCCGGGTCAAGGGGTCTACCAACGTTACCGTACCTGTTTTCTTAAATTACAGGTCATCATGCAAACAGACTCGGGCTGCTATGCATTCGGAACGCCCTCGGCCTTTGTGACAGCTGGTCGTGTTTTAGAACCAGCCTCCCTTGCTGAAACGACCAGGGCTTTCCGACTCTGTGCATGCCGAGTACAAACTGCGGACATACGAACAAGGGCAAACAGCCCTGGGATGGAAAAAATGATCCACCGTGCCACCTCAGACTTTGCGCCCAGATTCCCGGCTATCTCGTCACACCGTGGGTCCGACAAGCCCGCTTTCCCGTCCCGAGGTCCACACCACAGCTCCCCCTCAGGTACCCCTGCACGCGACCATCCCGCCTGGCTACACCACCCTCCTCAAACAGACCCCCACATGATTGGTATTTGACGCCCAGCTGAGCGCGGTCCTGCATGTCCTTCCGCCATCATATCTGCACGCGACTGAGCCACTACGACGGCGGTGAGTGAAGGGCTTTTGGCCGGCCGGCGGTGTCGAAACTGCCAATTCCACCAGCAAAAAATATTTCAATAGTTATTAACTCACCTCCTGTGTAATGTCCACTCTTAAGCCCAAGCGTGGCTGAGTTTGTGCAGAGCCGACAACCTCTGCTGCATACAGTTAGTGATCGAATGCGGATCCAGCCACCAGCCAAGGTATTCGTAGCTTGGGCAGAAACACTTCGGGTGTTAGTGCAGAACTTCAGACGAATCAACCGTGCCTGCAAGATCCCATGCTTGAACCCTGCTAAACATGGGAACAAGGACGCTCTCAGGCGATACTTCGTCCCGGAACTAATTCAGTTACTTAGTTGCTTTTTATTTTTCTTGATTTAGTCTTCTTCGTTGTTCAATTTAGTTTTGTTTATCCGATTCAGTGTTTCTTTCTTTTTCCTCGATCTTATGGCGAGGCGAGGTGTTCCTGCGACCTCGGCTGGCCGAAAACCCTGCAATCGATTAAAATGGCCCAACCAATCCGGGTGTTACTGTCGTCACTTTCATCTTCGGAAAGTGCCTCGTTTCTCACAATTAACCAATAATGACATCCGCAAACACATCATGCATGCCGGTGCTGTCATTTTTGGCAGCCGGCAACTATGAGATCAACTTCATCGCCGAAGGAGCAGCAAACGTTGTCTTTCAGGTTGTTGTGCAGCCCGGAGACGAACACAGCAGCATTTTCCAAGGTGAGACAGTTAGTTGTCCTTCTCAACTTCAAACAAGCCTTCTCATATCTTTTTGATCCTAGGATATCTCCTACGGGTCCCAAAAGCAGGGACAAATGCGCACAGCTATGTAGAGCTCCAAGAGTACTGGGAAACGGTGGTGAGGCCGCTGTTTGAGCCCGAAGACCTCGTCCAACAGCGCCTCGTCAAACTCGGGGGCGAAGAGGTGGTTTCATGCCTGAATGCTGCCCTGGAACTAAAAGAGGAAGCCCGAAGGGCCGACTTCAAAGGAAGTAGAGTTGCAGTGGTCGAGCACGGGATGCTCGTGGAAGACATGCGTCAGAGTATGCACGATTTGCCCTTCACCGCCTCCTGCTACCCTACCTGCATATCCACAACTGCCAGCCCACCACAACTCACACGCAACCCACAATCTAGGCCACACCAGCGACCTCGCTTTCGAATTCAAGCCCAAGTGGCTCGCCCAATCACACCATGCCCCCGCATCCGCAACACGCTGCCGCACCTGCGCGCGCGAAGCCCTCCGGCTGCACACCAAACCAGAAACGGCAAGGAAACAAAAACAGAAACAGAGCCCAAAAGAAACCAGCCTCTCCATCCTCTGCCCCCTGAACCTCCTCGCTTGCACCACCTCCCCCACCGCCCTCACCCACGTCACCCGCCCACTTCTCCACCCTCACCCCGCCCCCTCCTCTTTTCTGCCCCTCTTTCTGCCCCTCCGTCGGCCCCTCCACATGGCCCTGCACGTGCCCCTCCACGACCACCACCACGACCACCACCACCAGCATAACCTCCACAACCACCGCAACCCCTCCCTCGCATCCCGTGTCGCCCGCGCAGACCGCGCAGACCGCGCAGACCGCGCAACGCGCGCGCCTGGCGACCTGGCTGCAGACCAATACGCTCCTCCTCCGCCTGCGTGCCGCCCAACTAGCCGCGGCTCGCGACGGTGAGGAAGAAGAAGGAGGAGGAGAAGACGAGGGTGCTGGCGACCCGGAGCGGCTGGCGCTGGCCATGACGCTGCGCGACTGTGCGTGCTTCGTGCGGGTGCCGGCGGAGGCGGGGCGGCCGGTGGAGGCTAAGCTGGCGGATCTGGACCGGAAGAATTGGGAGGCGAAGAGGGGGTATTGGCGGGAGATGGAGAGGCGGCTGGTGGAGGGCGGGTATTATGAGGGGAGGGAACTGGGAGGGGTGGAGACGGATTGTTTGCTTGAGGAGGGGACGAAGAAGGTCTGAATTTTGAGGTGAGATGTTAATGTGAGTGAGGTAAGGCGTTGGGGAAGGGAGAGTAAACAAATGGGTCTAAGAGGTAATCGGTGTCAAATGTGAATATATATATCGTCAAGTCTGTCTATGCAGATCTACCACGCTAAAGAAACCTAGCCATATGCACACAAGATCCCCACGTTCCATATCCCATGTCCAAACGCCGGAGCCAAAAGAAAAGAAAATAACCCACATAACTATCCACAGCTCACTCGCATTCCACAGCCCACCCAACATCCATCGCACATCCTCTCACTCACACAACAACCACACTTATCACAGCGTAAAGCTCAACACGCTCCCCAACGCCAGCCCACCCACGAGACACATGCCCATAAACCCGCCCGCTGCCTCCCTCTCATCCTCCGCCACCCACTCCCCCGCCGCCATCATGGCGCTCGACCCCAGCCAGCCATTCGTCAGCCCAAACGGGAACTGCACGACGCCCAAATAAAACAAATCACTCTCCACCACTGCGCCCCGCCCATGCAGATTACACAGCAGATACAGCGGCAAGAACCCCCAGCGTGCCAGGCCGACGGCGAACAGCACGCGCGGCCGCGCGCGCAGCCAGGCGAAGGGCGGCAGGACCGCGGACACCCGGCCGGCCAGGTCGCCCAGGTTCCAGAAGAAGAAGCCCAGCGGGATGAAGGCGCCGGGGCTGAACAGGCCGCCGTCGCTGTCGTGGACGGAGAGGATCTTGGCGGTGAAGACGGGGAAGAACATGGCCACGACGAAACACATGGCCACGGCGGCGGCGAGCCAGCGGAGTTTGAGAAGGAGCGTCGTGAGGGGTATGTGGCGGCGGGTTGGGGTGGGTTCTGAGGTGGAGGTAGTTGAGTGGAGCGTGGTGGTGGATGGGGAGAGGTCGGTTCCCGGTGAGGGGGCCAGACTACCACGGCGGCGGGAGAGGAGGCGGCTGTGTCGGTGCACGAGCGGGATGAAGGCTGCGAAGGTTAGGGCGGAAATGAGGACCGCGGTGAGGAAGTAGATGAAGGCGGAGGTGGCGCCTTCGTCGTTTTGTGGTGGGGAGGAGGAACTGGATTCGCTGCTGGGTTGGCCGGGAGGGGGGATCCCGGGGGGCGGGTCGGCGAAGGCGAGGTAGGAGAACATTTGGGTTAGGGGCGGGAGGATGCCGGCGATGCCCTGGCCGACCATGATGGCTTGTGTGTATTCTGGTCGGCCGAAGCTGGCGACGAAGGAGAAGGCGCCGTTCTGCATCAGACCAGCTGCCGATGCGGTGAGGGCGACCATGAGGAGGAGGAAGGCCAGATAGAGCTTCGGAGAGGCGTCGAGAAAAAAAGAGGTGGTGGAGATGGTCAGCATGGCGAACACGGCCACGTTCATGAGGAGGGCTATGTTGATGCGGAGGGGGTAGTTCGCCGAAGATTGGATTCTTGTCAGGACCATCATAGCCACCAAGTTAACGATGGTGGATGTCGAGATGATGGCCGATTGCGAGTTGGCATAGATCCAGGGGTCGGACTGGAAGCGGGTTTGGAAGTAGGGGGCGGCGGCGAGGAACATGTTCCTGTTCAGATAGCATTAGCCGGTGCTAGGTGAATGTGGCCAGAGGGAAACATACCACGCCCATAGCATGGCGACGCCAATCAAGGCGAATATGGAGTATTCGATCCACGAGAACGGTGTCCCTTCCTCGTATATCGACCCCTCCAGCGTCCCCGAGTCATCGTCCGCCAGCGGCTCATACTCCTCAACGTTAGCCTTGGGCGGCGCGAAGAAGGCCTTGATGCGGTCCATAATGCCCTCCGTCCGGAATGTGAAGTGGTGAGCAGTGTCGTCCACCGTGTCCGCGGCGCCGACTGTGAATTTCGTTCCGACCGCTATTCGTCGCGCTTCGTCGCACAAAGGAGGTCCTCCACTACCGTTATCGTGGCTGACTTGGTCGAGGCAAGGCTGGGTGAGGCTGGGCGAGGGCGGGTGGTAACCGCCGGAGGGTCTTCGTCGCCTCGGGTAAGAATGTTGGCTACCTTAACTTCTGACCCTTCATCGCGTGTCGTCAGAAAAACCCAAGCTAGAGCTGGAGAGTGGTCATGTGGAAGGGCGTGGTTGTTGGTCTCAGGTTCGTGGTCACAAGGCGACGGGCAACGCCACGATAAGCGGCTGGCAGGGTTCGGGAACTCGGCCCGGTCTTGGCATCATCAGGCACAACCCGACAGTGCCAGCCCCTAACCCTAACTGCATAGTTAAGGCCTTCCCAGTTCCCCTCAGGTCGTTAACGGATGGATATTAATGAGCAATAGCAATGTCGAGAGCGGACTTGTCTCCTCCAACGGTGGCGATGAAGTCCTTTTCAACAAGGGTCTTTTATGCATTTACAAAATTGCGTGGAGATCGATGGGTCCTCTGGACATAACATGAGCATCCCGACTCAAAGCACTCTTCCAACCCCACGGAGATAGATACATGTCCCACCTAATTTACAAAGGATGTCGAGGGGGTGTTGATGTCCATCCCTCGGCTTCAAAATACCATCGCCATGATACACAGTACATCGCCACAAGCACGGAAAACATCGATAACCACCTCCATTCTCGAGACATAGCTACCCAATCAAACCAACCCGGCCAACTCACCACCCTCGACTGTCTGTACTAACCGATTCGGCTGCCGGCGGCCCATCCTGCGGCCACCCACGTGACGTCCGTCTCATGCGGCGCAAGTATGTCGTGCATTGTTTGTAAAACAAAGGCGAGACGGGAGGCAAGGCCGGCCAGCCGCATGTCACCAAGCGTGGATGGAATACGCGGGTTATGTACTTATGCGCTGGGGGAATTTCAATTCATGGGAATCCAACCCGCACATCGCTGGCTTCGTGATAAGAATTACTGATTAATATATACAGTACACCACCGCTCTCGGCCTCACAAGACCTCTCCCTCCCACTCACACTTCTGCACCTAGTCGTCAAGCGCGAACCGGTCGGTGAACTGTATAATCCGTTAGCATTAACTCTTCACCTTACCGCCGCCAGAGGACAACATCCCAACAACAGCAGCAGCAGCAGCAGCAGAAAATCGGGGGGAAAAAAAGAAAAGAAAAGAGAAAAACTCACTCTGAACCTCGCCAACCCCCCCTCAAGCCCCTTCACCAACGCATCCACCGCCGTCTCACCATACACACCCTCACCATCCACCGGCACGCCCACACTCTTCAGCGCCTCATCCGCCGACCCCAACGCACCAACCGGCTTACCCCAGCGGTACGCATCGATGAGCACCTGCCCCGGCCGACCAGCAGGGAACAGAGGCGAGGGCTTGCTGTCGGCGCCAAACAGCGCCTCGGCGCCCTCGGCCACAACCACGCCATCAAAGCCCGTCGCGTCTGCCGCCGAGTACGTCTGGTCGACGCCCTCCGCCAGCGTCTCGCCCACAACAGTGACGACCAGGCCGTCGGCGGCGAGCGCCTCCTTCAGCTGGGCGGCCTGGGCGAGGGAGTCCTTGGCCTGGGTGGAGGCGAGCACGCCGACGCGCAGGGTCTTGATGGAGGGGAGGGTGCCGTTGGGGGCGAAGGTGGAGACGCCGGCGGTGACGTTGTTGTGGTAGAAGGTGTCGTCGGGGGCGGGGGCCTCGAGCCCGAGGGCCGTCGCCACGCGCACGGCCACGTCGTGGCTGACGCGGTTGAGCTGCGCGATCACGTTCTTCTTGACCTCGGCCGACTTGACGTTGCTCGTCTCGAAGCGGATCGCGTTGATGAGGAATTGCTGCTCGACCGGGCTGAGCGAGTTGTAGAAGAGCCGCGGCTGCGACCAGTGGTCGTCAAAGGTGGGCGAGATCAGGCGCACGAGCTCGCCGCTGATTTTGCGACCGGGGGCGGTGAAGAAGCCACGGCCGACCGTCTGGTTGGCTTGGAGCGGGAAGCCCTTGTTGAGGGTGTTGGGATAGTCTTGGGACGGTTGTTAGATACAAGCGGGGAATGAGTTGGGGGCAGAGGATGGTACTCACAATGAGCGGTGTTCTTGTGGATGAAGGTCTGGCCGGCACCGTCGCGGTTGTTATTGTGGATGGGGGAGTGCGGCATGTTGATGGGCAGCTGCTCAAAGTTGGGGCCGCCGTTCCGGTTCAGCTGGGTGTCGAGGTACGAGAAAAGACGGCCCTGCAGCAGAGGGTCTTCGGTAAAGTCGATGCCGCGCACGATGTGGCCGGGCTGGAACATGACCTGCTCCGTCTCGGCGAAGTAGTTCGTGGGGTTGCGGTCCAGCTTCATCACACCCAGCTTCGTGACGGGCACAAGCTCCTCGGGAAGGATCTTGGTGGGGTCCAACAGGTCGAAGCCGTACGCCAGCACCTTGTCCTCGTCGATAATCTGGACGCCAAGCTCCCACTCGGGGCCATTGCCCGACTCGATGGCATCCCAGAGGTCCTGGCGGTGGAAGTCGGCGTTCTTGCCCGCAACAATCTGTGCCTCCTCCCAAACAAGGCTGGCCTTCCCCTGACGGGACTTCCAGTGCCACTTGACAAGCTTCGACGAGCCGTCCTCCTTTACGAGACGGAACGTGTGTACGCCGAAGCCATCCTAACGATATCAGCCCTACGCTGTTCAAATAACCTGAGGAGACCACTTACCATATGACGGAGACTACGCGGGATTCCATGGCCGGCCATAGCCCAGAATAGGGTGTGCAGAGTGCTTGGCTGCTGGCTGAAAAAGTCCCAAGCAGAGTCGTGGGCGGTGGCCGCTTGGGGGATCTCATTGTCCGGCCTTGGCTTGACGGCGTGGACCAGGTCAGGGAACTGGATGGCATCTTGGATGAAGAAAACAGGAATGTTGTTTCCAACGATATCTAAGTGGGTTAGCAGGTGAGAGCCGCCAAGAACCAAAGAGGCTTACCAAAGTTGCCCTCATCAGTATAGCTAAGTAATGTTAGCCAGGCTCACACTAGCTAGAAAGGCGTAGACTTACAATCGGGTTGCGAACCCGTGAACGTCTCTGGCGAGATCCGCGCTGCCCCTGGATCCTGCAACGGTGGAGAAGCGGACGAACATAGGCGTCTTCTTGTCCGGAGCATTCAGAAATGATGCCGCCGTGAGGTTGCTCCAGTCGGCATAGCTGGTAAACGTGCCGTGAGCTCCAACGCCTCGAGCATGAACCGCCCGTTCGGGAACCTTTGGGAGGGAACCATGTCAGTGTCTTGGCGTGTGATTGTGGATGTCTCAGAAATCTTAAACGCGGAACAATCGCGTGTCGCCCTGTACTTACACGCTCATGATCGAAATGCTGGATCTTCTGGCGGAAGATGAAGTCTTCGAGCAGCGTGGAGCCCCTCGCGCCGGCCTTGAGGCTAGCCTGGTCCTCCATGGGGCCGCCGGCATCAGTGGACATATAACCGCTGCTGTCATCTATCTTGTACTTGGCGAGAGGCTCCAATGCCTCGCCCTCATCCCGCTTTCCCAACTGGGCTGATTCGGCATAGGGGCATGCTGCCTGAGACAGCCCCAACAGACTGCCCCAGGCAAGGAGGGTTGTGACTCTGCCGTGCATGGTTTCTGGTGTCTCGGTAGTCCGATGGGTGGTTCGGAAAGCGGGAAAGGAAATCAACGGGGGGGCGGACAGTAAGGGAAGCTGCTCTTATACTCGGTCAAGCCCCCCAAAGCCATGCAGGCAAATGGGCAAACAGGGTGCGCCCGCCAAGATATATTCCAAGCACGCCAACCGTGACTGGCAGTGGCGATCGACATGGGCCCTCCAACATGGCGTGAGGCAGGCCACAACATTGTGGGTGTGACTGAACAATGTCTCGGGCAGTCAAGCCTGTCAGGGGTCTGCCATGCAGGGCTCCTCCACACACAATGTCAACCAAATCGAACAGGCTAGTGCCACATGACCGAGTTCAGACGATGGATCTTTGGGGAAACGGGGGCCAGAAGCAGTCACGATGCCAATGCCTAATCCGATACTGTCAGCTCGCAGCCACAATCGAACCCGACGCCGGCATCGATATCACCGCTTTGGGCTGTAGGAGTAGACCTATAGTACGTATCGGCCCGTTATGCAACAGACGAGCTTTGGGAACGTGCAACGGTTCGAAAACAAAGACCCAATCGCATCCCCACGTTCGCCGGGAAAACGAACCGCAACTGCACTGTGGCTCCGTCCCCACTTGAAAGTGAACCGATCCCGGTTGTCCGGGCTCTACCTCCGTCATGGTCACGATCGTCGGCGACCTCCCTGGATTATTCAGACGATTATCACCCCACTTGTTTGTAAAGCCGTGGTGGTTGCTGGTCTGTGTCCATTGTGGCGTAGATGCCCCAAGTACCCACAAAGCGTTCTTGTTGATTCCACATGGATCGTCTGCGGGCCATCCACATGGCCAAAGATAGGTGTGCTCGTGCGCCGCACCCTCAGGTTACACCACAGGGCGACAGTCATCGACCAACATACGAATACAAGGTATCGTTTGTCCTATCGAGGGGTCCGTTCATAGCTGCTTTGTATGGTTCGTGTCCCCGGTCAGCACGCTCACCACGGGGGTCGATTGGATGGTGAGCAGGGGTTCTTGGTAATGTGCTGTCCATGAGACGTCCAAGAGTTGATATGACAGGCGCGCAAGAAGCAGATGCAACAATGGAACCAAACAGGCAGATCGGGCCCAAGTGGAGCACGCCGGTCCGGGATCAAGAAGCTCCGGGGACGTTCACATCCACGACCACAAAACAGATATTTTCCATGTTACGTCAGGTTCCCGTCCCGATTTCGGGGTTTCGGGAACGACAGGCCCTAATACCGTAGCCAGAAGGCGTGTTATGCCGCCTAATTGCGATAATGCAACGAACTTGGACAAAATACCGCGGGTCCCGTAGCGATGGACAACAGAACGTCATGTCGTCAAGGGGTTGTACTCGGTATCGGCACGGCATGCGGCGGATAGTGTGTCTAGTTGCAACGCTTTCTGCACCCCTTAATCTGCTGAAATGGCGGGTCCCAGTCCCGGTGTCGATACCGGGGTGCCAACTGCCGCCGTGCCAGCCAGCGTTGCATCGCATCGAGGTTGGAGGTCGAAAGCCGATGTGGAACCTGGTAGAGATGCTGAGAGGTCGAAAGCCATTGTCTAGTCTTCTTGGCGGTATAATTGTTGCGCGCTTCGGGCTCACGGAGCTCCAACTGAGTCAACGAAAAAAAAAATTAGCAGAAAAAATGGGTAGGGTGCGTCTTCTCTGGGTGCCTTTTGGGCACCGCATCCGATGTTCAAATTTTTGGAAGGTGCCCGCCCGCAGACTCCACCGAAAGTGGAAGCTTTGAACTGGATGGGCGGATCTGCGCGGGAGATGCAGGTCGCCGCTCCTTCCATCGCAGGAGAAAGGATCAGCCCAGTTTAGGCAATATACACGGTCTGTACTTCGTGCCGTAGCGAAGGCTTGCGTGTGGCTTTGGGAACCCGAAAGACCAGCGAGGCCAACCGCCTTGCCTATCACTGGCGATGAGCTGATGATCGGTAGGCTGAGGGTCTGGGCTCTGGAACAATCACACACGGTCTCACACAAGAGGAACCCTACATAGGTTCGTCTGACAGGTGCATCCTTTCCACAGACTCGGGCCCAATGGTTCCCAAGCCGAAGGTCAGCATAACCATCTCACAAGGAGGTCGACTGACTGAGACGGGCTAGCTATTTCGAGAGCCAAAACGCCCCCGTGGCTATCAGTGATGCGCTCGCCGCTTCGGGGAGCAAAATAGTCTGCCAGCCTGGCCGAACATCACTTCCATGTATAGCTCACCGCTTCCAGACACGGCCGTCCGCGC
The DNA here is from genome assembly GCF_000143365.1 of Chaetomium globosum CBS 148.51. Taxonomy (NCBI): domain Eukaryota; kingdom Fungi; phylum Ascomycota; class Sordariomycetes; order Sordariales; family Chaetomiaceae; genus Chaetomium; species Chaetomium globosum. The sequence goes on from NT_165977.1 coordinate 2,686,404, forward strand.
GGCCAGTAGGCCAGAGGGCTTGGGCTGTTGGTTTGGGCCATTGATGAAAATGACCTGAGCGAGCAGTTGGTAATCGAAGGCAAGCCAAGTTGACGCAAGCCTTGCCAAGTCGCCGAGAGAACTTGTTTCCGATTATCTCAACCCCATCACCCGCCAAGCTGCATGCAACCCGCCGTCCAGAAGAGAGCTGACCAAACCGCCGACCGCGATTGGGACTGTGATTGTCAATATTCAACTTGGCATGCAGAGCACAAGGCCACAATCACGTCCGAGACTCGACAGTCAATCTGAGTGTTGGGGAGTTGATTGATCCGCGGAAACCCGCCGTTTCTCGCTCGGCGGCTAACTTGGGGTCGCTAATATGTTTTGTTCCTCATCCCCGGCTTGGCGGACCCCGTCCCGGACGCCGTGCCCGAATCTCCACGGAGCGGGTACCCTAACCCTATTGGGACGCGACTCGACTCATCAGGGTGCGCTACGACGTCGTCTCTTCTGGGACTGTGTATGGAGTTTAAAGTCCCGGTCTCGGAGGTCCGAGAGACAAGAGCCGCATCGGGAGATATCGATTGGGGGGATTTTCAACGGCTGGAAGATCCCAAAATGTGACTGACAACAGATCTCAGCAAAAACTTGGAGGAAACACAAGTACCCGGGCTGTTGGTTGGTGGGATTTGGAGAATTGGTAACCAGGAACAGGGCCCTGTGTTAATTATAACACCGTCACATATCCCGCATCTGCATTTTCCAATATCGGAGCCGTTCCGAACCACTCATGGAAGGCTTCTGGGTGATCAACCGGTTACATTGCTTTCGCGCCAGAGCAACATCAACCTGGAGGGAAAATCTGATGATATATCGCTCAACCTTCCTATCTTGCCTCCCGGCTAGGTACCTATGCTATAATTGACAAAATGTGGGGGTATCGATGCATGTACTTCGTACATATCGTAATCTCTCTGCCCTCGCGTAGAGAAACACGACCTCTTTCTCCGGCTGAGCCGCTCAACCGCATCCTTTCTCGGCTCAGGAACCCCAAACCCAAAAGACCATCTCGCTCGCTTCTGGATTTTTCGGCGACTTTCTGACTCTCATCTGGGCCGTCGCATCACGGACAGTGTCGGCACTATGGGACTCGGCCCTCTTCCCACGCCGATATCCTGCTTATGGTCCTCGGACTCTGCCCGCCACCACCTGACGCTTCCACTCACTAAGCCGCCCTCGTAAAGGCTCACCTTCCCTCTTCGTGCCCTCGATGACCCCGTGGTTGGTGGTTCTTCCACATCCTCCCTCCTCGCCCGGTCTGGACGGTGTCTTCATCCCGTAGGTTTTTTTGGTTTCTCATTTGATTCCGGGCAAGTCTTATTTCTATTGGTGACGGTTAGGGGAGAAGGCCGGCTGTTTTGCAGCGCGTCATTCGGGTCTGGTTTGCTGTCAGTGTCCAGCAGCGGACCTGGAACGGTGGTGGGCGATTCCTCGGGTGCTCGGGTGCTGACATGGAAACTTGAGACGGTCATTCGGTTCGGCGACTAAAAAGAGTGTATTTAACAAATGTACTAACTTTAAAATTAGTAGGTATATATTAACGTCATTATAAAAATAAACTTCTTTCTCCCTCCTCCCCCATCACCCCCACTCACAACCCAACCCTACCCCCCACT
>NT_165977.1:2688456-2703637 GCF_000143365.1 Chaetomium globosum CBS 148.51
CAGGGGAGCGTTGGTGAGGGCGGAGTGGGGGTAGGGTGTGTGCGTGGGGTTGTCGGTGGCGGCGGCGGCGGCGGTTGGGTCGGGGGTCGGGGGTGGGCTGCGCGTGCCCGGGAGGCGGTCGCCCGAGATGAGGTAGGCGCGCATCTGGCGGTAGACGGCGCACTGCGGGGCGTGGGTGGACTCGAAGAGAGTGAGGTCCTCTTCGAGGTCGGCGAAGACGGTGGGGGTGGCGGCCGGCGGTTGTTTTGTTGGGGTTGCCGGGCCGGGGAGAGGGGAGTCCGGGTCGCTGGCTCGCGAGAGGCCGTAGTCGAGGAGGGTGACGTCGAGGCCCGAGTAGCCGAACTGGCGGGGGTTGGTGCTGTCGGCGGGTTTTGTGGTGGGCGGCCGGACTTGTCGGACGCAGAGGTTGCCCTCGTGTAGGTCGCGGTGCTGGGGCAGTTTTAGGATCAATGCGTTCCAGGTGAGGGGAGTCTGAAGGGTGGGGGAGCTAACCTCAAACTCAATCAGACGCTCCGCTCGGGCTAGGGCTAGGGCCGTGTGCAGGAATATGTCCCACACCTGGCTGATGGAGGTCAACTCAAAGTCCTCCAGAGCCATCCCGGCATCGCCAAGCTCCACGACCAGGAACCGGGTTTCGTCCAAGTATCGACTCGGCGACGGGTAAAACTGCAGGCGATCCGGGTCCTTTCGCTTCGTCCGGCGGTGGAAGGCCTGGTGCGTCTCGAGCAGCGCCTTGGGTGCCTTTCCCTGCACCACGTACCGCTCCTTGTACACCACAAAGCCGGGTATGTCGGCGAGCCACTCTGATATCCGGAGCTCGCCTTGGATGTCCTCTTCCGAATGCGGCTCCTCGTCCACCAGGCCAGACCGTACCTGGGCTTTGGTTTGCGGCTTGATAGGCGACTCTAGACGTATGACTTTGAGTATAGATGTTCCGTTAGAGTTTTGTGATTCGGTAGACCCGGCGAAGGAAGCCTCAGCAATCTTTTCAATCCCGTCGTCGCCACCGTGGCGTAGACGCCGGTCCATCCAATGGTGCATAGAGCGCGCTCGGGGACAACTTCTGGCTCTGCCGGGCTCCCCAATTGGGTGCGGAATCCTTTGGTTGGGTTAAGAGGATGTTCAGTCATGGCGTCTGGTTCTAACGTGGTTTGATTCTAATTGTTGTGCGAGTTGATTGATCTCCTGTCGGACGGTGTGCCTTCAGTGTCTAGCACTGGCGGTATTTTGAGGCGGCCTTGACTCGAGTGTGTCGGGCCTAGGCTCGACTGCGTCGGCCCTCTCATGCCTGCCTGATTCCCGTGCACTGTCATACGACTCCTGCACAGGCTCAGGAATCCCCTTAGTTTCTGACTTGAGGGGAGATCTGGGCAGCTGGGCAAAGAGAATGTCGGCCGTCGGTTTCCGTGTGGTCCTCCCATACTTTCGTACTGCTGTCGTTTTCGCCATGGTGCTAGAAATCTCATTTGGTTGTCCTCCCAGATCGTATTCAGGGGTATTTTGGCAATGTCTGTCCTTCGAATAAGTAGAGTCCTTCTTGAGGGGGTTGTTTGTTTGAGGATGCTCACATATGGTGCGTCAAATGGACATGACTGCCCAAACCAGAATCGTCATTGGCTCACACCACCATCGTATATAGAAACGCCCCTCCATTCTCCGGCAAGTCCATTCGCGAGCTGCAAGTCAATCAGCGACGTGCAACTCAGTTCGCAACCTGCTAGTCAGTGGCCGCAAGTCAATTTGCAGGTTGCAAACTGTGTGTGAGAGAAAAAGGTGCAAATACATTAAGAAAAAAATGATCGATCGGAATATCGGTTTGTGTATGCGACACGGTTGATAATCTTCCGAGCCTCTATAATTATATATAAATTTAAGAATCGGGGTGGGTTAGGCTTTTTATCACTAATTATTTGGGTTTTGCAATGCTGTCGATTTGACCCGCCGTACTCGCTTTTGAAAGATGGTTGGCGGGGCAACCAAAACATGGGTCAACCAAGGCTCACCAACGGCCGAGGACGAGAACAACCACCGAGTTACCTGAGTTGCTGTTGTGATGAACGTTTCTATCAGGCAGTTATCTTACCAAGCAATGTAACCTGCAAGGAAAGTGAGCAATGACCGATAATTTGACCTTGGACTGGCAAGAATCAAGCTGCTAGGTAACGCGAGCTCGAGGCGTAAGAATCAGAAGATCCCGAATACCCGACACCAAAGGTTCAGAGTAAACATTACTTCGTCTACATTGTACAAAAGATATTTACAATCACTACCATACACAGCAGTGAGCCATCCAAAAGATCCACATCGCCCATACCACGCCATCCACGTCATCCAGCCTCCTCCGCCAAACGCCCACCGAGAGACACGCCCACCAAGCCCCACCTACGCCCTGGTAGTCTGCTTCTTCATACTCTTCTTCATCTCCTTCTCGCGCTCGCGCTCGAGGTACTTCTTCTGGGCCTTGGCGTCGAGGGCGTTGAGCTCCTGGTCGCGCTTGGCCTTCTTGAGGCGCTCTCGCTCGGCGGCGCGCTCCTCGGCACGCTCCTCCTCGTCGGCCTTCTGGATCTGCCGCGCCGTCGCGTCGCGCGCCGCCTTGACCTTGCGCAGCACCTCGGGCCGAAACCGCGGGGCCTGCACCAGCCGGTCCGTGACGCGCAAAAAGTACTTGAACAACGGCACCAGCTTGCTGTAGTCGTTGTCCGACGGCAGGCGGTACCGGAGGTGGACGCGCTTGCGGGGGGTCGTGTCGTTGAGGCTGTGCGTTGTGTTAATGATGGACGACGGAAAACGGGGTTTGGTGGAGGGCTTACGTCTTGGGCTTCTCAACCGGCTGGTCCGTGATGATGAGGTACTCCAACAGGTCTCCCGCAAGCCCGGCGGCCTTGATCAGCTCCGGAGTTAGCAGAGCGTCGGTGATCTCGGCGCTTTCGGTCATGACAGTCAGCCAGTTGGGGAGCTTGGCGTGGTCCTTGGTCACGGTGAGGGACACGTCAAAGCGGTCGTCGCGGACCTGCTTCATGCGCTCCTTGTGGACGAGGGCCCACACGAAGCCGTCGAAGGCGCTCTTGCTATCCTTGCTGCGCAACTCGGCGGCACCGGGCATGCCGGGGACGGTGAGCGCCTCCTTGCCATCGAAGGGATACAGCGTGGCCTCGAGGATATCCTGAGTCTCGGTGGCGACGTCGGTGAAGAAAGCAAAGGCGGTCTCGAAGAGAACGGTGAGCGGGTTGAAGCGCTTCACGAGGGTGAGCTTGACATCGAGGAAGGCAACGTTGGCGCGGCCGGTCGCGTAGGTGGCGAACTCGAAAAGGCTGTTCTCCCTGATCAAGCTGTCGCCTTGGCGCGTGTTCGTGTCAATAAGGGCTTGGAGCAGCTCGTCCCCCTTCTTGTCCGCCACGGACGGGGGCACGCCGGTAAAGCCGACAGACGCAAACTCGGACGTCAGGGGCGCGGCATGGGCGCGCATCCACTTCTTGGCCTTGTTGCGGTTTAAACGGGCGCCGAAGAGATGGAGGAGGCAGCACCACGGTGATGGCGGACAGGATGAGACCCTCCGTTTTGAACTCGGACAAGCTGTGGCGCTCGTGGATATTGTACCACTTGGTGTAGGGCTGTATGGTCTGCGCGGCACCAAAACGTGTTCGCCATCGAGGTCTCGGGCACGATGGGAGCCGGAGACGGGTCAGCGGCCTGGTCGAAGTCGGCGAAGTCTAGCGCGATCAACCAGATCAGCAAGTCATCAATTAAAGTCGGATGGATTGGATATTCTTACCAGCATCACCGGCAGCCTGAGTCGACTCCGGGTTGGCGGAGGGCTTGGCCCCAAAAAGGTTGTTGATCACGCTCGCCATGGTGATTGTCACCTGCTTCGTGGCTTTTGACGGTGCAAACAGGGGGAGCTAAAAAGATGGAGAAAAGCGATCAATTGATATTCGAGACCGTGCTTCCCGTATGGGGAATTGGACCCACATTTGCCACGGGTTCGGGGATTACGACACGACTCGGGCAAGGGTGCGGGGTGGATTACCTAATTCAGTCTGGATTGTTTCACCAAGTATTTCTTCGAGATTCGAGATGAGTTGAGACGGGACAAGAGGTTCTCGACAATCAATAAAAGGAGGCTTCAAATAATTACGGGTATGGCACGCCCGAAAAGCACAAAACAATAGAAGCAAGCAGTCAATTGGTTATTGGAACTCAGGTATGTACCATGATGACTATGTGTCCTTGGCCAGGAGGTCCTCTACCCGCTTCACCTTTTGCTCGGCAGTCTGGGCCTTGTCCGTTCTTCGGGGAGGGTCGTGTTAGTTTCTGAGGATTCTGAGATTGAAGTGAGATGGCTGGGGGGTTACTCACCGAGAACCAACACGCATCGAGCTCTGGATCCTGACGGCACCTGCTTGATGCACCGCCTGGTGGGCCTGCCCAATAACCTTCATGACCTCGTCCCATCTGCCTTCTGTTGCAATAGCGCGGTTAGAGGCTGAGGACTAACAGCGTGCCAAGGGGTACGTGGTTGAAGCAGGCCTTGACATACCAACTGTTGTCCCGGCAGAGTGCAGGGTGTAAGCCAGCCCACTGGCCTTGAGCACCTTTTGGACCTCGGCCACTTCCTTTGCGACGGAGACATTACCGGTCCCAATCTAGACGGGTTTGATGTCAGCGTGGTTCCGTAACATAACTTAGGACCGGTACCTAGTTATAGGGCTCGAGAGTGCAACTAACAGGAACGAGACAAAAGTCGACGTAGCACATGGTGGGCGTAGGGAGTTGTGAGTAATCGGTAGCCATCTTGTATCTTGTTTGTGACGAGGACAGGTACCGGATTTCTTGGTTGTTTATACCCTGAAATATCGGGGTTTGGGAGAAGTGGAATGTGTGAGGCAGCTTGAAGAAGTGCTGTCGGGAAAGATATCGGAGAGTCATCTTGGCGTTGTGGGAAGAGCCCGAGTGCTGAACGGGAAGGAGGGTATGCGAGAACAGAGGGAGCGTGGGCACCGAGTTATACTGCACGGAAACGCAAGCCCCACTGCACCAAGACTTTCTTCCTGTCAACCGCTCGTGGGCCAAGCAGGCCAAGGACGATGATCAAAGAATACAACCTCGATTCAATTCTTATTACTATATGTTAATGGTACAAATCGGCCTGTCTCCTCCGCTGTCCACCAATCCAAGATGCGAAACAACCCAGTGCCACAGGTTGAGGTTTTGAAGATGCCTTTCTGACCAAAGCCAAGCAAACCCGATTATGCGTCCAGAACCCAAACCCAAACCCAAACCCAAACCCATCGACCTCCCTTTACTTGACTACCATTCCTTCTTAGCCGGCATAGCCTCTTGCCATTCGTTGCGGCTGCCCTCCTCCTCCCTTGACCTCTCCTTTGACCAGGGGCGCAACTGCTCGCGATGATTGCGGTTGATCCAGTCCTCGATAACGCCGTAAAATGTGCCACTCGCTTGCTCACTCCTGCCCGGCAAACTCTCCAAACTACTAACCCAGATCTGCTCCGGGGTTCTGCCGTCTCCCCACACTCCAATGTCCGGTTCAAGGTGATGGCCATCCGTTCCTTGAAACGGAGTAGGCGTTCATTGAACTTTTCCTCTTTTCCTCCCCGCATGGCGAGATCGTTTATGTGACTTTCTCCTAGCGGGGTATGAATATTCTCGACGAACGGCACGCCTTAAAATGGTCGTCGATGTGGTTAGCTCTAGCGTTGTCCTGTTCGGGCCGTCCTCCGACCAGAGACAAGATGAAACGGGTGAGCGAGGGGGAGGGATTCCTTGGTTTCTTTGGGCCCGCGGCGACGTCAGGATCTCGCGCCGGCACCCCCCGCCGGCAACAACTCGTTACCGTCGCTGCTCAGCCGCGTGGGCTTCTTATTTGTCGCGCCTGATTGTTGACCTGGAGCCCCCATCGCAGGCTCGGATGAAGGCAGAGATCGTCGCTCGAATGTTGCTTTTAGTACAGGCAGGCTGGTACCGACGGAGCGACCCTCAGTGGAGTCGACTTGGGTTTGGCGATGTTGTTGGTCCGTCCGACGAGGGGGACCACAAGGTGGAATGCCGGCGTTGGTGAATCTGGCGAGGATGGGTGATTAGGGGCGGCGGGTTGCCATAAGACCTCCGAGATGGTAGGATGGTGATTTGTTGACTCCAACCATGTATTCCATTGGTGTTCGTATGCAAGACCTTCTCCCAGGCGTTAGAACACCACGGAGGTTGTGCTCTGACAGCCGCCATGCGCAATAAACAAGCAAAAATATCATCTTTGAAGCGATCAGGTGCTGTGGCACGCGGCCCATGCGGTCACAGGGCGGCATATTCTCTAACCATATACGCGCGTCTTAGGGAGATTGAGGGACTCATAGTCATCTGTCGAGAACTTGCTGAAGATTCTTGGCGGATATCGTCCTAGTAGGAGCACCTGCTTGAAATGATACGGAAACACTCTGTTAATAGATTATACACCTACGTTCGCTGTTAAGACCCTCGTCATATCTTTAATACGCTCTTCGTTGACCGGGCAGCACTTAACCCCAAACATAAACCCAGCCCTCCCCTTGACCCATCAAATACCCAAAATATAATGAAATCAAACCCAAAGCGAGAATACCAACCGAAACTACTATTGACCTCCTTCACTCCCTCTTCAACCACTCCACCCCCTCCCCCAACACCACACACTTATACCGGCGCCCCACCCCCATATCCCCTACCCCCATACCCCCCCTCCCTCAAACCTCACCTCACCTCGCAAGACACTCAGCCCCCCAAACCGCCGCGCCCCCCAACCCCAGCCCACCCAGCACCGTCACACCCCAGGCCAGGGCGGCCGACTCCCAGTCAAAATCGTCCTCGGTCACGACATCGCCCAGGCCCCGGCCAGCCTCGGCCTGCACGGCGGGGGTGGGCACATACGTCTTATCGTCGTGGGCTAGTGCGTCCTCCTGTTTGGGTTGGCGGTGGTGTTGCTGCTGCTTTGGTTTTAGTTTTAGTTCTGGTTCTGGTTCCGGTTTGGCCGTTCTTGGACGGCCGCGGCGTTTCGGCGGTTCATGGACGGCCGCGGTAGTGGTGGTGGTGTCCTCCCCCGGGGAGTTGGAGCTGCCGGTGCTGGAGATGCTACCCCTGGCTGAGCGGCGGGGGCGGCGTAGGGTCATGCCGAAGCTTGGGGCCGGGGTTGGGTGGGCGGCATCTTCGGGGCCGGGCGTGGGTTCGGGCTTTGTTGGTTTGCTCGGCGACACCTCCGATAGGAAGCACCGGGGGAACTCGCGGATAGGGGAGAGCGAGCGGAGCATGTTGTTGACGTCGGTCGATCTCACGGCTGCCCACAAGCCCAGACTGAGGGCACAGAGGAGGACGTCCTTGCCCGCGGCGGTAACGGCCGGGTGGTCGGTAATGGAGCCGAGGATTCTCTCGACGGCTGTTGCAGTGCGCTCCCAATGCGAGCGCTTCTCGGTGTCGAGGGGGACATTGAGGAGAGTGTGACAGGGCTTGGATGAATCTGGAAGATTATCGACAAGGGCGCGGATTGTCGTCGTAGTGTAAAGGATGATGGTCCCGGCGGAGATGGTGTTGAAGAGCTTCGTTATGTCGGGGTGGGCGTCGTGCGGGTCGGAGTGAACGATGCCCCAGGATGTGGGGGCGATGGCAGGTAGGATCAGGGGTGCGAGAGTCAGGATTTTGGAGAGAGCAACGAGGGTAGGGAATGATGACGTCCATGTGGTGTTCGGGAGCCAGAACGCCAGGGCGTAGTTGGCGACCAACGGCAGGAGAAGAAGAGAAAGACGGGGAGACCAGTTCTGTGGCTTATTTGGGAGCATTCGATGAATAATTTGGGCGATTCTGGCCAAGTTAGCGATGCACTTGCTCGGATACATACTCGACATACCTCGTCTCTTGTGGCGGAATTGGTGACGGGTTCTGGAGCAAAGCCACACAGAATAAGTTCAGCGCAAACGAAAGGCTGACAAGATGAGGTAGCAAAGCATATGCCCATAGATGCGGGATGTTCCGGCGGCGACCCTCGACAGCCAAGAGCGCAGTCCATGCTATTGTTGCGAGATCAAGTTGCTGCCCCCACCACAACCGCCGTGCTTTCTCGGTGATGATTTGCAAGGCATTGAGGATGACGGAGGTGTCACTCAGCCAATACCTGAGATACAGGGGAGGCTCGCCAGTCCCGTCCGCGGTCAGAGTGCGGTGCCCAAACAGGCTTCTAAACAGGCTGCTCTGTTGTCAGTCGGGTTACTCTTACTAGGTAGGCTGACGAAGCTCATGAAACATACGATTCTGGGACTGGGACATCTCTCTCACATGCCCACACTTTGTAAGACAAGGTCAAGTACTCCAATCCAGAAGCTACAGCAAATGCCAGCCCGAGGGCTGCCAGGCTTCCAAAGGCGGTTGTGAGCTTGATGCGCTCGGGTTTGCGGTTCCAGGTGTCTTGGGCCGGTCCCAGGGCTTTGTGAGATTGATAGAGGCTTCGGGCGACAGTGTAGGAGGCATACACGGCCACGGCTACTTGCAAGCCTGCTAGAGCTATTGGTAGAGTCCTTTATAATGAGGTATTAGCTAGGGTATGTTGAGACAACGGCAAAAGTGTGAAGAGAGTGCTCACCGTGGTTCGCGTTCAACTTCCACCGGCGCCATCTTTCTCGGTCATGTATTTGGGACAGTTGGTCAACAGCACCGAAATCACATGAACCACATGAAGCGAAAGTCAATATTCAGGAACTCTCCATGCGGTGATGAAATGCGCGTCTAGCTTTTGCAGTGAGAGATGTACGAATTGTTGTTAACAGCACCCCAACCTATGACGTTATCAATCGGATAGGGAAAGTACCCCGCCACCTGCCCACTACCCAACAAGGCACATAGCAAACACCACTTGCTCAGGTTCTTATAGATGACAATACCTTAGTTCAAGATTCGCCGGCCTGTGGAATTTGATAGTTGGGTCTTACCAAACAAATAATCTCTATTCTCTACGACGGTGCGATAAACCTCTCGACCACACCACGCTGCTGTAGTTCGTACTGTGTGTGTATATGTAAGGTAAGGAGCGAAGTTTCGGAGATTGGTCAGATCGATTGGCTACGAGGATGTTGGTCTTTATTCTTCGGTGCACAGCGTGCCACTTCAAGGAGGCCAAACAGCATGTGTTTCATCCGTCCAGACGAAGGTTTGGTCGACATTGTACACTTGGAGTGGCAGTCTATTCATGTACCTAAGGTAATTTACATACAATCGTTACATACCTGACCTCGTCCCCTGCCAAGAGCCGCCAGCACTGGGAGCAACCCCCAGCAACGCTAACTAAAACGAAGGTGGAGCCAGCTTCAGATGCGACATTCAATCCCCACCACCCACCAAGTGTGCTCTCTCCGTCCGGCTGCGGCCTGCCACAGACCCTTCAAACCACAGTCCTGCCTGACCTTCTGCCTGGGCTGGACAGACAAAAGATGTACCACCTCGCCAAAGGCCTCTACCGGCTGGCCACCAGTAAAGAGGGTAAGCCAAATGACCTAACTACTGCACCAAAGGTCCACCCAACCACATCTCCCAACCACTAACACCCCACCCCTTCTCTCCAGAGTATTCGGTCCTCCTCCTCGGCCTCGACAACGCCGGCAAGACGACCTTCCACGAGCAGGTCAAATGCATCTTCGTACCCGACGGGCCCGCCCCGAACCTGCAGACCGTACCGACGGTGGGGCAGAACGTGTCGACCATCGTGCTGCCGGACATGTACCTCAAGCTGTGGGACGTGGGCGGGCAGCTGTCGCTGCGCAAGCTGTGGCAGAGCTACTACGCCAGCTGCCACGCCATCTGTCTTCATCATCGACAGCACCGACATCGGCGACGGCAGCCTCGAGCACGACGCCACCGGCCGCCTCGAGGAGTGCCGCCTCGTGCTCGAGGACGTGCTGCAGAACAGCGAGGCCGAGGGCGTCCCGCTGCTGATCCTCGCCAACAAGCAGGACCGCGAGGATTGTGTCGAGGTCGTGCGCATCAAGGAGGGCCTGGTCAAGCGCGTCTTTGAGGGTGAGAAGTCCGGCGGCATCCGCGACTCGCGCGTCTTGCCTGTCTCGGCCCTGACCGGGACGGGCGTCAAGGAGGCTGTGGATTGGGTGCAGGTCGCGCGTGAAATGGAATACCGAGAGTCGGCCGCCGTTGATGAGGTGATGGGTCGGGGCGAACATCTTCACGCCCCGCTGTCATGGCGGGACGCGCGCATTCACAAATAAACACCCATCAGCAGCGTCCACGCCGCTTACACCAGGGTGCCGATTCAAGGGACTAGACGGGTGGAAATCGCTGGGCCCGTTGTCACGTTTCTCGTCTACGTTAGGCACTGGTGGTAGTCGAACAGTACAGGACCCCATTTCGGCCGGCCCGATCCTCTCATCCGAAGTCCTCGGGAGATTCAAGCCGAGGCAGATAAGATGGGCATCGGAGGGGGGAGGGCAAGATCAGTCTTCTCAGATGACTAAAGGGTCCGTCTTCTGCGGCGCCACCGTCAACCCTGGCCCTGGTGCCATGCCACCTTTAGTTAGGGTGCCGACGGAGAAAGATATAACGGGGAACTCCGATGTGGTGGATTGTAATATTTTGGCGATGTCATACATAGCACAGGGTTGGTCTCCGGGGATGAGCCCACAAACACCACCCATACCAGCAGCTCGCAAAACATACAAAAGCGGGAACGATAATAGATCCCCATCGTCCCGTAAGTCTCGGACCTTGAATATATTGCATCGGTTTTGACAGCCAAACTCCGTCGCCGGCCTGTCCCCTGAAATCGGTTTGCCGCCTCCTTTTATGTAGCCCATCATGTCTTTGCATAAAGCCTAGCCGCGCCTTTTTCATTATCCCCTCTTGCGTCCGTATGCATCAGCGAGTGGCTTCATTTTGTTATCGCTTGTGGGTTTGAGTTCGAGGCCTCTTCCACCCTAACGGACCGACAACCTCATGCCAAACCAACTGTTCCAGTGACGGGGGTATCTTCTTGACCTCCATCCTCCTCCTGCCGCCCCATGCCCCTCCCCCTTCACCTATCATTCTCAGCCCTCAACTCCGCCATAAACCCGCCCTTCTCCCTCTTCTTCAGATCCTCCGCCAACCTCCTATCCAACAAATCCGAAAACTCCTTCACCTTCACCAACGCCACGCTCGTACACTGCAACAGCACAACCGCATCCACCGGCATCCCCCCCCAACTTCGCAATCTGGCAAATCTCCCCATGCTTATTCAAGCTGACCGTACAGCTCGCCACGCGCACCTGCTCCTCCAGCCACGTGGCATCCAGCACCGCAGTCTCGCCGTCGTCGCCAAAAAAGCTCCACGTCACGCACAGCGGCGAGTGCAGCCAGCTCAGCGGCACGGGCTCGCGCTCCGCGGGCGTGTACACCGTCAGCCGCCCGGCCTCCATGCTCGTGTCCGGCTTGCGGAAGTGCCGCAGCGCCGCCACCACCGCCACGCACGCCGCGTCCGTCAGCCCCCCGTCGTGCGACACCACGTGCACGTCCACCCGCACCGACCAGCATTTTTGGCCCGCGACGAGGCAGAGCGATTCCGTGTCGAGCGCGCCGGAGCGGCGCACGGTTTTTTCGAGGAGGCGCGAGAGGAGCACTTCGGTTTCGGTCGGCCGGTTGACTTCGAAGGCGGGTGAGGTCATCGGGCTGAGCTCAGTCGCGATGGTGAAGATCCCGTCGAGGGGGCGGTCGACGTAGGGGACGGTTACTTCGGCGGTGGCTTTGGCGAGGACTCTATGGGGTGGGGGGGAGGGTGTTAGCTGGGAGAATTGAAATTTGGGTTTCTGGGGGGAAGGGAACCATGTACCTCGTCTTGCCTAGTGTGACGTCGGCGACGCCATATTGGTCGCCAAAGGTGAGCTCGAGGGGCCGGTATTGGTCGAGCTGGCGGCCGTCGAGTCGCAGGTTTTCTTGCAGCGCTTGTGTGACGAATTGCTTCTCGTTGAGAGAAGGCTCTGCTTCTCGCGGCATTGTGAATTGGGAGGTGTGGTATCTGGGATCGGGGACGGGAGTTAGCCTCGAGAAGTCAACTACATGGAAGTAGAATCAAAGCCCAGGGTTGTTTGTTGTCTGGAGGGGCAGGTTTCTGCCGCTAAAGACCGCTAAATTTCAGTGCATTCTGCCGCATGACGCGGGCGGTGAGGGCACCAATCCGCCAGCCTGCATCCCCATGCACCCTTGCGGCTTTCCATCTTTAAACAACATCCAAGCATCAATTGTGCTATCCTCCACCACACCAAACCGACACCACATTGAGCCAGCAAGATGACTACAGCTCACAGGCCTACCTTCGACCCGGTAAGAAGGCGCACCGCAAGAAAGCCACACCTCGGAATCCCTCGCTAACTCAACAATCCCAGGCCCGTGGCAAGGAAGCCCTGCGCGGCCCAGCCTACCACCAGCGCCTCCTCCCAGCCTACACCCAGCTCAAGTTCAGGTACCTACTTACCATCCCACCTTCATCCGCACCACGCCCACCCGCTCACTAACCCTCCAGACAACCGGGCCAAGGCGGCGACGCTGACGCCAGCACGCGCGACCTGCGCGCCGAGCTCGAGGCCGCCGAGGCAGCACACTACGCGAAGCTCAAGGGCGCGCCTATCCCCGGCACCTCCTCCTCCTCCGACAACAACAACACCGCCGACTCCTCTACCACCAACAAGCGCCCGCTCGCCGCCCTAACCTCCAAACAATCCGCAGACGACGCAGGCGACGCAGACGACGACGAAGACCCCGACACCAAACGGCGGCGCATCCTCGCCGAGACGCGCGCCATCGATGCCGACGACAGCGACTCCGGCTCCGGCTCCGGCAACGATGACAGCGCAGACGATTCAGACGACGACGATTCGAGCGACGACGATGAAGACGCCGAGCTGAAGCGCGAGCTGGAGCGGGTGCGGCGGGAGCGCATCGAGAAGCGCGAGGCTGAGGAGCGCGAGCGCGCGGCGGCGGAGCAGGAGGCGCGCGAGCGGGATATTGCGCTGGGGAATCCGTTGTTGAATGCGGCGGCGGCCGGGGGGGGTGCGAAGGCGGCGGATTTTAGTATTAAGAGGAGGTGGGATGATGATGTGGTGTTTAAGAATCAGGCGAGGGGGACGGAGGAGAAGGGGAAGAGGACCGAGTTTATTAATGTGAGTTGTCCCTTGCCTGATCTGTGTTCTATGGAGAGTGCTGATGGTGGTTTAGGACTTGTTGCGGTCGGACTTTCACAAGAGGTTTATGAGCAAGTATGTGAGGTGAGGATTTGGGGGGGCTATCCGAGACGGGATGGGTTGGGCTGGGTTGGGGTGTCTAATCATATAGCGGCATGATTTGCAAGGCATTGAGCCTTGAACGGGATACGGATGCTTTTCTTGCTCGACAACAATTAGATTCTTTGGTTTCTTTCGTCTACCAAGTACTGTGATTCGGGGTCTACAAGTCTTGCGGTGAGCAAAGTAAGCTGGGTAGCTGTGGCGACCCTGATGGCAACCTCGTCGCCAAATGGAAAGTGACCCGTCAACTTTTCGGACTCAACATCCCTAGACAAAACCCGTCTCATAGACTACTTTCTACACCTTACCCCTTTCACAACCGCTTCCTGCCCTCCTCTCTCCTCGCAACATCCCCAAAAGCAGCTTGAACCGCCCCCCAGCTCCTCCAAAGCAGCACTACCACACTCATCAGCCGCCTCCCCACCAAACGAACCAAACAAAAGCCACATGCGCAGGAAAGGGAAAAGAAAAGAGAGGCACTCACGACCCGGCACGACCGCCCACGGCGCGTTCATGCCCGCATAGTACACCCAGTAGTACATGACCTCGGGCCGGCTGTACGAGAGGCCGCGCATGTGCTCGGCGAACCCGCACGTGCCGTAGTACAGCGCCACGCCGTACAGGTGGCCGACACAGACTACCGTCTGTAATAGGTGGCGCGCGCCTTGCTCGCGCGGGTTGTTGCGGGCCGTGAGGAGGGCGGTGAGCAGGGAGAGGGGCGCCCAGGTTAGCTGGTTGAGAGGGGGCGGGGGGTTAGTTGGTGGTTGTTTGTTTGTTGGTTGGTTGGTGGGGGGAATGGGGGTGGAGAGAGAGAAGGGCATGGTGAGGGAGGGGAAGATGGGGGACGGAGACGGCTGTGGGGGGACAAGGCGGAGACATACCACGGTCAGGGACTCGATGCAAAGCATAAAGGGGTCGGAGGTGAGGTAGCGCGAGTCCGAGAGGGCGTATTCTTTCCAGAGCTGCGCGAAGAGGGACTGGGAGGAGGCGATGGTGGCGTGGTTGAGGACGAAGTAGCCCTCGAAGAAGAGGTGGAGGAAGCCGCCTGCGGGGTGGTTAGCAAGATAGAGAAGAAAAAGGAGCCCAAGAAAAGGAACGCACACAGCGCAAACCAGGCGACGGTCAACTGGTCTGCCCTTTTCAGCGCCGGGCTATACCACGTCGCAAGAGCAACACAGCCGAGCACAAACACGCCAATGATACCGCCAAAGGCCGCCAGAATGCCCAAGAGAGGCGTGCTATTTGGCGCATACCCCGGGATGATGGCGTCCTGGGGGAAGTAGGGGTGGCCCTGCGGCGAGGATCCGGCGTGGTCTTGCATTATGTGCTGTGTCAGGTAGCTGTTCCAGAAATTCACGTGGTTGGGACTTAGACTCGGACTCGACTCGATCGGAGGACCCGACGGGCTGGATAAGGCTGAAGAAGGATGCCAGATGGGTGGAGTCGCGTTTCGCGTCTCATTCGTGCAACCCCTGGACCCCTGTCCGGGTACGGTTTCCGTGGTTGACAGGTGCCAAATGATGATCGGCGCAGAGCGCATGCAGTTACATGAAGAGAGTGCGGCAAAGCGAGAGCCGCAGTTTAGCGCGAAGTATATATTAACGGTGTGGTAGGTATCTCGGCTGGGGGGTGGCTGATCAAACACCCCAGCAACATGAAATCTGCTATTCATCGAACCCTCCCCATTCATCCTCCGCATTCTCATCCTCTTCCTCCTCGTCTTCGCTCTCACTCTCACTTTCACTTTCACCGTCCGGCCTCCTTCGCGCCTTCAACCGTCTGCATGCCATCCGCGCCCCCTCACAATTCTCCCCCTCGGCATCCCCTCTCAATGGTCCATCACCATCCTCTATCACCACCTCCGTTCCCAAGACTTCACCTTCCACCTC
>NT_165977.1:2703737-2710696 GCF_000143365.1 Chaetomium globosum CBS 148.51
TTCTTCCAGGTCCACAACTTTCTTCCCCGTGCTTTTCAGCGCTAGTGAATCCCATCCGGCCCCCTCATAATCCTCCCCTCCGCATCCCTCACAAACGGCCCATCCCCATCTTTATCCGCATCCCCATTCTTATCCCCATCCCTCACAAAACAAGCAACAAAAAACCCCATCACCCCCCTCCCATCCTCCCTCTCCGCCCTCACGCACCCCTCCGCCACCACACCGGGCACTATCCCCCCATCCCCCCCATTTTCACCGCAAGCACCCAAATCCCCCCTAACAGGCCACTCCCTCATCCCGGTTACTTGCTCCCCTCGCTCGAGGATGCGCCAGCCACGCCGGCGGGCGACGGGGGAGCGCAGGGCGGCGAGCACGACCTGTTCGTTTTCGAGGGCGTGGGTGGAGCAGGTCGAGTAGGAGACGCGGGTGGCGTGGGGGAAGGTGAATGCGTGGAGGAGGATGGCGAGTTCTGTGGTGGAAGGGAGGGTTAGTTAGCTAGTTGGGGGTGAGTTGGGGTGGGGGTGAGTAGGGAGGGGAATAAGGGGATGGGAAGGGGAGGGTGAGGGGGAGGGGGGCAGTGAAATTGGTGTGAGTGAAGAGGAAGGGGGCGGCTCGTGGAGAAAGGAGTGGCTCTGTGGTAAAGGGCTCAACGGAGTTGGGGGGGTTGGAAATCGGTCACGGATGGTAGAAAGTTGGGAGGTGGGAAAGGGATGAGGTAGTTGGCAAGTAGAAAGGAGAGCACCTACGAAAAGAAGCCAGCGCCTCCAGGCCGCGTTTGGAGGGGCTTCTCAGACAGAACGGTTCTACCCCATCATCATCAATAACCACAGCTGGCGGCTCAGGCGCACGCTTCCGCTTCAGCGTCCGGTGGAACCCTCACTCCCATTCGCGGCCTTCCCCGCCGCTCCCCCAGCAGCAGGCAGGTGAAACTCGGGCGTATCATCACGCCCGACAATCCCCACTCCCCGAGCACGACGGATCCAGCAGCAGGGCCCCCACGGCCCGAAACTCAGGCGCATCAGGGTCCGTCTTGAGAAAGTCGGCGCCCGGGTGGATCACCGTGACCTTATCCGACCCCGCGGCGCGGACCATCTTGGCCAGCGTTTTAGCGCGGTTCTTATCCTTCTCAAAAGCCAGTATGCGCTGCTGACCCGCGGCAAGCCCCCCGCGCTCGTGCAGGATGGCCGCGAGGTGGGTGGTCTTGTTGCCCGGGGCGCTGCAGGCGTCGACAATGTCACCGTCCTCCGGGCGCGGGTCCAGCAGGTAGGCCGGGAAGCAGGAGGCTTTGTCCTGCAGGATGATGGCGCCGGATTGGTAGGCGGGCGTCTTGGTGAAGTCAATCCCGGGGGGTGCCGCGATGAGGTTGGGGACGTGGCTGTCGAGGCAGAGGACTTTTTTGTTAGATGAGGTGGGTGCCATGACCTCGCTGACGGTGGGGACGACTTCGAAGCCCTTGAAGGTCGTGTCTAGCTGCTCGTCGACGGTGCTCTTGAGCGAGTTGACGCGGATCCAGCGCGGGTGGGCGGGGCCGGACTGCGCATCGATCACTGCCTTCAAGGCGTCGACCGTGGGGCATTTCCTCCGTAACCTGGCCCGGGTGAATTCGGATTGGAGTCTTGCTTTGTGTTTCTCTATGGATACACGGAGTCCGTGAGAAGCAGGAAGGGCGATGCCCTTTTTGGCGAGGAGAAGATCATGGGCAAGCAGGATGGAGAGGGTTGGTGTGATCTGTGACTGTCAGTCTCCATAGCATTCTTTACACAAAAGCTGAAATATCTGCAATTTACCTTTCGCTCTTTTTGCAACAGCTGTGAGTTCTCAACCACCTCCTTCAGGACGGCACTCCATTTGCTGGATTCAAATGCCAGAGCATAAACCTGGGCAGGCGGTGATTTGAGATCTTTGTTTCCATATATCCTGGATTTGAGACTGCCCCCATGAGTAGAGGGGCCTGTGACTATGGCCGCAGTCTCGTGATAAAGAGACATGTTGAGGGTGAGCAGGAGTGGGAGAAGTTAAAGGTTGTGTTTAGTTAGTGTCAGTCGAAATTTCAGTTGGGTGAAGTAACGTTACAGGGTTAGGGTTCATTATATTCAACATGTCAGCTTCAGCTATCTATACCTCATTTCACTCTCACTCACGGCCAGCATCAAGACAGTCAGTTGTGCGCATTGGCTCTATTGGCATCTATATGTTTGCGTAGCCAACTGCTAGCCCCTCGCCCTTTGTTCCCCAGGGCCAAAAACAAGCAACTTCTCCTCCCAAAATCACTCCGCGGCCAAAACCAGCCAACAGAAGCTCCAGCGGCAGCGAGCTGACCATCAGCCCACCGCCAAAAGAATCGAAAATAAATGATAAAGATACACACAGATCGAATCGAAGATGTCGCAGCCGGTGGATGGTAGTAGATGTCTCCTCCTCCTCCCAAACCCAGCCCCAGAATGTGGTTAAGCGAATGAATGAATGTCATAGCGTCGTGAAAAACCCCCAGCAGCAAACAACCCTCCAAATCCCTTCGCCCCCCCCACGAATCCAAATCAATGTGGTATCCAGCGCCGCCTTTTCTACCCTCTCCTTTCCGCCGCGCGGCGAAAAAAAGCAGGGTCTTGAGAATCCCAGAACACCCCCTCTATGCGTGTGCCCTATCCGTCCGAAAAGGGTGACCCGAGAAGGAAAAAGCCGAAAAAGAAAAGTGTTGCAAGCAAATACAGGTGAATCCTCGCCGCCGCAAGGGCGGGAGGTGTTGTTTGATAGAAGAATATGTACGAACTACGAAACGAAAGAGTCTCTTGGACTTGGCTGGACCTGGACGTTAGACTTCCATCTATCTCCGATGCCTCCGCGAGGGCAGGCGCGCATGCTGCATATAGTGACGGCTCGCATGGCGCTTCCTCAGCGCAGCGGCGCCCGAGCCGGGCAGCTCACCGCCCTTAGCATACAGGGTCAGAGCCCAGTCGCCGCCGCAGGTCTGGTTGGCGTCGCCCTTGCAGGGGGTGGCGCACTTGGCGTCGTCGAGCTTCTCGAGCGGGCTCAGGGAGTTGCCGCAGAAGCACTCGCCGCCGTACTCGGTGCCGGCGACGGCGAAGCCCTTGGCGGAGCAGTAGTCGACGCACGCCGTGTTGCTGGCGTCGCCGATCTTGGGGAGCACCTCGCCGCGGAGCGCGCGTGCCGTCGTGTCCTTGTAGCAGCCCACGTACCTGAAGCCGGCGATGTCTGCGGGCGCGTCGCCCGACGACTGCTGCGCCGCCTGGGTGGGCGCCGGCAGGTCCTCGGCGTCGTCTACGTAGACTGTCTGGGTCTGCCAGACTGTCACTGTGTCGTAGATCGTCTTGGTGTGGATGGGGGCGGGCGCCGGGGTCGGCGCGGGGGTAGGCGCCGGCTCATCCTTCTCGAGCTCATCCTTTTCGAGCTCGTCCTGCTCCGGCTCATCCTGGCCCGACACATCGTTGATAACCGCAGACGGTACCAGCTGGAGAGTGGGTGCAGGGATGGGGATGAGGGTAGTAGGGACAGGAGGAGGGGGGGCCGCAGCGGTGGACGACGGTTTCTGGACAGGAGGCTGCTTGGAAGAGCTAGAGCTCGAGCCACCGGTTCCGGGCTGGGGCTTCGGGTCCGGCGAGGGAGCAGCGGAAGGCGAAGGAACGGGAATCGGCAGGGGAGCGGGGAGGTCGCCGCCGCCGAGGCTCCAGCCGGCAAGAGGGTTGTTGCCGGGTAGCTTCTCCAGGGTGCCGTCAACCACCTCGTCGATGGGGCACTCGATGTTGCAAGAGCCGCTAGGGTCGTTGGCGCCGTACTTCAGGCCAGCGCAGGTATGGATGCCGGCGTGGCCGGCGTTGCAGGTGTCGATGATGTGCTGAAGCTCCTCCTCGTCCCAGCCCGAGATGAAGTCGCCGTGAGCCGAGAAGCCGGTGGTGTCGCCGTTGGCGAAGACGAAGGGGCTGGCCTTACCGACCATGTCCCTGAAGCGCGGCAGGAGGTCGTGGGTCTTCCAGTACGTCTCGAAGAACATGTGCGGCAGGTGGATCCAGCCCTCAGGGCAGTCTTGCTTGCCGCCGCCCGCATCCGACGGGAACTGCATGTTGTTCTGGTAGTTGGTCAGGCCGGCCGAAGGATCGTAGCACGAGGGGAAGTGGACGTCGACACGCATGGGCGAAGCGTAGCCATCGCAATCCTGAAAGGGGAAGCCGATGCCCGCGCCCTTGTCTGATGTGGATCCGATGCCTGCCTTGGAGCCGTCGGAGCCGCTCGGCCAGGTGGGAGGGTCAAAGTTGACGCGAGGGCAGGTGATCTGCACGGGCTGAATGGGGCCCTTGGAGGGGTCCAGGTTGACGTCACCCGTATCCGCGGGGGCCGTCCTCAGCATGGCGTTTCCGCTGACGATCTGGAGACCGAGGGGGAAAGCCTTGATGTCGTCGTTGGTGGGTTCGAAGAAGTAGTAGACGTTCATGTAGTCCATCGTGACCGGCTCCAGAAGGCCGGTGGCGGGATCCTTGAAGTAGAGAAGCGGGAACCAGTAGGCGCTGAGATCGGCCTTGGGGAGCGCCGTGGTGCACTTGGACTCACGCAGCTGCTCGCCCGTCACGTTGAGGCCGAAGTTGCTGGCGCCCATGACAGTGTGGACGTGGGCCGAGGCCGTTCCGGGGGAGACAATGGGGTCAGCACGGCAAGTCGTCAGGGGGCCTTTTCCATAGTGACGCAGCACGGCGAAGGTGCGTTTGTCCTTGGCCGCGGAGGCAGTGGCGACCAAAGCCGCCAGGGCGGTAGCGAAAAGCATCTTGTTGGTGATTTGGGTGTTTCGAGGTTCTATTTGTTTGGTATGTTTTGTGTGTCGGTTTCCTCTAGGTTGGGCGAAGAGTAGGGGTCGGTCTCTAGGACTGAGCAAAGTGTCGTTGTAGTGGCGTCAACACCGGTACCAGTTTGTCACTGAAAAGAATGCAGATAATGCTTTGTTTGAAAGGACTGTTGGTTTCCTTGCGCTCGGAAGTTGCTTTGAAGTCGAGGGCTGGGTCAAGGTTGGCAATGGATCAACCCACGTCAAGTGAGCAACAATGAGCAAAGGAGGCGCTGAGCAAGCTCGGCAGCTGTTGAAAGGGAGTGTAAATCACAAGTGCAAAGAGCACGAGCGTTAAAGGAAGGACTGGCAAAAATGCCTAGAGAAAGGAATGACAGTGTAGCCCGTGAGGTGAGGGTGGGGGAAAAGACGAGTTTGGATGGCCGCGCCGGGATGGGACGGCCGGGTTTATAGCCCGCCTCTCTGGGCGACCCGGACTCCTCCCCCTGGGCCTAGGCCATGGTGGTGGTGAGTGTGCAACCTGGAACACCTCCGCTGTCCCCGCTCACTTGCATGGTGCCTGATGGAAGCTTGGCAGGTACTTGCGGGTCTTGACTAACTCGGTTTGTTCTTCTTCTCCTTGCGCCTCGATAAGTGATGAATCACCACCAGTGTTCGAGACCGCGGTCAGGCTTTTTCCCGGGGCCAAATAAGCCAGGGCAAACATACCTTGAACCTTGAACCTGGGACTCGGGCCTTGAACCTGGAATGGAAGAAAAGCATCGTGTCCGTTGTCAGAGCGCACCCCCTGATGGCCAACAAACCCGGTCCAGGTCGGCTCGCCCGGCGGCTGTCGGTTGGCCTTGGATGTCGTGCCATGGGTTCCTCAGCTCAACGCTGCAGTAGTCCATACCACAGCATGACCCTCCCAGTGGTTAGTATGCCGTCAGAATAACTAATGGTTAAAAATTGAAGAATCCAAGAGACTCCAAGCGCTCAGAAACAACCCAAGGGCGCGGGGGTTCACAGGTTCACAGCGTCTGCCGAGATGGAGGGGACGGGAGGGGGAGGAACTTTCGTCCAGGGGAAATGTGGTCCATGCGTTGTACCTGCATTTTGCATGGTTAGCATGCCATTGGATGGCACGTCGCTTTTCTGGGCCCTGAGCTGCAGGTTCTCGGCGGTGCCTTGCTTGGATGGACAGAAAAATGAGAGAAAAAAGCTCAAGTTGCCACATGTTTCCTTGGCTATTTCTCTTGCCGTGCGTCTGTGGCGTCCAATAGGGTTATTCTCGAAAACAGGGTTTTGTGTGTGTCAACTCCAACCCGACGATCGCCGTTGGGTTTAGAGTGAGAGATCTCAGACATTTCAGAACCCAGAAGATTGGGGAATGCAAACGAAACAAATTCCCACCAGGCAGGCCCAAGCTGGGGAAATGACATGAACCTAGGTCGCTGTTTCCCATCCCATGTTTGCACATCTCGGGGATTTATGCGCCACGAGGGCACCCCTGTTACGCCCCCAACGGGCCGACTGTGGCTCCTTCATTGGCAGGGACAGAATTCAGACAGCTTCTCTGAAAGGGCAAGCACAAACACTACCGTAATTGATAACATGATGAAAATAACAAATTACTGTTTCTGTTTCTGCGAAAGTGCGGAAGCATAGGTGTGACGATGGTGACCTATTCACGTCCAATGCATCCGATCGGAGATGTTTCCTTGCCGTTGCCATGCTTGATGCCGCGCGGTTGATCATCGATTCATCCCAACCCACGGATCTGTCAAAGCGGGTCGGGAAGGTTCCCATCTCAGGAACAGCGATCCATACTGACCAATCGGGTTGCGGAAACGGGCCAAGTCAGGTTTGGGTGCGGGGCGCTTCAGTGCTGACCCTGGTAGGCTTCCCCTGAAACGCGCTATTTTGATGAGATGCCCGGTAAGGGTCAAGCCTCAGTTCCAAAAACCGCTTCTTCCAAACCTTCCGGGTTCCCCTCTTTTCCATCTCTTCCACCGGGGGCGCCACCGAAGGTTAACCGCATTTGGATCCCAGGAACGGGATGACGGGCGCGTTATCATCTTCGTAACTTCTCGAGACAACCTGGGAGGTGATTTGAGGTTGGATGGAACGTTTGCTTCGTTTCATCTTTCAATAATTCACTGTTTGCGGCCCCATGCGTCCGCACCTC
>NT_165977.1:2710796-2732810 GCF_000143365.1 Chaetomium globosum CBS 148.51
CCGTCTTGTCTCTCTTCCATGTTAGGATTTCGGGAGTGTCCGAGAGAACGACACTAAGCACGCGCGTTCCACTTCACAGGGGAAGGCGAAAAGGGGCCACCGTCGGCTGTGTTTTCAAAACTCTGGCGGCGCCCCCAGCTGATGGCACCTCAACCACTCACCCAGCCAGGCCTTCTCGCGACCGGGGACACTCGTGCGACGGCAACGCCGCCCGTGTTGACCAGCCTCTCCGTCCCACCTGGGTAGCAGTCATCCCCGATGACGATCCTCGCAGTTGTGAACAACCCGCGTCTTGGAGCTGAAGCCCTATCGGGATCTCACATGTATCCCCGTGCCGCTAACAGGATCAATATCCGTCCCTGACTCTGGCTCCATGCCATCACCCCGCGTGCCCCCCATGCCGTGCTTTCGATGTTGTGCCCTCAATCAATGACGTGGCCCCAGCTCATGGGCCGTAGCCGACCCAAGCACCGCCGCTTCGCGACCAACCATTGCCGTTGGGCGTCAAGGAGTTGGAGGTTGAGGAATTCCGGTTTGCCAGAAACCAACAAAGTACCCGCGTGGCTTGCTTCACGGTAATTCTGTCTCAATACTGCTCCGATGCCAACTTGTTGTTATTCACTTTCGGAATGAGCCAAACAACCACTTCGTTTGATGCCCTACAAGCAAGCCCCTTGAATCTCCTCGAATCTCCCCGAACATGAGATTAGGTAAAACCTCTTCGAGTGTGCCCCTAAACAGTACGGGGCCGGGAGACGTCGTCCATTGCACTCCGTTGTGATTCCTCCCAGGCGAGGAAGTAGCCAGAGCAATGACGAACAGAGTTGGGAACAGCTCCGAAGGGACTGTGAGCATCAATAAACTTTGGCTGAAACCTCTCGACACCTTCCTCACTCCCCGACCGCTCTCTTAAGTGCAAAGAAGAGAATGTACTACCGACTACTTCGTACTGGTCAGTCAAACAAGCCAACGGAGCATCGAAATCCTCCTCAACTTTCAACACCGCCGCAGCAGCAACTACCCTTGTATTCTCCCCCAGCCCCTTTTCATTCCCCACACGCCACGAAAATACCGTCCCCAGAGCCTTAGCATCCCCTTCGTACTCAATCACCATTCCGGCCAGCAACGAGATGAAGCCCGGGCTGGTCATGATCGGCAACAGACAGGCAGGCTCGGCTGCTCGCTCTTATACCATGTTGTCACCCAGAACCACGGCTACATCGAGGCGCCGTACCCCTTTGCAAAGCGAGAACATCACCTTCCCAGCACTGAGGTCTCTGGTCAAATATCGATGGGCCTGCCGTCACGACCACTAATTCGAGGCCTTCCAAACAAAGTCTCCATTACCTAGACGATATGGCCATTCCATACGAATACAACCCAGACACCAACCAACCATCTTTGCCTGGCACAATCCACGCTTTCCCCACTGTAAAGTTCCCAAACCTCACGGATGGGAAACGGCGATAATCGCAGCGGCGCGAGTCCCAAGCTCGAGTTAATTGCCCCGTCGACGAGTGCCGCTGAAGATGCTGTGGTTTACAATGATGGAAGTTGTTGGATGGATGGATCCCCGGACCTAGCGCCCTAGCCCGAGATCCCTGAGCAGGTTTCCTAGTTGCGAGCGCCCGTTCCCGCTTCCTCTGGCTACAAGTAATGTGATGCTGATTGAGCAAACCGGCGACAACCGGGGTGATCGCGGGGTGGGTTTATCTCACAAACTGAGTGAGCTCGCGGCCTTGGTTCAAAATGATATGCTTGGAGTAGCGGATACTTGGCGAACAGACCGGGACCTTGAGCCGTAGCCGCAGGATCGGGGACGCAACATCCAATCCAAGAATCTTCTTCCTGGTCTTCACATTTCTGCGCCGTGGGTGCCGGCTGTCTGTCCTGTAGCGGCTTGATGACGCAAACTCAGCCCCGGGAAAGCATGTCGCTACCCGAGTCCGTCACAAACAGGAGAAGGGCAATCTCTTGTCACGTTCAAGAGGTGCCTGAGTGATAAACCCCAGAATGTGATGTGTCTCCCCATTCAAAATGTTATGGAGCGCCCTCCATGGTCGATACGCGTTTGTCAACCTGCGGTTGTCGGAGATTACCACACCGGCATCCGAGACCCCGGCAACGCACATGTGATATCTCAACTTGAATATGTGAGCTAATTTATGTAGCTAAGAGCCTGCAAGAAGCCATGTCCCTGGTATCCCAATTTGTCGCCCCAACCACCAACCCTTGCCGTGGCTGCTCTCTTTAGCTCTTGCTCGGATCTCTCCGTGCCCCTGTTCACCACCACTTCTCAAGAGAAACGCCTCCGTCACCTCCAGAAAACATGAATTACCGTGCCATCAAACGCCCGCCCAGCCTGCCCCCTGGGTATCCCCTTTTTCCCCAGCTCCCATTTTCCATTACATCCACCCACCGAATACAACGCTCACTCCAACACCAAGAACTCCCCCGCAACCCCCCTCGCACCCTCCACATCCCCCAGCAGATAGCACAGCGTCCTGATATTATACGCGGCCTCCACTCTCAAATCCTCACTCCCCATCCCCCCAACGCCCTCCCCCCCCTCTCCATCACCATCCCCCGTCCCCCCCTCCGCCAAAACCTTCTTATAATACTCAACCGCCAACCCCGCCAACCCCACCAACGAATACGCCCTCGCAATATTAAAATGCGCCTCCTGCCTAACCCCCACCACCCCCCTTCCATCCACCCGCCCTTTATCCACCCCACCCTTCTCCGTACGCGGATGCAACCGCAACCGATCATCATAGTACCTAAACAGAAACGCAAACCCCTGCGTCAGCAGGTACTGGCGGTTGGTGGCCTGGCGCTTGAGCGCGTAGTGCACGTAGGCGAGCCCCGTGCTGAGGTTGATGAGCGGGTTGGACGGGTCGAGCGAGGCGGCGCGCGCAAAGTAGGAGAGCGCGTACGTGTAGGATGTCGTCGTGAAGAGGATGTGTCCGTAGATGGTGAGCAGGGCGACATCCAGCGCGATGTCGGAGTCGGGGGCGGCGGTGGTGGTGGTGGTGGAGGGGTTGAGAGGGTGGGTGTTGCTGAGGAGGAAGGTGGGGTTGTTTGGGTGGGTGGTGGTGTTTTCTCGCCGCATGACGATGTTGTCCATGGTTTTGATCTGGCGGAGGATGAATTTCTGGGCGGGGCCCGAGGTGTACCAGGATACGGGTGTCTGGCAGACGCGGGCACATGGCCGAGAACATGCGGTAGGAATCTGTGCCGGGGCATGTAGTCGCGCATGAAGTAGCGGGCGATGGCGACGCACGTTTCTTCGTCGTCTGCGTAAACGGCGCACGAGGGCCCAGGCGACATGAATCAGAAAGGTCGACTCGGGTCGTTGTCCAGACGATGGAGTTCCGCGCCGGCGTGGCAGACCACATATGCCTTCGCGGTGCTGGTCCTGGCGCGGGACGGAGGGTGAAGGGCGTAGTTGAGAAAGATGTCGAGTCAGATGTCGAAGGAGATGCCCCGATGGTCCGAAGGGAACTTCACCGGGATCCTGATGACCTGCTCCTGGCCTTCGGCAGGCGCGAGGTTCTGCCGCAGCCGCTCTTCCATGGCAGCCAGCTTCATATTCCTTGCCGGCACCGCGGCCTGCCCTTGCACATTGGCAGCATACCCAAGGAACTTGATGTACTTCTCCCACGGGTAGAACTGCTTATACGACCGGAAATCGTCGATGAGATGCTTGGCGGCCTTCATCCAGACTCCCTTCGCTTGCTCGTCCCCGGCCAGAGCGTTATCTTGAACCTCGCGCAGCCGCTGGAAGTTCTTGGCCGCCTCGGCTGTCATCTCGAGCTCCTGCTGCCTCCTCTTCTCGGCGTTGATCAGGCGCCTCGGCACATAATTGGACTTCTTGTTCGGGTCCCTGGGCTTGCGCGGTCGAGGTTTGCCCTCTCTCGGCTTCCGCGGCCCGTACGGGGCACGGCGCCGGCCGGAGCCATCACCCCTTCTCGCTTCCAGATTCATAGCTTCGCGCACAAGAAGGAAAGCCTCCTCCCGGCCTTCCTGCATCTCCTCGCCCTCGTACATGTTAGCCAGCTGTACGCGGGCCTCGATGTGATCTTCGTCGTCCTCGATCGCCGCGATGAAGCACTCTTCCGCCGCCGATTTCTCCCCTCGCGCCATGTGATACCGGCCCTGGCAGACAGAAAAGTCGGCATCTAGCGTAATCTCCCCCGTCGTCATGGCGATATTTCTGTAAAGATCGAGGTAGAGGATCGCATCGTCTGCCCTCCCACGGTCGAGCAGCGCAACCGCAATATCCTTCAGACAGTCGGGGAAATCCATAAAATCCTCCTCCTTCGCCGGATCAAGCAGCTGCAGGTGCAGGTTCGCCTCGTATTCGAATCCCAGCTTGCCGCGGTACACATACAACTTCGCGCGCAAGTCGACGGGCAGCCCCTGGCCATAACTCTCCTGCGGAAACCTCGCTGGTTCAAACTCAGGCACCGCAATCCGCCTGTCGTCAGTGATATCCCACTCCCTGTCATCATCCACCCACTGGTCCCAATACACCTCGTCCCTCCTCCCCAACAACCACCGCGAAATCTCCTTCAACTCCTGCGCGCCCTCGCGCCACTGCTCCAAAATCGTAAAAAACTCCAAATAAATCCTCAAATCCGACCACTCAAACCACCCCTCCTCCGCCTCGAACGAGCCCCCAGCACGCAAATGATCCACCAAGCGCCTATACGCGGCCCTCGCAATATCGGCGCCCTTCCGCCGGTCCTTCACATCCAGCGCGACATCGGCAATGTTGCGCACGGTGCGGATGTTCCACGGCCGGTAGCTCAGCGCCTTCTGGTACTCGGCCAGGGCCTTGCTGGCGTTGCCCTGCATCATGATGACGTCGGCGCGGCCGGTGCGCGCCGTGATGTTGGCGCGGTCCGTCTCGAGCGCCTGCGTGTAGCAGGCGTAGGCCCGCTGCAGGACTTCGTCTTTGGCGGGGGTGTTGCCACTGCCGCTGGTGCTGCCGTCGGCGGTGGTGGCGGCGTCGTCATCAACGTCCTCGAGGCATTCGAGCGCGTACTCGGCCGTGGCGATCCATTGCGGTACGTCGCGTGGGGTGAGGTGGGCGGCGGAGATGCGGCACCAGATGGCCTGCTCGCGGTTGCCGAGTGTCTCGTGCACGGTGGAGAGCAGCATCCAGGCGTTGAACACCTCGCTGTTAATGCGGATGATCTCGGAGAGGTGGGCGATGGTTTTGTCGTAGTCTTTCTGCTGGAAGGCTTCGTTGGCGAGGGACATGCGGAACTGGATGTCTGGTGGGAGCTTGGCTGCCTTCCTAGGGCCGGTGGACTTGCGCGATTTGGATTTCCGGCCGCCCTTGCCGCCGGCCTTTTGAGGTGGTGGTGGTTGGTACGGTATCCCCGACGCCTCGGCTCGCTGGCGGGCGACGAAAGCTTCTTGTTGGAGGTCGAACCGCTCGACCTCGGCGCGGAGTTCGAGGGCGTCCGAGTCAGCGGAGATGTTGCTCGCCACCTCGTCCTCGTCGTCGTCCATCATCATCTCGAGCTCTGGCGGCCCTCCAGGGTATAGACTTGGGTCTATCATGTTGAGAGAAAATCTGGATGCTGCTGTTTGTGATGGAGGCGCGGCCGCGGCCGCCTCGTCGATATCCATGTTGTCCATCTTGTGGTCTTCTTGAATCCCTGCTGAGCCTCAAATCGTTCCAGGTCTCAAAAAAGCGCCTGCTCCAACAAAGCCTGAGTAAGTCGGGGTCTCCAATGTTGACTTCACACCATCTCAACCCAGTCAACCCCTGATCCTCATGAGATCCCCAGTCTTAGACAATGATATCGCTTTTTGCAAAAGTTGTGCTCGAATCCCAGGTGTCGCTTTCCGCTCTCAATAATTCGATTTTGTTGAACAGAGTGTGTATTACTGTTATCTCTCGCCTGCCCTGAGTTGGAAAGAAGCAATGTAAGGAGAAAATCTGAATGGTGGTTTTTAGCAAGTACCTAGTTGAAATGTTCAAGAAGTGGATGTTTGAGAAATGCCTGTGCATTCGTTCACTTGTGGAGTTCCATGTTGAAGACAACAGCACAAGGGCAGTGCGAGGATTAACTCACACTGAGATGCTATCTGCGTACAGGTTACAACGAAGAATGAAAACATTTAGGAATAATGGAAAGAAGCAAGGTTAGAATCCAGAAATACTTGATTACAGTCGTTAATCTACCGACTTCAGCAATCACCTTTATCGGCGCATCACAAGTTGCAAAATTGCTGACAGTGTGGAGTCAGGAGTAGAATTCAGAGCCGGTCTCAGCACAACCAAAGCTTCACATTCACATAATAGTGAGACTGAGATTGTTATCAAAGCAGAAAAAATCATCGTAAATTATCACCCCTTGGCAGGAGGAACGCCATTATAGCGTTACTATTTCGCTCTCCCAAAACCGTGGTCGCCCAAATCCACCCCCTGTACATGTACAACCTGCGAACCGTCCCACTCAAATTGCCATAAGCCTTAGAGAAAACGCTCATATAGCTTGCTAAAGAGTTCATGAACCACCTCATTCACCCAATCATCCCCAACTCCGAGCATAACCCTGTAGGCTCGCAGCAAGGATATTCAGCAACCGATGCTCCGTAGGAATGTGATAGCACCCGGTCCGCCTGGTTCCATATAACCCTTTAATGTCCCGGAACATTCTACCATATTCTCGTTACCGGGAAACGGGAAGAAGGCACCTAGCCCAGCTTGCCATCGTTCCTGGCCTCTGTCAAGTGAGTTAGCATCTTCCCATTCTCATTCTCAATCTGCATCTCGGAAAACATACCCTTGACCTGCTCAAAAACCTTGAGCATCTTGCGTCTAGCACCCAGCGCGTTGACGCCGCGGTCCTCCAGCTGTTTGTCATCCAGCTCAATGAGATCAGTCCACTGCATGTCCTTGAGGTTGTCCGTGTATTTGTGCAAACGCAGGCTCCGCAGCCAGCTCGGGATGTCCTGCAGCAGCGTCGGGTCGGTGGGATCCTCAGGGGGCTTCGACGTGCCTCTCCGACCACGTGGAGAACGGCCACGCACCATGTCCGAATGATCTGAGTGGTACCCTTCATGGTGGCCGCCCAAGCCCATCTGGAACGGACCCAAGTTCATTGGAGCCAGTCCATTGTTCATAATCGAAGGTCCTCCATCATAGGCACTAAGGAAACCATTATTCTGCGGCGAAGTGAAGGACAGGGCGGGTCCGTAGTTTTGCATAGCAATGCCCGGTGAATTAGGCCGCGACCGATGAGCCGCAAAGCTCAGGTTCTGCGGCTGCTGCAGGGCCATCACCTGCTCCCGGCTCAGCGGCACCCCATGCTCGCTGACCATAATCGCCCCAGGGATAGAAGGAGCACCCGGCGACAGCGGGTTCTGCGGTTGACCCGGCTCGTTGGAGCGGGTGCGCCGATACTTGCGCACATCATCCAGCGCAAAGCGGTTGTTAACCGTCGAGAGGGCCGCCAGCTTCATTGCCGTAGCGTTGGCAACCATATCGGCATTGTTCCCCTGCGGCTGGTTGAAGCTCGCCACCATGGGCGTGTTGACCATCGAAGCCCAGTTGCCACTGGCGCCGTACGGAGACAGAAGAGGCAGGTCGGCAAGCTGCGGCTCTCCAGTAGTCAGTGTGGTCGACTGGATGTTGGTGTTGCCCGAGATCTGCGGGCGAGGAGATCGCAAGCCACCAGCTGACGGTGGAGGCTGCACGAACTGGCCCATCGGGGGTTGGCCGGAAGAGGACTTGGGGCGGTTCGGGTCGTTGGGACCCCAAGGGGATGCTGGGTTCTGCGCATTGGGATCATCCTTAGGAGCAGAGATGGTCGGCGCCACCAGAGAGTTCCGGTTATCCACCAGGCTATTTCTAGTCGAGGTGGGGGGATTGCCCGTCTGCTGGGTGAACTTGGCTTTTTCGGTCGCAATGGCCGCGGCGGCATCGGGGAACATGGCATTAATGGTCGAGGGATCAAGGCCCGACTGGCGCTTCACGTTTGCACCGGCACTCGGGCGGGCCAGGGAGTTCCGAGCCGAGTCGACCGTCAGCTTGCTCATAGCATCGCTCAGACGGTTAGACATGGGATCTGCATCACAGCCTCGTTAGAAATGGCACATTTAATGAGTTTTAGGACACAAACCCTTATCAAAATTGGCCGGCGAAAGCACACCCGACATTGGGTGGTTCTTGCCCATCTGCTGCAAGACCTGAATAAAGAAACGGATCTGGACCTGGGTGGTTTGTTGCAGCAGCGCATACAAGGCAGCGGTGCGTTCAGCCTCGCTCAGGACCCGGAACCACTGTTCAATAGCACTCAGCTCGTCCTTGAAATCCTGGTCGAGGGTAGCAGCTGCCATCTCCTCAAGAGTAGTCTCATACTGGTCGATATCGGCAATCCACTGTTGAGCAAGTTTGTCCTGGGGGTCCAATTCGGAAGTGCCCTGACCCTGGCCTGCCTGTGGCTGGCCGTAGAAGTCGGAAGATGGTCGGATCCGACCAGCGGCGGCCTGTCCGGTCAAGGCGGCCATATCCGCAGACGCACGGAGGGCGTGATTGTTTGCACCGATTGCACGGGAGGAAGGTGGCCGCAGCGATGAAACACTGGCAGCCTCGGGAGTGCTGTTACGGTTGCTCATGATGTTGGACATGTTGAGCATAACCGTCGTGCGACCGAGATTCGTGTGGGAGGAATCGAATGGTTGGGTGCAAGGACTCTATAAACGAGGGTGGGAATGAATCAAAGCGTCGTTTCTGAAGATCAGCCAGTGCCAGGTGCCAGGAAAAGGTGAAACAAGGTTCGCGGCTATTCAATGTTAGCTTGCGCTGGCTTTGGGAGGTTTCGTCATTTTCCAGGACCGATCTTCATGCCATAGAAGAGTGGGGGTATGCGCGTCAGATACGTACCAAGGCAGAAGGTCGCTTGCTGTGCTTGGGCAAAAATGAACCGATAGTATTAGATTCACCGAAGAGACTTTCGAAGTCGCTGCGGAGAGGAAAAGGCACAAAGACTTTCGAACACTCCTGCAGTAACCCGCTGGCCTCAAAGGAGGATCGAAATTTCGCGATGAAGAAGGTCACGAAAAGGCACGAGGTTCTGTAAAAAAGAGACCCAAGGGTCGAGTTAATAAATCAGGCGCCAGGAAACCAAGTTGCATTCGGGGCGCATGTTGAGGGAGAACTCAGAGGACCGAGCAAAGAAAGGATCTTGAGTAACAAGCAAGTTGCCAAAAGATATGCCAGATGCCGCCACTCATGCAGGCATCGATTTCAGACGAAAAATCGAGAACAAAAGTAGACAAAGAAACTCAAGTGTGCCGCGGGGTCTTGTTCCCGAACCGAGTCCAGCCCGCAGCTTCACAAAACCCCAAGACGAGACGACGCACATCAGGCGGCTAGGCGGGGAAATCGCAAAAGATAAAACTCACCCATTAAGAAAGCTCCAGAGTATTCAGAAATCCGCGCCGAAAGGAAGAGGTAGGAGGAGGAGGAGGATTAGCTAGCTCCGGCCTGAACCAGCAGAAGTTGACAGGTTCGCGGTGACGGGACGAACAAAAAGGAGAAGAGGACGGGATGGAGGAGCTCGTTGAGATGGAGTCGAGGAACCAGAACCTGACAGGGGCCAGGAAGCCAACGAACGGAAGAAACGGAAGACGCACGGAAGTCCAGGAACAGTGGATCCCGGTGAGCCCCAGGCTTGGGCACAGCCGGGCGCTGGGCGGCTGGGTCACCCGCTAAGGTTAGCACCATCACAAGCGCAGGAGCCAGCTCCACAGGGGATGTTTCGCCTCAGACACAGAGCCACAAACCCCGATATGAACAACTCGGCAAGAACAAAAATATGGAGGTCACTGTGAATCGAGAATGATACCTAAGACCCCGGTGGGAATTTCGGGAGACACTTCCACCCCATAATCTCGGAGCAAGACAAAGAAGGGGCACCAGACTTTTGCCCGTTATGCTCTTCTTTTTGCATGAAGTGCCTAGCTCTCGAGGCCGCCTTAACCTAGGCTCCTCGCATAGCGTGCATAGAGCCCGAGCCTCAATATCCTAGCTGAACCTTCCTCCGGCAGGCAGTTAGTTGGCTACGGAGTGTATTCCGGGTTACCTATCCTCTTGAAAATAGGGGTTGTCAGCAACCGAGCCTCCCCACTACGTGCCGCCGCTGCTCGCAACAGTAGACATCGGATGGGTGGCACATGAAACGACCCGACAATAAGGTCTGAGTGAGTTTGTCACGAGGGCACAACCTCCAATAGGCAACGAAACAAAACTCGTATGGGCTTACTCAAAGTGCTGCGGCTGAGAGGCATGGACTTCAAGTCGCAGGGCTGAAGCCCAAGAGGAAGAGTGGCTGGCATGCATCATCAGTCATACAGCAGGCGGGCATCATTAGTTGCGAGGGCCAGGACTGGGACTTGTTGCAAATCTATATTTGTTACTCAGGAACAAGCTTTCGGTTCCTTCATCAGGGAGGTACGGGAGCAGGCATTGGATTGCGTGGTCTTCGTAGAATGTAGCCTTGCTTTCATGCACCCCAAGTCTTTCGGAGGAAGATCATAGGTGTTTGGTAATAGCAAGGCTGGTCCGTCTTGGCACGATATAATCCTTCAGCAGATTGAGCATGGAGAAATGGCCCAGAGCTGTACACACTAATGCCGTTCGTCGTCATGACGCCCCCAGAGATACCCGCAACAAACAAGAATCAAGGTTGGTCAAAAGGAGGGGGAAAGATCGGGGTCACCGTGGTCAGCGCGCATCACACACCCAATATCACACACCTTGTCAGCCTGGCTTGGTTTGTTCTCGTCCCAATCAAGCCGTGCCCGCGATCGAGGAGAGGATAGCACACCCCGGCAGGTCCGCCTCTGCGCGGAGGCCAATGCATTCCGTTTGGGTTTGATCGAAATGACGCCCTAGATAACACCTCGAAAAGCCGGCCCAGTGAGCGGTGGTGTAAAAAAAAATCGTCACCGCCTTAGAATCCCTCCTTCGTAAGAGTCATGTCCGAAGATGTGTCCCCTCCCCCAACCGTTGCGCGCCGCTAGCAAAAAAGGAAAATCGATTTAGGCAGTCTCCCTCTTGCCCTCCTTGAACTCCTTCTGTAGGATGTGTTAGCGATACCGGTCTTGGTCCCCCATCAAGCGGTCGTGTCGGGTTTGCGTACCAGAGCCTTCGCGGTGCCGTGGAGCGCATGCCTGTGGTTCCTGCGGAACTTGGGGTCGGTGCCCTTCAGCGAGGGGTACCTCTGGGTCTTAGGCTTCTTGATGCTGTTGTGGTCTCGCGGTTAGCTTCCCCGATGCGGCGCTGAGTCGGTTCTCGAGGGTGCGTACCCGTTCCGGTGCGCCTTGCGCGACTGGTTGTGCTGGGACGAGTTCTTAGACTCTGCAAAATCGTCAGTACCGCTCAAGGCAAAGGCAGCACTAAAAGGGGCGACATACTGGCCATTGTAGAGGATTTTGGCTCTGACTGGAGTTGACTGAGTCTGAGAAGCTGGGGTGCAAGGTTCAACAACTCGGAATGTCGCTTGCGCACAAAAGTGGAAGAAATTAGGGCCCTAATTTGGTGGCTGTGGCTGTTGCGGGGCTGAATGGTGGCGCAAGAGTAATGAATACATCAAACGCCGTAAATAACGCCGTTAATTACGCCGAAAGAGGAATCTCAACTCGAAACTTTGGCGCTGCAATCGCAATCACAGCAGGGACCTGAGCAGAATCAGTCGTTCGAATGCTAATAATCATATTTAGAATAAGAATCTATATGCGCTATTCATATACAGAGGCAAACACCCCATTCCCCGGCAATAAACACCAACAAACACCGACAAGCCGACCGTATGTTATACAACAACAGTATTTCACGACTTTTCCAAGACACCCACCCTCGGCCGAAACATCCAGATGGCGGTTTATTTCACAGTGACAGGAGCTACGAGCTTGGCCGCAGCCGCTAGATCGCCAGCCTTCCCGAGCCTCCGGGATCGCATGACCTGGAGATACCGGACGAACAAGACGAATAAGAGTTCGACGCTGCAACAACAACGTTAGTAATGGACGGCAAAGGCGCAGTTTGCAGTACGTACCGCTCTTTCGTCATCATTCGGATACCCTGCACCAGCAGCCCCTTGAGGATCTGCGGCCCAATGCCCTTGAACAAGCTCCTTGGGCCTTCGTTCGCGATGATGAACTGCATAACCTCGATGAAGCTCTTGAACGGCTTCCCCTGCCGCGCCGGGGGCGGCTTCGACTGCAGGCCGACCTTGGCCACGATCAGGGGCTGGGTGACGATAGTGGCGAGCGCCTTGGACATCGCGCCGAGGGCTTGGGACTACGTTAGCCTTCCAGCAATCGGTCACGATGGAGTCTTGGGCTTACCGAAAGCCTCCATTGGCGACAGGTTCTTCTTCCCCGGGAACAGAACGTCCTTCAACCTCTCATAGGCCCCATATGTGATAGACGGGTTGATTACCAGCACCAAGCTCGCCTTCAGCCCCCTCCACAACCCGGAAACGCCATCCTCACCCTCGACCACCTCGCGCGCTGTGTCGATGAAGCCCTTCCTCTCCCCCTTGCTTTGTGTTTGTTGCCGGGTTGTGATGACGGCGACAGGGATCGTAAAGAGTTGGGCAAGCGCGCCGGCAGCAGCACCGAGGGACAGCTCGACGACGGTGGATGGCTGGCCGGCGGCCTTGGCGTACTTGAGGTAGACGGTGCGGACAATGGAGTACCAGTAGAAGTAGGCGAAGTTTGTCGAGGCCACACCGAGCAGGGAGCCACCCATGCCGGCGTACAGGCCCGCGATGCCCTCGGCAGACGCGATCTTGGACACGGCGTCCCAGGTCCCTTTGTAGTGCACCTCGTCGGATTTTTCGTCGGTCTTTTCGGCGTCGGTCGGCTTTACTTGAACCTGGAGCTTCGTCTTGATGCTGGATCGCCATGCTGATTAGTCACTGTATGCGCCAAAAAGTGTAGTTGACGTACAGATCGAGAGGGTAGACGAGCGCATTCGCAAAGACTGCGCCCGCGGCACCTGCCGTCGCTTTACCCCATGGCCCAATTGGGGCCGGTTTCGACTGGACGGGCATTGCGATCTCCTCTGGTCCTCGTTCAAGACTCGGCGGCGGTTTTCGCGCGGCGGGGTGGGCTCGAGTGCTACCGCGGTGATTGGAGTGTGGAAAATGTACTGTGTAGGCTCGTGATCGGAGTTTGGCGTATCAAGGTACTTGCCGGGTAATCAACCCCCCGATGACGGCAATTACCTCGGCTGCGCACGGCAAACGGCAGCGGGTCACAAGCTAAGAAGCAACGAATCTAAAATAAACGGTTGCACAAGACACATACACGGCAAGGTCATGGATAAGACGACAATGACGGCAATGGCAACAGGGACGGCGCCATCAGAGGATCCCGCCCCTTGTATTTGACTCGCAGCCGTGGGCCTGTGATAGTTATCGGGACTGTGTAGCCGTCAACCTCGGCAGGTGAAGACCTCCACTATTCGGGACAAGCAGTGAGACCTCCATTGCCCCGCATCACTGATCCCGGTCTGGACATGCCAGTAAGTCAGGTGCTTTGCAGTTCACTTCTATACCTACATTACACTACCAACAGCCCTTCTTTTTTTGCTAGGTTTTTCTCTTTTCTTTATCTGGCTTACTCAACCCCCATATTCATTATTGGACTAGATAATCACTAGATAATTATTTATTACTTCATCCCCGTAGAACCGTCTCTTATCTTCTCTTTCTGGCTTCCACTTGGCTGAGCGAACTGTGCCGCTAACCCCGATGCGGGGTCTATGAGCAAGCCGCCGTCGAGGTTCTCCTCACTGTTGGAGAGACCACAGCGGGACCTCGCCTACGAACCTGATATCTTTTGGGGGTCTTTTCGCCAGTTCATAATACTTAGTTTTGGTGCCTTGTGTTTTTTTTTTCTCGCAGTGCAATAACATCTTTTCTCCTTTTTGGCAGTCGGGACTCAGGTGGGAGTAAATTCTCAGTCTGCCTACCTAAGGTACCTTGGATCTTCCCGCCTGGCGCTTGAAGAGAAAAAAGGGCTCTACTTCGGAGGCAGTTAACCAAGCAGCCCCTGACGCTTGATTCTCTTATCTCAGCTCCTGCCCGCAACACCCCACCGCCAGCAACCGCTTGCAGGTTGGCATCCAATATTACCAAGATGCCGTTTACCTTTGGCATGTTAGTTAGGGTAGCTACGAATATTCAGGAGCAACAGAAAGGGTTTTCAAAATTGTTCCCTTTTCTACATTTATTGCATCACCATTGAATTACCATCCGACACGGAACACGACAAAAGGACCTGTGATTTCTTTCTTAGTGGCTTAGGTCCGAAACCCCCGTACTTTCGTCGCGGATGTGACGTATTTGGACCCAACAAGCAATGGAGGCCCAAGCCCTGGTGAGAAGTTCTAATAGCCGGTTTAGGGCTTTTTTCCCGACCTGGTCGGATCTGACAACGACACCAGGAACACGAACGCCGTCTGGGTGAGACACACGGAGAAAAGGCCTTGGAGCACGCCATCGCCGCTGCCGACCTGTATATGCAGGCTGCTGGTCAGACCAAAATCCCAGAAGATCGCAAGCGGTTCAGGAGAAAGTTCGCCGACCTCATTGCTCTTGGAGAGCGCCTCAAGGCCAACGCCAAAGCTGCCAGCAGCGCCTCGAGACCTGCCGTCCCTGAGTCCACTCGGATCCTAACAACGGCAGAGAAAACGGCTATTCTTGAAGCATCACGGCTACATGGAAATGTATTCCCACCCTGGGAACGTGTCCCAGCTCCGGAGAGCTTTTCGGATGTCAATAGCCCTACTTACACGTAGGTGAAGAGTGCGAGGCGAGCAAGCTCTGTTCCCCTGTGCTAACACCTCCTCGCACTCCAGTGACCCTTCGCCCTTCTCACTTTCCCCCGAGCAGCTGGATATCTTTGCCGGTTGGTTGCGTCCTGCTGAGCTCCCAGGGTTTAAAGATGAAAGTGCCGAAGGCGACCTGGAGCAGCTCATGACTGCAAACGCGGAAACGGACCTGGCGCAGGATTTAGCGACAGACTGTTCTGTCGTAGCTAGCCTATGCGCCGCTACTCGCTACCTTGGGTCTACAAAAGGCTCGGTGAGTAGCCATATTTGTTACCCAACCCCCGAGCCATGACTAACACGTACCGGGGTAGCTACTTGGTTCGCTAATATACCCATTCGACCACGAGAGGATACGGCCGGCTATCTCCAAGACCGGCAAGTACGTGTTCCGCATGTATTTCAACGGGAGCTGGCGCCACGTTGCCATCGATGATCGTCTCCCCGCGTCCAAGACTGACCGCACACTGTATGTCGTCGACCGGCGCAATCCTCGGCTGCTATGGCCAGCTCTCATCGAAAAGGCGTACCTGAAGATACGTGGCGGTTACGACTTCCCCGGTAGTAACTCGGGAACGGATTTACATGCTTTAACAGGATGGATCCCGGAGCAGATCTTTCTTCAGAGGTGAGCAGGGCGTAATAGCGTAAAGTAAACCACTAACTGGGCCTTCTCAGCGACGAAATCGAACTTGATGAAACATGGTCCAGGATCAAGAAGGCCTACGACGATGGAAATGCGATTCTTACCCTTGGGACGGGGAACATCCTACCAGAAGAAGAGGAAGCGTTGGGCCTGGTAAGAGAGCACGACTACGCTGTCATGGGCCTGAAAAAAGAGGACGACTCCCGCTTGTTACTCATCAAGAACCCCTGGGTCGACAGCCTCGTCTGGACAGGCCTTGGGAGCACGGCAACCCTCAAAGCACACACGGTCGGATCATCTGACGGAGCGTCCAACCAGTTCTGGATGGCCATCGAGGACGTTCTCCAACACTTTGACTCGCTCTACGTCAACTGGAACCCGGCGCTTTTTGCCTACCGGCAGGACCACCACTTCAAGTGGAAAATGTGCGACAAGACGGAAAGAGCTGGTCTTCACGCACAACCCGCAATACAGTGTGCTCTCTCCCTCCGGCAGTCCCATCTGGGTGCTGCTCAGCCGTCATTGGCAGGACGGCGAGCTCGAGATCCTGCGCCCACGCAAAGCAGAAAAGGACCGCGGCGACTCTTCCTTAGCAACCGTCTCCAAGCAGCTCGGGCTTCATGGCTCTCGCGCTCTACGCCACATCACACACCGGAGCACCCGCGTTCCCCCTTGCCCGACACCGCCCGCCGCATCCACCCAAACCACTACGTCGACAGCCCCAACACCCTCCTCCGCTACACCCCGACCCCCAACACCCCCCAAACCCTCGTCATCACCCAAACCGAGCTCCCCCTCCCCACCTACTCCTTCACCCTCTCCTTCCTCTCCCACCACCCCCTGACCATCACCCCCTCCCCACCCCGCCTCCCCCACAGCACCACCCTCACCAGCGCCTGGACGCGCCGCACCGCCGGCGGCAGCGCCGTCGACCCACCTACCACACCAACCCACAATACACCCTCACCCTGCCGCAACCCACGCACCTGCACTTCACCCTCAGCACCTCCGATCGCGACCTACCCCTCCGGTCGCTCTCCTCTTCACCCCGACCCCTACTACGCGCATCGTCTACACCCCAGTGACGCGACATAGTCTGCTGCAGCGCCGAGTACGCGGCGAGGCCTGCGCGGCCGACCGCAGCACTCGCGCCTCGATCCGGGCACGTACGCCGTGGTGCTGTCGACGTTCGAGCCCGGCCAGCTGGCCCCGTATACGCTGCGGGTGGAGGCCGCCGTGCCGGTGGTGTTGGCGCCGGTGCCGGCGGATGGGGCGGGCAGGTTGCGCAGGCCGCTGCCGGTGGTGGCGTTGGGGATAGGCAGGTTGAGGGCGGGGGTTGTGCCGGAGCGGTTGACGAGGTTGGCGGTGCATGTGCGTTCTGCGCCGGGGGTGGGGAGGGGTGGTGGTGGTAGTGGGGGTGAGAGTAGTGGTGGCGGTGGTGGTGGCAGTGCGGTGCGGGTGTCGCTGGAGGTGGGCACGGGTGCGCACCGCGCGGTGTTGGCGGTGTCGCGAGAGGGGGAGTTTGCGGACGCGGCAATGGGGCTGCGCACGGCGGAGGTGGATGTTGAGAACGGGGAGGCGTTGGCGCGGCGGGGCGGGTTGTGGGTGGTTTTGGAGCAGATTGGGGGTGGGGGAGGTGGTGGTGATGGTGGGAGTGGAGGGGTGC
Organism: Chaetomium globosum CBS 148.51; assembly: GCF_000143365.1. Classification (NCBI taxonomy): domain Eukaryota; kingdom Fungi; phylum Ascomycota; class Sordariomycetes; order Sordariales; family Chaetomiaceae; genus Chaetomium; species Chaetomium globosum. The sequence continues at coordinate 2,727,975 of NT_165977.1, forward strand.
AGGTTGAGGTGCTGAGTGATGGGGTGGTGCAGGTGGGCGGGTGGGAGAATGCGGATGAGGATTGAACTTGTGGTTTTGTTTATGGTTCGTGATCTGAGTGAGGTAGAAGTAGAAAACAGAGGTTATTGGATTTGACGGTGGTTGGTTGGCGTTGGGTACGATACATGCCGCGTTGCTGAAGGTGTCTAGGCCGATGATCATGCCTAGCCTGTTGATTAGGCCCAACGGAAAGTAGCAGGTGTTGACACATTGGTCTCAGCGAGAGCGTCCTTGTGTTTAGACCACGGGCGAAGGCAAGGAAAATCTGCAGCACTCAACATGGATATCCTCGCTATTGAATCGGTCCTGATACCGCCGAAACTCTTGGACTATATAGCCAAAATGATCAGCGAGCGTTGTGCGTTGCGCCCGTCGTTCCCTCGCGCAAGCGGCCTCTCCGCCTTCCCAGGCATCTCGTTCGGTGTGCCCACGGGACTCATTTGAAGGACAGATGGGTGATGTTGTTGAACATCACTCTTTTGCTCCATGTCTCTTGCCCCTTGCCTTCCTTCGCCTTCCCATCCCTTCCCATTTTCACCCCTCCCATTTTACCGCCAGTGTCGGTCAAGCAAAGAAAACGTGGTATATGACGTGACCATTAGAAAACAGCCGTAGACGCCCCAATCCCGGTATCATCCATCCCAGTCCAATAAATATCAGGGGTAGTCCACAAAATATCCTCAGCGGAGGAAGCCACAACTCAATCCGGAAAGTCCTGGTCTTCCTCCCAGTTCGCCGATAAACGCCGTCATGCCAAAATAAAAAAAGAAATAAGACCGCTACAAGTAAATGGCGGGAGAGAGAACGTAGAGCTTCCATCAAGGGGAAACGAACAGAAGCAGTGGCAGCGGCCTCGCACCCGGCCTGAGCCGCCTCGGTGTATATACAGCCCATCTAGCAGGAAGAGACGTCGGCAGATGCGGCCATTATGGCGACCACACCGAAAGGTATACGGAGGGAAGCGAAGACACGGTGGAGCAAATAAAACCAGAGTATGGTCCTATGTTGCAACTCCTCTTCGCCTGCGGCCGCGGCTTGGCCCGTCGGGCCGTTGCGCAAGGACATCGCGTAGGAGAGGATCGTCTTTGTCTTTGTCAACGTGGTGGACCCGGACATGCCTTGTAGCTGTTAGTCCACGATCAGAGATGGGAGGAGCGGAGGCAAAAAACGGACCCTTTGGAGATTGTCTGGTCTGGGATACCTATGGTCTCTATCCGGGCAGAATGGGCAGATATAGCCAGGTGATTCGTGAACGAGGCCGTGGCGAATCATCTCGTTCTTGCGTTTGAACCCTTTGCCGCCTTCGGCACGCGGACAACCCGGTACGGGGCAGTAATGCGGCCGTGCCGATGAGTGTACATTTGCGTGCGAGTTCAGTAGATATTGCGTCTGGAAGGCCGGTGCATTGCAACCGGGAACCTTACAAACGTAATTTCCTACCGTCTGGATAACGTCCAAGCTCATCCGGTCGAACGCCGGTGCCACTGGCGGAGAACCGGGTTGGTGCGGGCCGGCTGCTTCCGGGGAGTGACCGGGAAAATCGTGGGGCCGGTGTAAACCATTCGGTTGGGGATAATATCTCGGGCTCATCGCCGGGGGAGCAAGCGGGTGGGTCGGAGAGAGCGGGTCACGATGGGGCTCGGCGGGCGGTATGGGAGGTGACGCGAGATGCGAGTGCAGGGAGGGGAGACGCGCTGTACCCGGCGGCGATCCGGGAAATCCGTGGTGTGAGCCCCTCATGCCGTTTGGTACACCATGGCTGCTCGCGAGCTGGGGGATGTCCCCTAACTGGGATCTGATGGAGGGTAGCGTCTGTGCATTGTTCTCGTATCGCGGCGAATTGCTCTGGATCGGCGGTAGGCCCTCGCTATGGCTGTTCGAGTGTATGCTAGCAGTCGGTGACCTCATATCCATCTTGAGCGATGAGGGCGTGTGGGCAGGTTCCCTTGGCGAATACATGCTGTGGGGACTGTAAGGAGAGGGCATAGCGAGCGGGGGATGCCGCTCGTTTTTCCCGAAATTCAGGTTGTTTTGTGTGTATCGGCATGGGGGCGGTGGGTGCTGAGTGCGCCTTTCCGCCCACCACATCGTTCTCGGTGACCGGTGGCGTCGGCCCGGCATCGGGTTCTGGTACCGTGAACGCAGCAAGGGCGCCGGCCGCCAAAGACTTCAGATCCAATGCACCCATATCCTCTTCGGTAGAAGCGCTTGAAGCCTTCCCCTGGATGCCGGTCTCTCCCCCGTTTATCCTACTCGGTCCTTCACGATCCTTCTCTCCGTCAACCTGTTGCTCCTCAGGGGAGGCGTCGCGGACAGACATAGAATCTGCGCGAAATACCGAGTCGTCCAGGCTCTCCGGGTCCTTTTGGTCCTCTTGGTCCTCCGCGTCTTCTGGGTCTTCGGTTTCCGATGTCCACTCAAGATTGAGATCGGCTGCGTAGGCTGCCGTTCCGCGCCGGTATTCGTCAAGATGACTGATCAGGATGACATCGCCCTGGCTCGGCCTCGGTCCTCTCCGACGTTTGGACTTTTTCCCGCTAGGAGGACTCACAGGTGACGGGGAGAGGGTGGGAGCCGGACTCGGTGATGGTTTCAGCTTGGGGCGTCGCGGCTCCAACAATGGGCTGTTCCTTGGTAATACGTCATCAGGATCGTACACGTCGCTAACCGGAACTTGTGCAAGATGGGAAGCGGCGTCCGTACTCATTGTCTCTTGGAGGAACACACTTGGTGGTTTGACTCATAGATAGAGCGATCGGGCATTAACTCGCCATCGAAGGCCGAGTCGTGGACGGGAAGCCGAAGCAACAAGACCCGCAATCCCACACTCAACTCGGGTCGTCTCCGAAGGAGAGTGTCCGCCAAAATCCGTCTCCTCCGGGCTTTCTTTTCCCGGAAAATCCGGCGGAGGGAGCCGTCCCCGGTGTGTCAAAAGACCAGGCCGCGACAGTCTGGGGCGCGGTAATTCCCAAGTGCAGCTGGGCCCCCGGCGCGCAAAAGGCGGGGAGTGGTCATGTAAGAGCCGCAAAGCAGCCGACGAGGACGAGAGACGGGGATCGACACGGCGCAACACAGGGGGAGGCAGCTCAAAGTACGTGTGTTGCGCTGAGAAGAAAGAAGAGCGGAAGCGAACCCGTGACCGATTGATTGAGCGGGGGATTGTAAATTGCAAACTTGTCGGGGTGGGAGGGTGAGGGGGGTGGCTGGGCTCCCCGGCGCAGAATTGCGGCTCAAGGCCGTAACGGCTGGGGTTTGTTCGGCACCAAAAAGGGCGAAACGAGAGGTCAGGTTAAAAGAGGGTAGTTGCTCGAATTAATGAACCAGGTTATGGTTATGTCCCCAGGGAGCGAGGGTCGTTGGGATTTCGAGCTCCCCTCTGGCCGGTACCGCAAACTCCAAAATATGGATGAACGGGAGTTACTCGATAGGGTTGGTTGGGTTGGGTGTCGACGCAATTGTTTCGATCGTCGACAAGAGCTGCGGCTCATGGGAGCTTTGCTGCAGCCGGGGGGGGTATGAGGCTCAGTATGGTTGAGCCGCAATGACAGCAGCTTGGGCGCCAAACTACCTAACCCAGCAGGCCAGGTATGGATGGATGCACTGGCTGGGCTGGACTGTACCTAGGTCGGGAAGTTAGTGCACACCGCGGATTTTCGGACTCGGCGGTTGTACTTGGTGATGGAGGGCGGCCCCTTTCTCGCACGCGTAACCTGCAACGCTTTTGGTCCTGGTCCTTTGCGCACACAGTAAAGTCGGATGCAACGGCCAAGGCCATATGTGTGAAGTGAAGGAAGGGGGAACGGAACGAGGTATCCATCCGTGGGCGGGATGCAATGTTGAGGCACTGGGAATTGCGGGGATCCCTGTTGGGTTGCCATTGGGGAGCCTGAGCTCCAAAAGACCCGTGGACCCGCCCTCCGCTGCCCGGCATTCCAGTCCTCGGTCGCCCTTTCTGTGCAGAACACAACCAACAGATGGGATTTCAGTTTTATTAGAAGGAGCACCCTCCGCCGGCATGAATTCCCCGTCTCGCCCCATTTCCGTTTCCCCATTCCTCAATTTCCGAGTTTTCATCACGTTGCTGTGTGGTAGGAGTTAGCACCTTCTACTTGTGTGCAACCCAGCCCGAGGAAAAAAAAAAACCCTTTTTCTCCCGGTTTTCTTCCCTCTTTCGAGCAGGCCCGTACCTACCCATTATCTTCAAACGATGAGCAAGGCAACGGTCCCGTTGGGCTTGAACCACCGCCTCAAAGTTTCTCGAGGCCATTTCCGCCGCATTCTCGTTATTGGTCTCTTGCTGTTGCTGACTCCGACAGGCTCGGAGCCCCCTGGTACCAGCGTGCTGGTGGCTGGGTTGGGTATGTGGCGTCATCTCATCTCCTACATAACTCGCTCGCATTTGAGGGAGGTTGAGATGGGGGTTCGTCTTTGGGATTCACAGCCCAGGGGTCGCCTCGGGCCTCTGTTTTGTGCATTCTATGATTAGCAATAAGTGGTGAAGGGGACTCGGCATGCAGCGACGGTAAATTATCGCCTCGTATCACCGATGTTGATAACACACTCCTGCAACATGGGGAAATCTGTCGCGAATCCATTCAGGTCTATCTGGTGTTGCAGGAAACTCTGGGCTGGAACCCCCGCAATCACCAAGCCGGCCCGGACGATCCCAGGAACGGAGCGTTGGGAGAGAGCAACGCATACAGCTGTGGAAGGCCAGCCCCAAATTTTAGATACCCATCGGGTCACAGGAAACTGCATCTCGATCTGCCCAACTTCGCGAAGTAGGGAGAGCCCAGG
>NT_165977.1:2732910-2785544 GCF_000143365.1 Chaetomium globosum CBS 148.51
CCCACAACGAAGCGTGAACCAAATCCCTGTCCGATTGCATCGTCCAATCAACCGGCCCGTCTTCTCGGTCTTCTCGGTGTCGCTCTGGACCACCTCTTCAAGCCAAGAAGAGCCGCGGACTCATCGGTCGATTCCTAGCGCCATGCTACGGGTCAGTCCGAAATCCATGCCGGGAGCTTGCCGCTCTCAGCCAAGTGCCAGCGGAGCCCCAAGACTTCTCGCGCTGCAACCTCAGATCGCTTCCCTTCCCAGCAAAGTTTCCTTTCCGAGCCAAGAAAAAGCCCTCCGAAGCTTTAAGCCGCTATCCCCTGCCAGGAACACCGACGACAGCAGAGGGGCCGCGGCGTGTCCATGTTCCATGCAGACCATCACACCCAGGTCGGTGACCACTCACCAGCCGTTCCGCCTGCAGGGACGGCAGGTCGCATTCTGCGGAGCGTAATCGGACACACTGCAGAGTAAGCACTCGAGCGGCGTGCTCGGCCAAGCCCGTTCGAGAGGCCTCACGGCTTCGCTCTTGTCTCGGCTTCATTCAGCCCTTTTGAGCTTTCTCCGTCCCGATGTTTGTTTGTTTGTCGGGGACTGGGCCCTGTTTGTCGGGGACTGGGCCCTGTTTGTCGGGGGCTGGGCCCGGTTAGGCATGAGCCGCTGCATCGGTCCCTCTGTGCGACATGGGCAAGAGGACCGCCGCAGCGCAGACCCGCGATGGCATCGACTTCCCTCGAGATGGTGAGGCGAACACGAGATTGGCTCTCCGTATTCCCAAGTATCGAACGGTCCCACCAAATGCCGCGGTAAGATTCGCCCGCTCTTCACCAGCGGCTCCCGCCCAAACTTCCACAGAACGAGGCGTGTCACCTGCTATCGCTTCTCATCGTGGATTCGGTGGCCTTGGTTGGGCCACGGAACAGCACATGTACCCCGGGCGGAACGCCATGCAGCCGCCGATTTCGAGTTTAGCCGTTCCCTGTGCCGATTCTCTCAACCGCAAACGAGACAATAAGTAGTGCCGCTGGTGCCCGCGCGAATGTGTGACTGGACGAGTTTCGGAGAGGACGACCTCGAGTCCAGTGCAACAGAACACCAGGGAACACAGATTGGGGCCGCTGCAGCCATTTTCAAGCGGCGACCTCGAAAGACTCAACACCTTATTTTGGTCGCGGCGTACCACTGTAGAAGTTCCTTTAGCCCCGACGAAGACTCTGTTCGCTTGCCTCGATTTACCGTATTTCGATGCTCCTCTTCGGCTCAGCCGCTGTTGACAAGAAGTTGTTCACGGCGAGAGGAGAGACAACATGCTCACATGGCGGATTTTCGCGTACCGCTTGAGTCCCAACTCCATGGTTGTGACACCATCCCCAACATTCGGTGGTACCGTTCAACGAGACCTCTCAACCCGACTGCCGCGGTAGTAACCCGAGTCGACCGATTGTCGCCCGAATCCGTTTGCCATGAGGCTGGCTAGCTTGCTCGAAAGAGGGCATTCATTCGGAGCCCTAGGAGGCACGCCAGATGCCTACCCAATACTTGCCAATTCACTTCACGCGCCGCTCGCCGGCTTCACCATCAGCCAGGGTTCAGTTACTGGCTGAGCTGGAGTGATCATTTCTCAGTCGGTCGCGATACTAGTCCTTTTTTTCTTTTTGTCTCGACTCAGTTACGATTGCTCTTTCATTCAGTGTTGCTGATAAGAGCGCAAACTGCTCTCATTCTCAGTCCAAGCCAGGCCAACGCCCCGGCATTCTCCCATAACGCCATTTATATCCATATGCCTACGAAACACGGATGGGTTGGGGCATGAAAACCACAACCAGCGTTCTTCTTAGACAGATGCATACTCTTGTGTTGAGCACCCTTGATTCACTTGAAGGTTACTACAGACTTCTGAGGGCTCACACCCCTTAGCTTACAAGACAGATAACTGTCGTGTGCTCCTCGAATGACACCACCAAATCTTCCACCCCCCAAACAAGTAGTGTTGGTAGAAAAATAAGAAGAGAAAGGCAGTATATTCACTTATATGTTTAAGGATACCCACAATATCTCTAGTGGAAGACGGAGCTAGCTCCGAAATCGCAACTTCGGATCTCGGGATACCGCGGCCTTGGTCCACTCCCTCTGCCTCGGTCAAAGCGGCCGTCGTCCGGTCCCCGCACCGGGATGGAGCCAGCCGCAACAGGCGGGGTGAATTAATAGGGCACACATCACTAAACATCCATACTTGCCTATGGGATCACCAAGTAATCAATGTTATTCATCGCGATTGGATGAGTAACGGCCCACGCCACAGGCTTGAGTTTGTAATCCCACATATCAATATCTTTTGCTTATATACCGGGGTCCCCGTTCTGAATCAACATCCATCTCGTTGTACCTTCAACCGCCGTGGGAATACATCACGTCATGACTGACCTCCCAGCAACCATGAAGGCCGTGGTCTTCCACGGCCCCAAACACATTGCCGTCGAAGAGCGGCCCGTTCCCAAGCGTAAGCCTCCGTCGCGCATGCCCCATATCTCCGACACGGCGCTCACCCAGACCGCAGTGCAAGACCCCAAAGACATCATCGTCAAGGTCCATTCCACGGCGCTATGCGGCTCGTAAGTCGGCGCCCCTGAATATGTTTATCGTCGTCCACCAACCTGTATAATTTGACAACAACCCTAGGGAACTGCACGTCTACCGCGGCCACCAGCCCTCCCCGACGGGTTTCATCATGGGCCACGAGTTTGTCGGCACCGTCGTCCAGGCCGGCAGCGAAGTCCAATCCGTCTCCGTCGGCGACAAGGTCGTCACGCCCTTTACCGTGTCCTGGTAAGTCAAGTCGAGTTGAGTCCAGCCCTACCCCAACGCCACGCCACGCCACACGCTACTCAACAACAAACAACCCCTTTCCTTCCCTCTCCCACCAACACATTAAGAGACAAACCTCCCTAACCTTTCTCCACCCCCACCACTCCTTAGTAAAACCTGTTTCTACTGCACGCACTCCGCCTCCTCGCGCTGCGCGCACTCGCAACTCTTCGGCTCGCCGCACCTCGACGGCGGCCAGGCCGAGTACGTGCGGGTGCCCCACGCGGACGGCACCGTGGTGCGGGCCCCCGCCGAGATGACCAGCCCCGATGGCAGCGCCGACGACCGCGCGCTGATCCTCATGGCGGACATCTTCCCGACGGGGTTCTTCGGCGCGCGCAACGCGTTCGACATGCTGCGCGGGCAGGGGCTGGAGGTGAGCGAGGCGGTGGTGGTGGTGATTGGGTGCGGGCCGGTGGGGCTGTGTGCGATTGTGTCGGCGTTGGAGTATGGGCCGGGGAAAGTGTTTGCGGTGGATAGCGTGCCGGCGAGGTTAGAGGTGGCGAGGGGGTTGGGGGCCGAGCTGTTGAATTTTGCGGGGGAGGGGGGAAGGAGGCGATGTTGCAAAGGGTGCGGGAGGTGACGGGGGGGCGCGGGGCCCATGCGCGGGTCATTGAGGTGGTGGGGTTGAGCCCGGCGTTGAGGACCGCGTTTGATCTGATTAGACCGTTTGGGGTGATTAGCAGTATTGGGGTGCATAATGCTGAGGTGAGGCTGTTGTGGTGTGGTTTGGGGGGTGGGAGTGGTTTTGCTGATCGGTTGGACAGATTCCCTGGGACGGCAACGAGGCGTATAAGTGGGTGGTTTGCTGCTTGTTTTGGTGTTGAGTGGATGTGCTAACTGGGAACAGCAAAAACGTCAGGGTCCAGATGGGCCGTTGCCCGGTCCGATCCATCTTCCCCGAGGCGCTGCCGGTGTTGGTGAAGAACCAGGATAAGTTCAGGTGGGTGATTTCGACGTTCAATAAAATCCCCGTGCTAACTGTGGTAGCTTCATGTTTGACAAGATCATGCCGCTCTCGGAGGCGGTTGAGGGATATGACTTGTTTGACCAGATGAAGGTGCAAAAGGTCATCTTCAAGCCGTGAGTAGAATGGTCGTGTTGAGTAGGCGTGGAGATAGTCCTCAACAGCACATAGCCGAGTAATTCCAAACAGAGAGTGCTTTCCATCATGTTTGGGATGATGTGTGTGACATCTCAGTTCTGCCTCGGCTTGACAAGGCCGTCAAAAATCCAGTAGTAGGTGACCGTCGAGTCGTCCTGGACGGTCGCCAGCAAGATCCGCTTCCCACGCTTCGGCCCCCTCCAAAGCCTCCATTGCTCCTCCTCGCCAACCTCGTCGGCCGCATCCAGGTCTCCTCCGCCCGGCGGGATAGCCTCGATGGCGTCAAATACCGCGGCGAACTGAGCAGGCGACCACTTCTCGGAAAGGTGGAGTGGTAGGACCCATTCGACCTCGGGTTCTTGAGGAATGCTCTCTCCGCACTCCTTCTCCGCCTTGATGATGTCGATCTGCTCATCCGGGTGCACGTAGAGGCGCTTTGGAGGGAGGCCGTAAATGAGTGGCCTCGGGAGGGTGTGTTGGATGTGCTGTTGTACTCTTGTCCAGTCGTGTTGGTATTCCAGATTGTTCAACACCACTTTTGTGAGCGCTTCGATATGGTCTAACGACGCCATTTTGAGTCTAAATCCTGCGGATGGGCGGGTGCTTGACTTGGAGTTGTCAGTTGTTGAGTTTTTTGACTGAATTTGCGGATGAAGTGGCACTGTATTTTGTAACAATGTACGGTACGAAGTAAACTGGCTTCCTATTCTTTGCCTCACGTGACCGTCATAATATGCCTTCACAGCTCTTTCCTCCCACGTGTAAACCTGCTAGCTACACATCTGGGAGGTAATATCGGGCTTGTTCAGGTTGCGAGCCGGCAAAACGTCTAGCTTTGTGGTGTTAGATTACTCTATATCAGGCAATATATGTCCATCATCCCACCGCAGAATATGCCGATGACCGGCTTGGGACAGGTATGTATGTATGCATGTACAACTTAAGTTGAAAAGCTTCTAACGCAGCTAGGTACCTACCTTCCTACCCAGGTATCTTACTTTATCCATCCCGCCTCGGCCGTACTAGCTACGTCGAGTGCGTCCAAAATTCTATTAAGGTCAGAGAAAATCTCTTGCGAGAATGCCTCGGATATTTGGTTTTTGTTGTCGCCATCGTGGAACTGACTGCCACCGTACATGGGGGCAGTATCGAGGCAAGTGAGGCAACGACACACAAGGTTAGCGAGCCGATCTCCCGCGTGAAGAGCCACACTCGTTTCCGCGATCTCGATGATCGTCTCCTTGATTTTCTCGGCGTCCTGCGTGAACAGTTTGGACAGGTCGACGTCTTCATCAAGGGGTATCTCAACATCCGCATCGAACCCTTTATCGCAAAACGCAGTCTGATACGCTTCGGACAGCCTCGAATCCCCCGTCTCGCCGAATGACACCAATGGATCCCAGATTAGCAGTTCCAGCATGCACACCCCGAGGCTATATATGTCATGGCCGATGTTGTATTGCTCGACGTCGTTGACCTGGTGCCGTTGCGGATGTTGGTAGATGATCCGGTGGGGGGCCGACTCGCCTATAAACCTCGTGGCCTGAGTCGTTGTGCGCGAGTTTTGCCACCCCGAGAGGAAGAGGTCAACATCTTTCTGGGACCCAGTTCGACCGGCACTGTCCACCTCGCCCCTCCAGTCCTTGGGGATGACAAGCTCGCCCCTCTGCTTCTTCCACGTCTTCGGCACAGCCAGGAGCAGGTTACCTGGTCGGATGTGCTTGTGCACAACATTGATCCGTGGTTTGTGCGCGTGCAAAACCGCGAGGGCAAGCTGATAGCACAAGCGCACACGAAGCGTGAGAGACGGCGCCGTCACCGCAGCTTCGTATACGTCGTCTAGGGTACAGAGTTCACGGGTGGGGTCCGGGTGGTCGAAGACGAGTCGCATCATCTTGGAAGCCTTGTTCTTCTCATATCCCCTGAGTCTCGGTATATGCCAGTGCGGCAAGGCCCCGGAGAGCGCCGCAGACAGGACTCGCATGTCGCGATCGTTCTCGGCCCAGGTTGCCTCGGTACTAGCCGCCGTCTCCCAGAGAACTTTGGCGACGCCACTTCCATTGCCCCCTAAATCCATGTAGGAGACACGAGCGACCGAGATGCCGTCGCCAATGGAGACAACATCAGGCGGATCCCCGATAACTTTCATCTCACCGGGTTGGATCAGGAGGTAGAAGTCGCCCCTGGTCGCCGCATCAGCCCTAATGACCGCCTGGTCAAAGTCCCGGAAGCTGGTTCGGTAGCTTTCCACCAGCTTCGCGAGCTTTCTGTTTGCCTGTGGGCGGAAGTACTTGAAAGGAGCTCCTCTTTTCTGGTTCTTGACGACATTTTCGATTGCTTGTGGAATGCTCTCGAGTAGTTGATGGACGCGCCGAAATTGGATCTCGAGATCTTTCCTCCTCTCTAGAGGGGCACTCGGGTCGCGGGCCACCTTCTGCGCAATCTCGACATCGGTCTGGAGAGCCACCCGTTTGCTTGTGACGCCGAACTCGGAGAGGTCAGCTGCCAGAGCCTCGGCGACCTCTTGCTCCTCGATTCTCTCCTCGATTTTGTTCCAGATCTCGATGATTATATCCACAGCGTTCGGTGCAAAAGCCTCGGCCATGGCGGTGATACTTGTCTGTGGATGGACAGGAAGGCCGGTAGGTTCGTGCCCGAGACCAGAAACTAACAGCGCATTCGACCACTTTTATAAAAATGACAAGGCTGCCGGGCTGCAGCGAGACGGCGGATGTCGAGCGGGCGCCAATCAATTCAACCGAGAAGGCCAAAAAGAGAGTCCCACCACGGCTGCCCACCGGTCTGCCTAACCCCTAACCAGTTTCAACAGACCTATTTGTGCCAATCATGCATCTCGCCTCGCGTCAGTGACATGGCATTGAGTAGATAAGTAGGTATCATGGCGGGGCCTTCGCCGGCGGCCGACCCCTTGTTCTTCTTGACTTGTCGTTTTCCCTCCCTCATCCCAAAACAGCGCGCTGGGGTTTTTTGATACCAAAACGATGGCCTCCTCTCAAAGATTCCATGTGAATTAACTGGAAATGATGGCCACGTTGGGAAGACTACCCATGATCTGTTGTTTTATGTAACCCGATCGATGAGAGGAAAAAGGGGAATATTTTTGGCTTGCGAAGAAATGACTTCTCTAAAGTCACAGGCCGAAGTTTCAAGAAAACAAAGAAAGAAAAAAAGCGAAATGTAGAGAGTGTTTGATATCCCATCCGGTCTTCCCTGTTAGTTATTTAGCTTGAGTGGGCTTGTGTGAAAGAGTGGTAATTTACGGTAGTTAGTTACCGAACAACCCTGCATTACGAAAGAGTGCTTGAAATCATGGCCCTGCTGCCCAGTCACAAGAGGACAGCCTCATGCACCGCGGGGCATTCAACAATCGTCCTCAACCTCAACCTCAACCTCAACCAACATCAACATCAACATCAACGACATCAACATTAACGACATCAACATCAACGACATCAATTTAAGCAGATCAACTTAAGCAGAACAATTCAAAGCAGCTTCATAGCCTCACATACACATCAAAATGGGTTCCGTGCTGCTCCCACATTTGCCCTCTGGTTGGCACGTGGACCAGGCCATCGTCTCAGGTTAGTGTCAACTCGCCAGTCCCAATCATTTCTTGCCCACTGCTCACAATCCGAGATTAAAGCCCGACTATCCAGCAGCTAACGTCAACTACAGAGGAAGAACGAGTCGTCGTCATCCGCTTCGGGCGCGATCACGACCCGGTAGGTGTCCCCTAACCCACTCAACCTTATCTACCCCTCAGCTAACCTCATTCACCAGGACTGCATGCGGCAGGACGAGGCGCTGTTCAAGATCGCGGAGCGCGTCAAGAACTTCGCCGTCATCTACCTGTGCGACATCGACCAGGTGCCCGACTTCAACGCCATGTACGAGCTGTACGACCCGTGCTCCATCATGTTCTTCTTCCGCAATAAACACATCATGTGCGATTTCGGCACGGGTAACAACAACAAGCTGAACTGGGTGCTTGAGGACAAGCAGGAGCTCATAGACATCGTCGAGACGGTGTATCGCGGCGCCAAGAAGGGTCGCGGTTTGGTGGTGAGCCCGAAGGATTACAGCACGAGGCACAAGTATTGATGATATGACGGATGGGAAAGGTTCGGGTGTCGGGTTGTGGTTGTGGTTATGGTCGTTCAGAGGAGGGGTTTTGTGTGATCGCGGCACAAGGGGCCACTGTGGAACATCGAGCTACGGAAAGGCGGAGTTGACTCTCCTGCCAGTTGCAAGACCACCACCGCTCTGCAGGTAAAGCACGATCTTAACTGCGGTGGGAACGGAGGCGGAGTTGCATATCGTCCCGGCTCGATAAAAACAGGAGCCGGGGCCGGCGACGAAAGCGAAGGGAAGAGCGATAGATATTCATAAAATGAAAATGGATCCCCTTGAGAATTTGTCGTGCGACTTGGCTCCGGAGCACCGTGTCCGTGTGTTTCGCGATCGATTTTCACATTGTTGCGCTCGTTTAACTCGTACTTTGATCGGCAGTGGTCCAGAGCGCCCAGAGCGCCCAGATTGCCCAGCGCCAGAGCCTTAATGCGCTAATCCTGACTCGGGCAAACCAAACCGTTACCCCTGTCAGCTCTCCCTTTACTGGTCTCGCTGGTCTCCTTGCGCCGTCTCTTTGCCACGCAAGCAAGGCCGCTGCTGCGGCATCAACCGAGAGGCTTGCTTTGGATCGGGACGAAAGTGTGTCGTCACTCGCTGTGCCCTGCGCCTCTGGACCCGCGTGGCCGTCGCAGACGGCCCTGTTGGTCCCACGCTCACAGTGAATATTTGTTTCTGCCTCCCACTTCCCAATTCAAGGTATCACGACCAGTTTCATTGCCGTCCAACGTCATCGCACCTTAATTTCTGCTTCCCGGCCGATAAGATCCAATTGGCCCCAACCATATTTCCTCCCCAAGTTTCCGTGGAGCAACCTCCCCTGGCCCAAATCGAACTTTAATCGCATCTTTGTCTCCATAAAGTCTGCCGATCCCGCTTGACAGAACCACGCACCGGGCCCGCTCGTCTTTTACTGTTCATACATACACATTCCTGACGAACAACCTCGCCTCCTTGATCTGTCCCGGACATACGCACTCTGACGGGCGCGCACTCTCACCCGTACCGTCGCCCCAGGCGACACCAAGAGACGGGATGCCGCCCTCCGTAGACCATGGCGAGAACCGGCCGCTGAACCTAGGAGAGCCACGTACATCAAATCTGGGCGCCACCCCCGTCACGTCTTCCGAAGAAGCGACCCTCGCCCGGCCAGAACTGACAGAGCCGTTCGAGAATGGCTACCACTTCCCGCCCAAATACCCCTTCAAAGAGGCGACCCAGCACGGGCTCAAGACCTTCTGGGGCTTCTTCACCACGCCCATGGGCTTCTTCTGGACCATCTACGGGCTCAACGTGGTGGCATGGGGCGGCATGATCTTCCTGCTGCTCTGCAACGCCTCGCCCGCCATGTGCTACCCCTCGTGCGACGACATCGACTCGCCGCGCCGCAAGTGGATCGAGTGGGACGCCCAGATCCTCACGGGGCTCTTCTGCGTCACGGCCTTCGGCCTCGCCCCCTGGCGCTTCCGCGACCTGTACTATCTCCTCCAACACCGCGTCCTGGGGAAACCTGAAGGCCTCCGCCGCCTGGCCGGTATCCACAACAGCTGGTTCCGGTTGCCTGGGACGCAGGACCTGCCCGTGGATGTCGGGCCCGGCAACATCACGCCCGACGTCCCCCCGAGCTGCGTGCCGATTCCGGAGAAGAGCATGGCCCGCGCGCCGTTGACCGGCACGCGGGCGCCGGCGACGAGGATGTGGAAGGTGGACTTTGTGATCTGGTCCATGGTGTTGAACACGTTTGCGCAGTGCGGCCTCTGCGGCATCATGTGGGGCATGAACAGGTACGACCGGCCGAGCTGGGCCACCGGGTTCCTGGTGGGGATTGGCATGGTGATCGCCATGGTGGGTGGTTGGGTCCAGTTTAAGGAAGGGCAGAGGGTCAAGAGCATCGAGGGTGTGCCGCTTACCGAGCGAGATCGGGAGAGGCTGGCGCGGGATAAGGAGTTGGGTATTCCGCACTATAACAACCTCAAGGACAAGAAGCCGAAGGAGAAGAACAAGGGGGACCCTGAGAAGTAGGGTTTTTGGGGATTCATCGGGAGAAGAGGAGTTGGTTTCATATGTTGATTTTGCAAAAACACGATACCCGTTATGATGGATGGCGTTGGGAACAAGCGAGCATACACGGCAGAGGCTACTGGTGATAATTAATGGTTAGTTAGCGTTGAGAGCATCGAGTTTATCGTTAGATTTATCATCATTGCATTGTTGTATTCGTAATCGAGGTATGACTCCATTTGACATCTTTCGTGCTCCTCACCTCCTCCATCTGCAAGTTGTTGACGATCTCGATGCCCAGCTGCATATTGTTTGTCACACCTTGTCCATCGAGGTTCTCGTTGGGTGCGGAGCTGCAAGGCCACCGAGGCCTGGGGTCCAGACCCACCAAATGGATGCTCTTTGTTGGCCACGGCACATGGGGCAGCCTGTCGGGGCCCATGCTCCGCCTATCTTCCAACCGGCGGCAGCCTATCAGTCAGCAGGGCGACGGGCTGCGGGCTCCAGGGTCCACCACCGGCAGCGTCATGCGGTCTCGTTATCTGAGGCGCCCAGCCTTTCCATTCCACACACAAAGCCCGAATCGGAGGCATCACCTGCCTTGGGCTTCCGTCCTTCCCTTCGTCAACTTCAACAAGAAAGGGACGCCCCGTCCCTCTATTCAACACCAGATCGAGGCATTTGGCGACTGGACAAAGTTTGATACTTGTTCGTCCCGACGCCTAACACGTTCTGGTTCAATCCCGCCGACCCGGTGTCTTTATCCAGGCACCTCGACCCCCTCCCTGCCGCTCCTTCCGGCAACGAACCCTTCGTATCCCATCTTCTAGGTTCCTGTTGTTGAGGTGTCGCTCTCTGCAACCGCAACAATGGCGACAACAATCATCCCCGCGCGGGCCATCATCCCGTTCTTGGTGGCCATGATGCTATTCACGGGCGTCTGCAACACGCTCCTGACCAAGTATCAGGTATGTCTCAGGCCTCTCTGCGCATCTTCTACCCACTCTTACTAACACTACCGTTACCAGGACAACCTCTGCGTCCGCGACTGCGACCATCCCGACCCCAAGAAGCGCAAGCACTTCGAGCAGCCCGTGATCCAGACCCTCCAAATGTTCGTCGGCGAGATGGGGTGCTGGCTGGTAGTCGGCCTGATCTCACTCTACCGTCGCTACCTCAAGCCCACCACCACGGCCGCCTCAGCCAGCTACCAGCCCATCGCGACCATCGACAACGACGACACCACCGGCCGCCCGCGCGATGCCGACGACAACGCCAGCATCCGCTCGACCACGCCGCTCAACCCCTCCCCCAACGACGGCAGCAACGACAACATCAACGACTGCGGCGTGCCCAAGCCGCACGACTGCCCCTCCGTCCTCCACGGCTGGCGCGTGACCCTGCTGGCCCTCCCCGCCATCTGCGACATCCTGGGCACGACCCTCATGAACGCGGGCCTGCTGCTGGTGGCGGCCTCCATCTACCAGATGACGCGCGGCGCGCTGGTGCTCTTCGTCGGCGTGTTCAGCGTCGTCTTCCTGCGCCGCCACCTGCACCTGTTCCAGTGGCTGTCGCTGGTGGGCGTGATGCTGGGCGTGGGCATTGTCGGGCTCGCGGGCGCCATCCAGCCGGATAAGAAGCATGCCGATGTGGGGCTTGAACCCGAGGGGGTCAATGCCGATGCCGTGCGGGTGATTGTGGGTGTGTTGATGATTGCGGGCGCGCAGATCTTCACGGCGACGCAGTTTGTGTTGGAGGAGTGGATCCTCGAGAGGTCGGCCATCGAGCCGCTGCGTGTGGTGGGCTGGGAGGGTGTGTTTGGCTTCAGCGTGACGCTGCTGAGCATGGTGGTGCTGCACGCGGCGGTGGGCAGGACCGAGGCGGGCCGGCTGGGGCCGTTTGATATGGTGGAGGGGTGGCGGCAGTTCTGGGAGAACAAGGGCGTGTTTGTGTCGAGCGTCATGATCATGATCAGCATCGGGTGAGTTTTTCTTTTCTCTCTTTTTTTCATCTTATCTCGCCTTTGCTTGCTAACGTTACTTCTCTCTCACCCATCCAGCGGCTTCAACTTCTTCGGCCTGTCAGTCACGCGCAGCGTCAGCGCCACGGCGCGCTCCACCATCGACACGTGCCGCACCCTCTTCATCTGGATGGTCTCGCTCGGCCTCGGCTGGGAGACGTTCAAGTGGCTGCAGGTGCTCGGCTTCGCCCTGCTCGTCTACTTCACCTTCCTCTTCAACGGCGTCGTCCAGCCCCCCTTCGCCTTCCTCCGCGTCCGCGAGGTCGAGGAGCTGTTGCCCGAGGAGCCCATCGAGCATAACTAGGGGGTGGGTTGGGTGAGTGAGTGAGTGGTTGGGAGTTGCTTTTATAGGTAGGGTTGACTGGCTCGCATGGTATGTTAGGAGAGATGTCAAGTCCCGTTTGGGGGAGCTGATGGTGTAGATATCAATCACATCGGCGGCGTTTGGATTCGTATCGTATCGTGTCAAGGGAGTGGGTATAAGGTTGGTTGGTATGGCGCATGGTACATACATGGTATCATCAACATCATCGGAAAGGCGCAGACACCGGACAGGACAGGACGTGCATATTTCGTTTCATTCAATTTGGCACAGCTAGGAGAACGTCTCAAACAACTAGCGGAGTACGGGCGCAAGGATTTGCTCACTACACTAAACCAAACCATACCGCAAACAACCCACTATAGTGAGATTGGCATATTTGAGAGTGGTATTATTGAGAGGTCTCGTTTGAGACTGTTCAGTGAGCTGGAGGTTACCTATGTACCCAAGATGGGTGATGTGTGTTTCCGGCTTTGACGGTGATTCTGAATTGCTGGACTCTAGGTTTCCGTGATGTCTAGTCCACGACAAGTTACACTTCTCTTCCTTCTGAGCCCAGTGTTCCTTGTTGTTGCGGAATTGGGGGTTGTTTAGAGATCGTACGAGAAGCCCCAGTAGTTATAACCCGTCCCCCATTCTGATAATGTAATCATGATCGAAATAAAAACCGAAGACGCCAAACCCCATCCCCCAACCGCGAACCCTTAACTGCAGTGATGCCCCGGTGTCTCCGTCCGTGAGTATGTGTAGAGAAAAGAAAACAGGAAAAAGAGAAAAAAGGAAGCATGGCGAAAGCAAAGCAAACCCCAATCCCAAGCATCCAACCATAACCCCTCTTTGTATGCGATGCGTGTGCTGTGTGCTGACCGCCCGTCCCAGGATCAATAACTAACCTCCCTCCTACCCTTCTTCCACTTTCCCGCTATTCTCCACCCGGGTCAGCATTATCCTCACCATCATCTTCCGCCCACACCGGCCGCGCTGGCACCGGCCACACTAGCACCGGCCCCGTCGGCGGCGGCCGGTCTGGTATCGGCCGTGGTGGTATCGGCACAACTGGCACAACCGACACCACCGGCTGCTCCGGCACCACCTCTGGCTCCGACACCACATCCGGCTCCAGCACCTCCCGCACGGGCCGAGTCGCCATGGGCGCAGCGGGCTCCTCGGGCCCCTCCTAGCTAACCGTGCAGAGCAGCTCGGCCTCGAGGATGAACTTGCCCTCCTTGTACTTCTCGCTGGCCTCGTAGGCCTTGTCGTACTTCCACCCGACCACCTCGCTGCACACGCGGCACGTGATGTCGCGCACCACGTGCCGCCCCGTCGTCATGTTGCGCTCCGAGGGCTCGCCGGTTTCGATGTTGACGACGCTGTTGAAGAGGTAGGCTTTGCCGTGTTGGCCGCGGAAGTTCTGTGGGGAGGCAGGGGGGTTGGGGGTTAGTGTGGGTTTTGGGTTTGGTTGGGGTTGAGGTGTTGGTTGGGGGACTTGAGTGTCTGTCCCGAGGGAAG
Organism: Chaetomium globosum CBS 148.51; assembly: GCF_000143365.1. Classification (NCBI taxonomy): domain Eukaryota; kingdom Fungi; phylum Ascomycota; class Sordariomycetes; order Sordariales; family Chaetomiaceae; genus Chaetomium; species Chaetomium globosum. The sequence goes on from NT_165977.1 coordinate 2,746,873, forward strand.
TGGAAGGGGGAGCGAAGCGGAGGGGGTGCGTACCCGGCTGACGATGTCGTCATGGTTGGCGAGGTGGGCTTTACAACCCTTGCAGCCGTAGACGCGGTTGCTGTCGAGGTAGGTGTTGTATGCTAGGCCCATGGTTGCTGCGTGCCTGCGTACCTGCGTTTGTTTTCTTACAAATGTGTATGTTTGTCGGGAAGGCTCGGGGATTGGGAGAGGTTGCGCCCTTCGCTGTGTGCGGACAATATGCAAGATAGATGTCTATGTCCTGTTTGTTTATCCTGCTTATGGGTCGCCTCTATCCAAATGAGTATGGGCTTGGATATTCGACGGCGGATGCAGTGGATGACCGAGGTCGATTGATGCCTTGTGATCGAGTGCGGGGCAAGCCGTGGCAGGCGACGTTGTGGCGGGCAAGGTTGAGCTCACGGGAGGAAGCGGCACTGCGCAGAACGTTTCCTTTTGAATCCGAATTCGGTGGTGTGGAAGCCGAGGTGGCCAGGTCTAGAGGCCCGTTGGAAGAGGGAACCCGAGGTAGAGGCAGAGCGATGCAAGGAGAGCAGAGGGACAATGTCAGGCAAGGGAAGTGCAGATAAGGAGCACGCTCGGGATGGTAATACCGCAACCAACAGTGGAAATGTCAATCTCTTTCTTGGCTTGAGTAAATATGGGATACAATGGTAAGAAGCTGTGGCTTTTTAAGAAAACCTGACCGTGGAGTTTGTTAGATGGCAGTTGTGGTGGTCATGAATCCGAAGCCTGACTTGCTGGAGTTAATCAGGTGCAACCTAAGGGCGACGTCAAGTGCCAACCGAAGTGGGGTTGGGCGGTGGATGGGACCTCCCGACTCTGGGTGGGGCTGACAGCTCAAGCAAGGGTACCGCAGCCATCCCAAAACACCGTTTTAAACAGTAGACCGTTCGGATGTCACGAGTCAACACTGCTAGAGCGACCAGACAGGCACTTCGGACAAAAGACAGTTTCAATGACCAACATGCTGAACTCGAATGAAAAATATATACCAATCCGCTAAATGATACACCGCGGCAAGGAAAAACAATGTACAAGAAGATCGTCTCGCCGCTCCAGCGCAAACGCCGCCGCCATGGCCAAAGAAAGACAGACAGACAGACAAGATAGCAAAGCTCATCCAAGCCCATGCCCGAGATCTACGCCGTCTATCAACCCAGCCTCTTCCCTTTCTCTCATCCCTCCCCTTCCGTTTCTTTCCTCCACCCACTCTCTCTCTCTCTCTCTACCAAGAAAACGCCTCCTCCACAAAGTCCAAATTCCCACCATACTGCCTGTTGCGCACCGCCCTGCGCACCTCATCGCTCAGCGCGCCCGGCCCGCACACCGACACCGCCATAGTACCGATCTGGCTCTCCATCTCGTGGCCCAACAGCGTATCGATGTTGGGACGGCCGGGGAACATCTGAACGGTGGAGCTCGGCGAGTGGATCTCCTTGGTGGAGCGGGGCCGGCTGACGAAGAGCATGACGCGGAGGATCTCGCGGCGGCGCTCCATGCCCAGGATTTCGGTCATCCAGGGCCGGATCCACTCGAGGTGCTCGGGCGACTGGATAGTCCAGACCATGATGACCTTGCGCGTGGCCACGGTGCCGTTGTTGAACCCGGCCACCAGGTCGCGCACGTGCGGCACCGCCTGCGTGATGCCTACGCCGCCCGCGAAGAGCATGACCGTGCCGTACGAGTGCAGCCGGCTGGAGCCGCGGTTAGGGGCCCCTCGACGAGGCAGCGTGTGACCATCTTGCCGTCGGGCCGGGCTGAGGCTTGGTTGTAGAGGGAGCCGGTGAAAGCCCGTGCGGCCGCGGATGATGAAGGAGAGCGTGGTCTTGCCGGCGCCAAGGATGTCCTGGCGGCGGACGGGGAGCTTCTCCTCGTCGGCAAGGTGGTGGTCGGACTCCTCGCTCCAGGCGACCGTGAAGGGGTGCGACTGCCAGAAGCTGACCGTCGGCATGTACAGGTAGGCGTGCTGGCCCGGCTTGAAGGCCCATGGCCGCGCCATGGTGACGGTGACGCGGCAGGCGCCGCCGGGCAGCGCTTCGACGAGCGTCTTGGTGCCGCCGGCCCCGATGTTGCGGTAGCCGATGCGGATCAGGCGCGCAAGCCGGTCGAAGACCCAGAGCGCGACGACGGCGTAGAGGTACTTGAGCTGCGGGAGCTTCTTGAGGTCGAGGTGGTACCACAGGCCGATGATGGAGAGGATCGCGAGCGCGATGTGGAACAGCTTGAAAGTCTCGTAGTAGGCGTGGCGGAAGATGCTCGCGGCTTGGATGCCGATGACGACGAACGCGCAGGTTGCCTGTTGGGGGTCAGCAGAGTCCAATGGGATTACCACGGGATTGGGGGGTACACACGATGAATCCCCACATCATGTAGGGGACGCGGAAGACGGTCTGGAAGGCGCCGTCCCAGCCGCTCGCCGAGGCGGAGCTGATGAGGAAGGCCAAAGTGTGGGCAAGGGCCTCCAGGATCACGATGCGGCCCAGCCAGCGGTGGAGCAGGTTGAAGGTGTCGAAAGACATGCCGAGGAGTGTGATGAGCGGGTTATTCCTGCCCGCCATCAGGAAAAGAGGGATCATGTTCATCACGGCGAGGTAGCCGGTACGGTTCCTGACAAGCCCGGCAACCTCCCTGAACTCCCCCGAGTAGTCGATGGTCATGACGCAAAACGCCACATTGGTCGCGAAGTAGCCGAGCAGGAAGACGAGTTGCATCCGCGTGGGAAGGGTCCCGACGTTGAGGGCCGAGCTGAGCTGAAACTCGCGATTGTGCCGTTTGCTGAGGATGGGCGCGTATTGCACGTTCCTCTTGAACCACGAGTACCTCTCGGAGCCCTCGGCGAAATAGCGCTGCGTGTCGTTGTAGAGACACGTCACTGTCCGGACATACCTGATCAGGAGCATGGTGAGCCTCCAGGAAAGAAGAACGACCGAGATGGAGCCCAACACAACGAGCAGGTAGTTTGACAACATCTCGTTGACAACATCTGCCTCTGTCGACCCATGGCTTCCTTTGCCTCCACCTCCGCCGCCGTGTCCGCCTGCGGCTGCTGTGCTTGTTGGGGCAGCCATAATGGTTGCTGTGTCACCCTTCTGATCACTCTTTCAACTTCTCCTAAACCCGTTCCTCCTATCACTAGTGCAAGTCGACTGCCTTTTAGATATTGGTCGTCGAAGAGTCGATATCCTTGGGGATGGTGTGTATGTATATGAGTGTGTGTGGTCGTGTCGTCGACGCTATCAAAGCGTTCAAATGTCGCTCTAAATTCTGAATGAATGAAAAGGTTGAAATCGAAATGGTTCCCAACGCCCGCCGAGTCCTGCAAGGAGAGCTGGGTAGCTGTGTTATTTTGGTTGTTTTCCGGTGGTACGCCGGGTCGCGTGGGGTCTGTCACAAGAAATTCCCTGAAAATCGAGGCAAGTGGCCTTTGTGTTGTCGGGCTTTCGGCTTCACCTGACCATGTCGCTATTCTTTTGTTTTCGTAGAGAATGTGTTGTCGGTTTCCTAAAAGGTGGCCGAGCAAGAAGTGAAATATGGCGGGAGCGTCCAGCGGCAAGTCGTCAAGTCCGGGGGAGTGTGTGTTGTGTGTGTGTATCGTGAACTCGTCACGGTCGATGTGGTCACTGCCTCAAAGTGGCCCCGATTGTTGATGACACAAACAGTGACACTCTGCGCGCAGAGTATAAAGGAGAGTCGTACCGAAAATGAAGAATGAACGAATCGTCAAAATCCCCAAAATAGGCCAGCCAGGGAGGGAACTTGTTCAAAAGAATGGTTCCGAGGACATGGAGGGACGATCTGACCCAAGGATCAGGGCTTGTAGTGCGGATGAAGGGGCTGGTCAATTTGGCCGAACCCCTCTCTCCCTGGAACCTCGTAACGTAAGGTTCCACGGAGGTCAGGTGTGGTAATTTACACACCAAGCAGGGTTGTTTTCAGATGTTCCCCACAGACGAGCCATTCACAGCCGTGCATTCCGGTAAACTGGGCAAGTAATTTCATGCCCGTTTTACAACGTTGTCCAAACTTGTACACGTCACATCCCTGATTTCTCAAGTAATCGATCGGGTCAACCTCCCAAAACTCTCTCACGGAGGCACACTCGCACACCAGGCGAACCACCGTTTGTCTCGACCTCAAACCTGGCACCTGGTGGCGCTCCATAGATGGTTGAGGAGTGCCGCGTGGTGAAAACGGACGCGTGGGCTGTTTGAGAGTTCCAAAGAACCCGCGGCAAGTGCAGCCGTCATGCAAGTGCCGTCAGAAGGAAGACCTGGCAAAAGTGACTCGCCGAGTGGGCCGAATCCCGGGTTGCCATTCACCATGCCACGAATGCCCACTGGGAAAGTTTGGAAGCAAGCGGATCATCACCCAACTTCCCAAACCAGTCGAAACCCCGTCCGCGACGCCCAATGCCCCACATGGTCGAGGTGGTTTGCCAAGCGCCCAGCATCTTGAGCTCTTGATTGGCCAAGCCCTGAAACTGCGCTTTGGGCTTTGCTGCCAGGGGCACACACATTTCTGCATGAACAAGCACTGACAAGCACGTTCCTCAGCCACTCAAAACTCCATCTCGATGAGGCGAGCGGGGCTTTCTCGGTCGACATTTGCGGTCCTTTCGGCGGCCGCCTGATTCAGAAAATCTACCGCCAGGTTCTCGGAGAACCCCGCGGAGGCCTGGGTTTTCCAGGTTTGCCACTCCGGGCACACAGGGAAGGGTACGAAGTATCTCGACCCGCATCAGGAAAGGAGAGACACTTCTATGTTTGTCTGGTTTGTCTGCGCATACCAATACTGTATGCAGTGAGATTAAAAAAATGCCTGGCGATGTGCGATGCATCGTCGCATCTCTCGTCATCCCATCTCTTCGAATAGTCCTCCCATCCTGATCTGTGCCACATCAATGCAATGAATGGCCCAGACCTTTACCAAGTCGTTACCAAGCGGTCGGCAAACAGGCTTGGGGGCGGAATGCCCCCTTTCCCCACTCGAGCAATCAATACGGCACAGCGGCTCACGGCAGCTGATGAAGGTAACGGAGGACAGTAGCATTACATATTTGGTATTGCTGTGCCGAGACGTAGCGAAGGCTTAAAATATGGATACACGACAACTTGTGACTACGAGTAGTCGACATTTATTCGGTGGACTCGAGGCGTAACTCTCTCGCTCTCGACAACTCCAGAGCCGCCGTCAACAGCCGCTTTCACTCCCGCCTGACAGAAGCGCGTGGCGATCGACGCCGAGACTTGAAGCAGATCTCCCGCCAGATCACGTTTGGTGTTTCAACTGAGAGCTGACGAACACAGCTTGTGTGGGGTCTCAGCGGTCAAAAGAAAAGAAAAGGAGAAGGGTGACGACCGCGGGTTTGTCCCCCGCTGTCCCAAGCGATCCATCTTGAAACATGCCCCCGCCGAGCTCCGACGACTTGCATCCACCATCACACCAGTCATCGGGAGAGAAGCCGTTGCGGAGTGCGATCGACGTCGTCGAGGCGTCGTCCCGGCGCCGCCCACAACCCGCTAGCTGCTATCTCACTGTCCACAAAGTCCAGCACTTGGCCAAGTATGGACTTGTAAGTCCAAGTTTCCGTCACCGCCTTGCGACTAGCCGTGACGATGAGGATAGCTGCATCTTTTATTTTCCTCCTTTCCCGTACTACTTGCTTTTCTTTTCATTCAAGTCATATGCCGAGGAGAACGATCCCCACATGAAAAAAGTAAAATAAAATAGCGGACTGACAAGTGAGAGAAACGCTTCTCAAACACAAACGAAATTTGTCAAGCCAACCCACACACCAGTTCCCACACCCCAGACGAAGTGGTTTCCAGAAGAAATATGGGACATCTCGCCCCGAAAGATCCAAGTAAAGCAGGGAATTGCTGCCGAGGGCGTGCGGGGATACCAATGCCTCTTACATAGTGTTGTGAACCGAGGCTTCAAGATGTTCCGCCAGAGGGGATTTCAGCGGCAAAACCTGCCCGAAAAGCAGCACGAATCGATGAAAAACTAGTCCAAGCCGTTTCAGATCTCGTTACATTATGTCGATGGATCCTGTTTGAGCCTCATACAAATGATAACGATGGCGTCATTCAGAGACATTGGGACAACCTTGTAGAACATACACGTGAAGCTTCTGAAGGAGGACAGAAACACGTCAAGACATGGTATCTGCCTCTAACAAGACAACGAACCCGTGATGTTGAAGTATCACTTGACTGCGCGCCCCGTTCGCCCACCTATGACATAACCACACATTATATTCTAACGATTTCCTCCTACGACACATACACAACCCCGTAGCCTAAACTGAAGGCAAACCAACGCCTCTAACCTTCCCTTGTGTTCCTGATCCGCATGTACATGAATCTACCGCAATTATCATACCCAATAAACCAAACAAAGGCCCTTAGCAGCCCCTTAAGAAGAGAACAAAAGAAAACACGGGTAAACTTCCAACCAAAGCCACATGGTATCATGCCAAAGTAAACACCACACAACCCAATCCAACCTTCAACCAAGCACCCCCACCCTCTCTATCCACCACACATCACCCCCTCAAAGCAGACTCAACTCATCATCACTCCCCTCCCCCTCCTCCCCACCAACCCCCCACCCCTCCGACCTCCGCCTCTGTCCCGCCCGAACAGGCTGCAAATACACCAACGACGCCCTCGCCACCCTCTTCCTCACCACCGCCGCTGCCGCAGTAGTCACAGTAGTACCCGCAACAGCACCACCGCGACCACCAGCAGTAGCCTGTGGGCGGAACCGCGCGGGCTTCTTCCTCCTGAGCCAGTTACTCCCACTCCCATTTCCACCACTCCCCCCTTCCCCATCCTCCCTCTTCTCCCCAGTGCCGTTGTCAAACGCCAGCTCATCGCCTGCGCGCGACAAGGGGCGGGTGAGCAAGAGGCGGCGCGGGCGGGCGGCGAGGAAGCCGCCTGCGGGAGTGGGGGGTGCGGGACGGGGTGGGGGGGAGCATCTTGCCGGCGGCGTTATCGTTGCGGTTGCTGGTGTTGGTGTCGTCGGGATGTGGGTGGGGTGCGTCCATGTTTGAATCTGAGTCGGGGTCTGAGGCCGAGTCTGGGTCTGTTTCCAAGTGGGAGGCTGGCGCAGACACAAGTGATGTTTCGGTGTTGGGCGATGGCGCGGCATCGTCGTGGTCTGTTTCAGACATGGAAACGGATCGGTCGGTTTCGTCGCCTTCGGGTGACGATACGAGTTCGACGTCGACATCGTCCTCGTCAGCTTCCATGTCTGATTCTGGTTCTGAAGCGTCATCGCCCGTGTCCCCCTCGGCCGCCTCATCCTCGCTCAGTGCCACCCCGCTCGACCTCAACCGCCTCTCGCCACCAGCCGGACGGACCTCCGTCCCCGGCGTAGCAGCAACCCACTCGCTGATCCCATCATCCCAACGCACCCCCGAGAACGACGCCACCTTCCCCTTGCCCTTCTGCTCAACCCCCACCCAACCACCCCCTCTTCCCGGAGTAACACACCCGCCCACCGCCGCCTCGGCCTGCCTCGCCCTCAACAACCCCTCCGCAACCTCCAAATCCCTCAGATCGCCCGTGTTCTCTGCCAGACGAAACGCGCCGTCGACGCGCATGTTGGCGAGAGCGCCGGGCGGGAGGGCCAGCGCCTCCAGGCGGTCGCAGAACTGCGCCAGATAAAAGTGCGGCGGCAGGCCGGTGCCGCGGCTGCAGTGCCAGGCCATGGTGCTCATGAGCGCGGTAGTGGCGTCGTACTGCAGGAGGAGCGCCGGGTTGCCGCGGCAGGTCTGCACGTTCTTCCAGGCGGCTTCGATGGTTGGTGCGGAGGGAGAGGGGGTGGAGGGAGGGTCAGAGGTGGAGAGGAAGGCGCAGAGGGCGAGGATGTAGGTGCCGAGTTTGCGGGAGGGGGTTTTGCGGTTTTTGAGGTTTGCTGAGCAGGCTGTGGTGATGTTTGTTATTCTGCGGCGGAGGGTGGCGGCGCGGGTGAACGAGGCGGTCTCAGGGGTTTGGATGCATCCCTCCACGCCGAGGAGGATGACAGACCCGAGCGCGGCAATGGTGCTGATTAGAGTGGTTTGTGATTTTCCACGGAGCCGTGTTTGCGGTACGCCACGCGGCTTCCTGGGCGAGGCAAGGGTGCAAAGCAGCTCGAGGGTGACGACGACGAAGTCTAGGGTGTTCTGGCAAGACTTCGTGTGAGTGATATGGCGAACCGCTTCGGGCCACAGAGCGATAAAGCTCTTGTTCAATACCCAGCTGGCCGGGAGCAAGTCGTCGGCAAGGAGTTTGGCTAATATCCTGGGTAAGGTAGAAATCCCTGAAGGGTCACAACTCCTGAGTGTCCTGAGCGGTTGAAGGGCGGGAGAAGCGAAGAGGTCCTCGTCGGCGGAGGAGGGCTTCGGGTACTGGCGGATCACGAAGGTGTCGATGAGCCCAGTGAATTCCGTTGGTGGCATGTACTCGAGGCACAGCCGTATGAGCAGACCTGTCACCGGATCTTCCAGCAAATCTTCAGTTGCGGCATCTTGGATCATTTCAACGGCATGAGCCCGCAGAAGCAAACATAGGTGGTTCCACCCATCCACCGCGCCGAGCGATTCCAGCTCCGAATAGATTTCGAATGACACTCCGGCGCCTCGAACGCCCGATTTCGTGCCATTTTCCTCGGACTCCCGCCTCTCCCATTCTTCGAGTCCTGCAATGTAAGCCGGAACCTTTCGGAGGCACATGGCTAATAGTGATTTGGGGCCAGCGGCCTGATTCCTTCTAGGCGAGGTGGCCCTTAACAAGGCGTCGAAAGCCTTGAAAACAGATTCATAGAGTCCGTGTCTCTCGGAATCCGTAATAGACCGGAAACTAGCCAACTCGGCCTCGAAGGCGCATTTTGTCTTGCAACCATTCCTGGAGTGGGTGCACCGGCCGTTTGCTGAGGGAGGTTCCGGCTGAATGGGTTTATCTCGAGCCTGGGCCGGTGAAGAGAGTTGGTGATTCCTGACGCGGCGGAGAAAAGGGGTAGGCAACACAACGTCCTGGGGCGCCTTATTATCGGGCTGGCGGCGCTGTTTTTGCACGTTTCGTTGTGGCGTGCATAAGAGATCGCTAGATGACCTTCTGCGAGATGGTTTTCTGGAATACTTGCGACATGTTTTTTTATCGTTGTATTCTGAGTCGGAACCTGGATAACTTCGCTTGCCCAACACGGTCCTTCGTGATTTCGGAGCTTGGCCCGGGGCTGCTGAACTTTGAATTAATACTCTCCGCTCTTTCTCTTTTCTGAGAGCCGCAATATGGGCAATAAGAGGCCGTAACAGCCGATGACAACGCGTGGCTGTCCAGGGTTGCGACGGTTCTGAAACTGTTGTCGTGTTGATATTTTGTTTGACGTGAACGCGATGGTGGCCCTCCATGGGATGCGCCTCTCACTATTAATTAGGGGGGAGTTAAATGGCAAACAAGAATGCGAATAGTAGCAAATGTTAACCAATGTTGCGTTTTTGATAAAATCATTGTTGTTGACTCGATTCCATTTTTGGATTAGATTTGCCGAACGTCAACAAACCCTGGTCAATGACCTCGAGTCCCGCCAAGCATCCTTCCGACAGGCTGAACTGCCATCGAACTTTGGAAGCCCAGTGTCACTATCCATGACATGACCATCAATTTAGATACCTGGACAGGGAAGGTAAGACTACCTTCAGGATAGAATCACTGTTCCCAAAGGGAAGCGTCGTCTGTTTTTTTTTTTCTTCTTTCTTCTTCCTTCTTTTCTCTTTACCTTCGTTTTTTGTCTCTCAGGTTTTCTCTCATTTTTTTGAAGCATGAAAACCGAGATCGCCGAAGGCCCGAGGGTTGGGACCTGAGGGGTTGGAGGGGTAGTTTCTTCGGAGCGTTGGCTCCAGTGCCGGCTACTTCTCGCCATTTGGCCGGCACGAGCCGGCCAAAAAAAAAAAGTTGATAAAAATTCTCGAATAAACACCCAACGGCTTTTCAGTGAACCACTTCCACCCCGGTGCCTGGCAGCGTATTTGGACGTTTTTAATTTCCAATTGGGGCCATTTCTACCGTCTATTCGTTTGTTTCAGCACTCTCTTGCGCAACGCATTTCTTTTTGCTTCGCAGGTCTGCACCGTTGGCTGGCCCTCGATCTGTAATTACCTGACTTTGATATTCGTCCCGACATTGCTCAGAAAATTACTACGATATCACCCCGGAAATTAGAATTCAAGATGGCCGACACACCGTCCAACAACGCCGCCGCTCCGACCAGTATGTCCAATATGCTTGCCTCGCATGGACCCCTCCTTTATCCAAGCACCCATAAACTGCCGGCTCTGACTAACACAACCTCTTTGCTACCAGACAACCCCGAATCTGAAGTTCCTGCCGTGCAGGACACGCCCACCGAGGACCCGGCAGAAACACATCCAACCGAAGAGGATGCCGAGCAGCCCGATGGTGCGTGTGCAAAACGGCCGGGCCTACACATCCATAGTGGTCATTATCTAACGCTATTGACTAGACGCGCCCTTCCTCGTGAAGATCGTCTTGCCCCACGACGCCCAGCCGTTGGAGCTCCCCGTATGTTGACAATTTGGAATATCTTAGAACACTTCTAAAACGCCACAGGTATCCCCGCTGGAGCAAATTCACGAGATCCGGCAATCCGTCATCGAGCACCCGGTCGCCGTGCAATACTCGTGCTTCCACCTCGAACATAACGGGCAACGAATTAATGATTTTGTCCAGGTCTCGGACGTGGAGGGTCTTGCTGCTGACTCCGAGCTGCATGTCGTTGAAGATCCCTACACTGAAAAGGAGGCCAGGATTCATTTTATCCGGATCAGAGAGCTGATTGGCGCCGCGGGGGACCGTACCGACACGGCCCAGGGCATTCTCGCTGGTACTTCGATTCACGACGATGTTGTGGCTGCCGCCGCCGAGGAGGCCGAGAAGGAGGTCCAGCCCTACGATTTTACCACGACCCCCGAACTCTCCGTTCTCCTTCCCAAAGAGACACCGCCTGCGCCTAAAACCGTTAAGTTGATCACACTGTCGTCGTGGAACCCGCCACCGGCCCAGTGGAGGCAAAAAGGTCACCTTCTCTACCTCGCTATCACCACGAACGAGGGTGAGCAACACCATGTGACTGGGCACGCCGGGGGGTTCTTCATCAACAATTCGAACAAGGACAAGTTCAACCCTACACCACGGACCGATGCCAAGGGCGCCTCGGCTCACTCTCTCTTCACCCTCCTCGACAAGATTTCGACCTCGTTCGCGAAGTCGTTTGCCGAGCTCCAGCAGTCCGCAAACACCAAGGAACCCTTGGCGACATTTCAGATCGGCAACACGGTCCCCTCAGCCCCCTGGATTGTGCCATCAGCCACCTCGCCGCTATGTGCTCACATCTCCGATCCGACAAGACCCCAGGAAACCTTCCTGCTGGGCGGTGCCGAGAACACGGATTCGCTGAGAGACTGGAACGAGGAGTTCCAATCTGCCAAGGAGCTTCCCAGGGACTCGATCCAGGATCGTGTTTTCCGGGAACGATTGCTCGCCAAGCTATATGCCGACTACAACGATGCTGCGGCTCGCGGTGCGGTGTTGGTTGCCCGCGGCGAGGTTGCTCCGCTCAACCCAACTGAAGGACGGGATGCTCAGATTTTCGTTTATAACAACGTCTTCTTCTCCTTTGGCGCTGACGGCGTCGGCACCTTCACTAGCGAGGGCGGCGACGAGGCTGCGCGCGTGGCTACCGGGAAGGACGTCCATGGTGTCAAGCTCGTGAACCAGCTCGACATCGACGGTTTGTACACCCCCGGCACAGTCGTCGTTGACTACATGGGCAAGCGCATTGTCGGCCAGGAGCATTGTCCCCCGCATTTTTCAAGCAGCCTGAGCCTGGTGAGAACCAGATTCCACTACGGCGGCGGTCGATGGCAAGGACATTGTTGCTGCTGACGAGAGCTTTGCCCCTTCGTTTGAGAAACTCGCACAAGCATTGCGCGTCAAGAAGCACGCTGTGTGGGACAAGGACAACAAACGCTTCGACCTGGAGGCTAGCGTCGAGATGAAGGGCCTCCTTGGCACTGACGGTCGCAAGTACGTCCTGGATTTGTACCGCATCACGCCGCTGGACATCACTTGGATGGAGGAGAACAGCCCCGAGGGTGCCGAGTACCCCCATCGTATGACCGTCCTGCGACCTGAGCTAGTAGAGGCCTTGGGCAAGCAGAAGGCTCGCGACTTCGTCAACGCCGAGTTGCAAAAGCGTGCGGCCTCGAAGAAGCAGGACGTAGTTGAGGAGCCCAAGGAGGAAAAGCCGGAGGAGAAGGCCGAGGAGAAGAGCGAAGAAGGCAAGGCCGAGGGCGAGGAGGCCGACGCAAGCGAGGAGAAGGGCGAGGAGAAGAAGGAGGAGGAGGAAAAGACGGAGAACGAGCGAATCGACATGTCGAACTTCAAGTTCGCCCTGAACCCCGACACCTTTAGCGGCCAGAACCCTCAGACCGACGAGGAAAAGGAGGAAATGGCCAAGGATGAGCAGGAGGTTCGCGATGCCTGCACCTACCTCCGTGATACCGTCATTCCCGCCCTTATTCGGGATCTGAACGAGTCCGACATCAGCTTCCCGATGGATGGTCGCTCGCTCACCTCCCTTCTGCATCGCCGCGGTATCAATCTGCGGTACCTCGGCAAGCTGGCGTCGCTGAGCGAAAACACTCGCCTGGAGTGCTTCCGTGATGTCTGCGTCCGCGAGATGATCGCGAGATCGTTCAAGCACGTCGCCGCCAAGTACCTTAAGACGCTGCCTCTGCCGCTTACTTCGTCTTGCTTCTCACACCTCTTCAACTGCTTGCTAGGGACAGAGCTAAACCCCAAGCCGGTGGCCGAGATCGACGAGTCGTACCGTTCGCTTTTCGACGAGGCTGATCTCGCATTCGAGAAGGTTACCCCCGAGGGTCTGAGGGAAGAAGTCCAGAGCGAGGCTGCTCGCAGGTTCCGATTTGTCCTGCCAGATAGCTGGTGGAGCCAGGTTAGGCATCTGCAGCTACTCCGTGAGATTTCCCTGAAGCTCGGCCTCCAGATCCAGATCAAGAAGTTCCGCTTCACTCAGTCCGTTGAGCCTGAGCCTGCGCCGCAGACCAACGGCCAGCCACAGGCCGAGCCTGCGGCAAAGAAGAAGAACAAGAAGAAGTCCCGCGATGGGTCGCCTTCTACCACGGCGTCGCCCGTTGTTGCGCCGCACACTTTCAGCCCTGATGACTTTGTCAATATCGTGCCCATCATCAAGGACTCGTGCCCGCGCAGCGCGCTGGCCGAGGAGGCACTGGAGGCTGGCCGCCTGTCGATCTACCAGAACCAGCGGAAGCTCGGCGAGGACCTCCTCCTCGAGTCGCTGTCTCTGCACGAGCAGATCTATGGCCTTGTTCACCCCGAGGTTGCTCAAATGTACCACACGCTCTCTCAGCTGTACTTCCAGCTCGACCAGAAGGACGCTGCCGTGGAGCTGGCCAAGAAGGCCGCTATCGTCGCCGAGCGGACAGTCGGCCTCGATTCGGCCGAGACGGTGCTCAACTACCTCAACCTGAGCCTTTTCCTTCACCAGCGCGGCGACAGCAAGCTCGCTCTCGGCTACGCCAAGCACGCGCTTGACATCTGGAAGGTCATCTATGGCCCGGACCACCCGGACACGATTACCACCATCAACAACTACGCCGTCATGCTGCAGAGCCTCAAGGCGTACCACGAATCCCGCCGCTGGTTTGAGGAGTCGCTCCGCGTCTGCGAGAAGGTCTTTGGCCGCCAGTCTATCAACTCGGCAACGCTCCTTTTCCAGCTTGCGCAGGCCCTCGCCCTCGATCAAGACTCTAAGGCCGCCGTCGACCGCATGCGCGAGAGCTACAACATCTTCCGTGCCTCCCTTGGACCCGAGGATAAGAACACCAAAGAGGCCGAGCACTGGCTCGAGCAGCTCACGCACAACGCTGTCTCTATCGCCAAGCAAGCCAAGGATCTCCAGGCGCGCCGCGCCCGCGCCGGGTACCGGTTTGCCTCGCGCGGTGTCAGCGTCGGCGTCGGCGCGACTGGCGCTACTGGCGCGGCGGCGACCGAGTTCGCTGGCAAGCCGACGCCGCCGCCGTCCATGGACGGCCGCACCATCGACGAGCTCGTGCGGTACATTGAGGGCACGGACAAGAAGAAGACTGGTGGCGGTGGTGCCGGCGGGAAGAAGCGTGCCGGGCGCGGGAACCCCAAGAGGAGGGGTGGCGCTACTGGCGGGAGTGCTTAAGTAGTCGGCTGGTCAAGTGACCTGCCGTGTTGATTCCATACGCCCGGCCGGGCACGTCTAGGTTTGTGTGGCGTGGTGCATTTCCTGAACGCACGGTATCCTCGAAGGCGAGGGTTATGCGAGTGCTTGTGTCTCTCCAAATATGTAAATATAGGTCTGGTTAGGTGGGGCGGCGGCATTGGAAACCAAAAAAATAGGGAGGTGGATTTGGGAAGGGCGGTGGTGGAGGTGGTAGAGGTGGGCGGGCGGCTTAGCATTTGCCGTTGTGTTTTCATTTTCATCACGGGGCGTGGATAAGGGGCGGACAAAAGCAAAAAAGCCGGGGCGGTGTCTCATTTCTTCTTACCTTATCATCATCACGGCTTTTCTAGATAGAAACTTGGGGCTGACAGGTTGTGGGCGGATGGGTGGTGGCAGGTGGGCAAAAGGCAATAAGTGGAAGGAGGAATTTGGTGACTTGTTGCTGTTTCTGTTGCTGTTACTGTTTGTTGCATGGGGCGACGGTGGTTGGCCGTTGGCGATTTAATGGAACACATCTTCACTCTACAATCTTTCTGTTGTTTCGTAGTTGGTGTGCCGAACGGGAAGCAGGGCTTTTTTTCATATATGACGATGGTGGGTATGGTTGGGTGGGTGCGCTGTGGTGGTGATTTGGTCTGCCCCTCCATTGCCCTGTAGAGAAGTAAGTAAATAAGACATGTGATTTCGGGATCTCTCTTCTAGTCTCGCTGCAGTTTTCGTCACCTTTCATCCCTTTAAAATTATTTCTATTTTTATGTTCGTCGGGACTTGTCATGAGGATTCAAGGTGTGATTATCAATTGAGGTGGCTGGGTGAACCGGAGGGCGTGGGTTCCCTTGATCTGATCCTCCAGGTGGATTTTCCACGAACAATCAATAAAATATTCGGCGCACAGGGGACAAAACCAACAACAGAACTAACTCGAGCCCGCTAGTTTAAGGTGCATGCAGATTTAGGGCTGAGACCTCGAATTCCGAGTTTCTTTATCTGCATGAAACATATGCTTTGCCTAAACAATGATACACCCTGAATGCAAATCTGCATGCGCCCGAACCCTCCTTTGTTGACTTCGGTGGACTTGGGAAAAATGGAAGAGGGGGGGTTGGGAAGCGCAGTCCCCTTTGTAGCATGACGAGCTTGTGCAGTTGCACCGCACGTGAATCCCCACTTTGCCCCACTAAGTTCAACGAATAGACTCGGCTGATTGGCCACTGACCCCTCTGTCCCTTCCTCGCGTTCAAGGCGCGAAAATCCCAGGTCAATTAAACAACTTGGACCTGGAACTCACCAAGTTCTGCATGCTCTGTCCCAAACCAAGCTCGCAATCGCATTCAGCTCGGCTTTGTTAGTAACCCGTGCAACGACACACCATTGTGGCCACGCCATCTCGGATAGTCGCTGTTAAGCAACCAATTTATATCTCAACCGGTTTTAGACATTGCGCGCAAGAATATACCGTGTCGCATTCGTTACCAAGCTCAGCAGCGGGCAACGAAAGCTCCCACCTCAAGCTCGTCACCAAATATACTTACCCAGCCAGCAACTCTTTTTACCCCTCCCCCACGATACCACACCTGATGGTGTAGCGCGATACAAAATGCCCACGCCTACTAAACGCGCGCAACGCGTTCGCCGTGATTTGCGCAGCGATGCGATCGCCGAGTCATCTTCGCCGTCCCGCCCCTCAAAACGGCGCAGAAAGGTAAGGATGTCCCGTGCCCCTCGGTCGCGAGCCCTCGACTTCGACCTCGACCTCGACCTCGACCTCGACCTCGGCTTCGCCGTTCACCCATAGCTGTGGTTACGGTTTTGCTACCCCTTTACTTTTACTTCATGCGCTAACCATGTGTTTTTGGTAGAATGATGAAGCCGCCGAAACAACCGAGACCTCCGAACCCGTCGATGAAGGCGACTCGTCTCACCTCGCCGATCAGTCCGCAATCGAAGACGACGACCAGCTTGTGACCCGGGTAAGCCAGCATTTGCTAGCTCCCGCGGCGCAAGTGCAAGCCAGCAAGGACCACGCCAATAGCATCCACGAGGCGAACAAGGAGGGAGTGAAGGCCTATGCCAAGATCGCCGCTTTGGATTGGACCTACTACATCACGAGGCTGACTGTCAACATTGGCCGCTCGTCCGACCCCGCCCAGGCCCGAGCGGATCAGAACCAGAAGGACCCCGATCAAAATCAGGAGGACCCCGACGCGATACACATTGATTTGGGCCCCAGCAAGCTTGTCTCGCGGCTCCACGCCGTAGTTTACTTCAACCGCGACCAGGAGAAATGGTGGCTACTCGTGAAGGGGCGCAACTCGCTCAAGGTGGATGGCTCGCTGTGGAAGGCTGGCCAGGCTGGACCCCTACGGAGTGGTGAGGTCATCGAAGTTGGTGGCGTGGAAATGATGTTTGTCCTCCCCATCGACCTAGGCCCACTTCAGATCGCCCAGCAGTTCCTAGAGCGGGCCGGCATTGTCAAGCCGGAGCCTTCTGCGACCCCCGCGCGGCCGACACGCCATCCCCTGCCGTCGGGCGACGGCATCCACACGAGCTCCCCGACCAAGTCGTCCCGCGGCCAAAGCTCCCAGAAGCCCCTTGCCCCGGCCCCGCCGGACTACAAACGGCCGGGTACCCCCCCTTCGGCTCGCGCCCGCGCCATGACGACGGCCAAGACGCCGCTTATCGAACACGGTGCCGGGCCGCTGATGATGAGCAACAGCGATGTTGATTTGAGTCTGGAGGAAAATCGACACATCAAGCCCCAGTTTAGTTATGCACAAATGATTACACAAGCGATTATGAACACGCCGGAGCAGAAGCTTAACCTGGCCGGCATCTACCACTATATTCAAACACGATATGCGTACTACAGAAATCAGCCCGCTACCGGCTGGCAGGTAAGTTCTTTCTTCGTATCCCATGTTACACGGAGCTAACCTCGCACAGAATTCGATTCGGCACAATCTGTCCCTGAATAAAGCATTCGAGAAGATTGCGCGTTCGACGGATGAGCCCGGCAAAGGCATGAAGTGGCAGCTCGTTGCCGAGTCCCGAGAGGAGATGCTGCGCACAGCATGGCGAGGAGGCCGCGGCGGCCATCGTGGTTCCTCGAATCCGTCGTCGCCAAGCCAGCTAAGCTACATCACTTCGGGGCCGAGGGACATGGCAGCGAGAGACCCCGTTTCGGCGCGCAAGCGAAAGGTGTCGCCGTCGGGGTCACCCCAACCCCGCTCGTCACTCCGGGAGCTACGGGACTCGCACATGACCCCTGTGCGTCCGATACGGAAACCGCTGCCCGACGAAGCCGGCGCCGGTGGGGATGACAGCCCCCTCCCGCGTGCACGGAAGGCCAACACGTCGAGCACGCTGGGGCTGGTCGAGAACGCTCCGGGATCACCGACACTGACGTCGTCGTACCTGCAAGACGACGGTGCGTCGTTTGTCACGCCGGCTCCGCTCCGAGTGCACCCCAAGCTCGCCCCGCCGAGCACCGCCCAACGGCCCAGCCAGCACATGCCGACTAGTTCACCGGCACCATTCTGGAAGTACGCCGACATTGGGAGCACCCCGCTCAAGCCCGTGCACGCGCCGTTCGACCTGAGCCCCTCCAAGGCGCCTAGCGGCCTGCCGGCCCCGAGCAGCAGCCCGCCGCGGAGCAAGTCCCCGGCGCCGCCGAGCCCCACGCGGCGGAGCAGCCGCACGCCAGTGGACGAGCCGCCGAGCCCTGCGGGCGAGGAGGACGACGGCGGGTTTGATCTGACTAAGTGAGTGTGCTTGCTTACCCTGCGAAATACGCTGCATCCAAGACCGAAAAATAAAGTGGCAATGCAAGAGCCGATTGACTAACACTGCCTGCGCCATAGGGGTTTTCAGAGCATCGGAAGCTATCACGCTCCCGTCGGACACGGCAAGCAGGTCCAGCCTGCGTCGAACGGCGACTTGTCCACCAGCGGCAGCTCTTAGCAAGCGCGCTGTGCTGTGGCTCAGTGAACTGTTTCGACAAAATCAACCCGTCCGCCGGTTATTCCTAGCTGAATTTTTGGGACTACCTACTTTTCTTTTTTTTTTTTTTAACCTCATATCACTACCCGGTCTGCTTGCGTTGCTCTCCCCTCCCTTTTCCCCTTTACTTTTACCGTGGAGTGGAGGGATTGGTGGCGTCTGTGTAGGTACCGTTTCTGTTTCTGGGTTCGGCTGTTTGAAATATCGTTAGGGGCGGAAGAGGAGGGAAGGGAGGTCGGGTCATCGGTCATCACTAAGTAGTAGCTACAGCAGCAGCAGCAGCAGCAGCAGTACCGGCGTCAGGAACGTTACTGGCTAGGCATTATTTCGCAATCGGGTCGGCGGTGGTTCTTGCTTCTTGTTCTTATTCTCGTTCTGGCTCGGGTCGGTTTGGCTTTTTTGGTGTGTGTGTTTTTGGCGGAGTACGGGGGCAGGGGGCGGGTTCGCTTGTTTTGCAAAGGCTGACTACCTACTGGTGGTGATGGTGACGGTGATGGATGTATGATGCTGGCTGGGCTTTCCTTTGCGGGTACGAGGATACGTTTCAGCCTTTTAGTGATGCATTCCTTTTTTCTTTTTTAACCTGTCACTCTTTTTTCCCCCCGGCCGTCGGTCGGTCGGCGGTGGCTTGGGGACTGTCCCGTTATGTTATGGGTAGTTACTGAGGGAAGATGTGGTAGCTGATATGATGGCATGGTTTATCTCCCCACGCACCAACGCACCAACGCACGTCTTGTCCTTGGTCCTCGCTTGCTTGAAGGTTTGAGGGACTTGCTGTGATCTTGTGCGTTCAGTTGGAATTGGAGTTGGGTTTGGTCGTGGTGGGAAGGCCCTGAGTACCCTCCTGCGAGTCTGTCGTGAGACCCTGAATCGAGCCGGGGTATGTACATGTGCAACTTGCGGATGCAGAGGTGGTAAAGCAGGATCGAGAACACCCCGCCAATGGGCCCTGTCAGACGAGGTCGCGTGGAGAGCAGGGTCCTCTCGTTGCGGTCAACGTGTGGCCAAGGGTCTGAAGCGTCCTAGCTCAGGAGTCGGTGAGGGACGAAAGGTAGTATCCCATAATCTAAGCCTGTCTTCACCCTACCAAGTGGCTAGTCTCCATTATTGCCGAGACCCATCGTCATATTCAGCTGTGTTCCTACATGATGTGGTTCTAGAAGCTAGCCGAATCTTGATATTCAGGTCGTCATCCAGCTCCGGAACGGTCACCGCTTCGGCTGACACGGCGTCCCCCCCCCGTTGCATGGCTCGGCCCGATGATAAGTCGACAAGCGCTCGGGCCAGTAGGGCTTCTTCCCGCCCGCATCTCTCGGCATGGCCTTTTTCGCCTTGCCTGGCTCTGATGTGACGGTTCGACATGTTTTGACCGGTCCTTTTGCTAGCTTCGGGAAGGGCCGGCCAGTTACTTGGCTTTGGTTTTGGCTTGCTGGCGGTCTGACGGATTGAGGTTGCTGTGACCAAGGGAGGAAGCTTACTTGCATCCGTCCGTCTCCGTCTCCGTCTCTTCCACACCCTTGTTTTTACCACTCTGACACCTGTCATCCCTCTGTGCTTTAGGTGTCTAGTTGGTCAGTCGGTCTACGGATACAGAGTACAATTTTTCTATATCTACAGGCGGCCTCCGTAAACGTGGCCGAGAGGTACATACTTCGCACTTCTGTTGTGGTTTGATTCACGATTCCCCCTGCACACCTCGCGGCTGCCAACGGGCCAAACTCCGTGTTGGGACCCGACACTCTGGGCACAACCACCCAACTCACGCAGTTGGTGGGGGGAGGGATGGAGGGGGGTAGTAGTGTTGCACACGCGGCACCACGCGAGGGGCATGCAAGCGGGCAGGGCAGCGGAATCTGTGCGAGTTTTGTGTTCCCGTCCCCGGATTCGGCATATCGGCCTCGGCACGCTTTTTTTTTCGTACACGCCTTTTTCGCGATGCATGTACACTAGGTAGTTTTTTTGGGCCGTCACTAACACGTCTCCCGAAACGGGAAGCTCGGGTTCGGCCAATGTGACGGGCCCCGATTGGGTGCCGCTTCCGTGCCGAGTCTGGATGACCCCCATACCGGTCCGGTACTTGGTTTGGCTGGTTGGCTAGTCGGTGAAGCGGAGGTTGGAGTCCTTGGGGGAGCGAACACGGTTGTGCGGTTGGCAGTTGGCGGTTGGCGGTTTGCCGTCGACGTAACCCCCCCCCTTCTCACCTTCTTTGGAGGGAGAAAGTGGGATCATCAGGGACATGGCAATGTAACGGAGGACAGGCCGTGTCAATGTGCGTGCGGTGTCAGTGCCAATGCCGGTGTCAGTGTTGTCAATGCGATAGACGTAGTATTGCGGCCCCCTGGTTCCATCATCTATCCGGAACTCCATCTATACCACCTTCACTCAGCTCCCCTGTCCGCCAACGTCACAATTCGTGGCCCGCGCGTGGGTTGATGCGACCAGGCTGTGCATCCCGGGTTCTTTCGAGAACTTCCCTCGGGTGAGACAAGTCACTATTTGCCACCCGGTGCTTCCGTTCTGTGAGTCTGTCTAACACGACACACCCCCCTGCCCTTCCGCCCTTGGCCTTTCTAGCCTGGATGTAGTATGGTTGTAATACAACATCCATCATGAAGTTTCTTAGCCATCTGCAGCAACCAACGGCCCCCCACATGGCTCTGCATGTGGCCAACGGCTTGCTGAAGCCGATCCTGCTGCTACCCTTGTCTTTCACACCGGCGTGGGCGTGAGCGGCTGACCACCGCCCGTGCGGGACGAGAGTCCATCGGCATCGCCAAGTGGTACCCGCGTCGGCGCCACTGCCGAAATGGAGCAGACGGGATTGTCACGGTGAAGCGTGGTGTTGGCTAATGACGGCTAGGAAAAGTGGGAAATGGGCGAGGAGTGGAACGATTCTCTTGCTCGTGAAGAGCTATAAGAGATATTCCATGTCTCGGCTCCGCTGCTTGGACCTCGAGGCTTCGGCGTCCGTAGAGGCTTCGCTTTTCCCTAGTCAGGACCCCCTCCATATATCAAGATGGGCCAGTTCCTCTCGTCGCCATCCAAGTCGGGGAACCGAATTCTTCCCCGTAAAACCGAGCACGACATAACCGAGTCAACTTCAGACTTGGGTCATCCCCAGACGGTCGTCGATGGTCTCCCCGTATTGAAGAAAGCCAAGGGCCACTACTGGTACCCTACCAAGGGTCCCAAGATCCTCGATGCTTGTGGGGGGGCCGCTGTGGCCTGCCTCGGACACGGCCGTCGGGACATTGCCAAAGCAGTGACGGCCCAGATGGAGTCGTACACGTACGCTTCCTACGCCCATTTCCAGACCACACCCGTCCAGGAGCTTTCAGACTGGCTCATTAAGAGCACCGGCGGCCAGATGCAAAAAGTCTATGTCATGTGCTCCGGTGAGTGTTCTTTCTCTCTTTAGACCTTACTTGAACTGAACTAACGCTCTCCCAGGCTCCGAGGCGATAGAAGCGGCTCTAAAACTCTCCGTCGAGTACTTTCGCTGGAAAGGCGAGCCCGAACGTGTGAACTTCATCGCCCGCCTCGACTCCTACCACGGCACCACGCTAGGGTCCCTCTCCGTATCAGGCCGTAAGCACTCCCCAACACAACCAACACCATACCATACCCCACCAAACTAACCCCCCCTCCCCCCTTCCCTCAGACCACGCCCGCCGCGCCCCCTTCCACCCACTCCTCTCCCCCGCCCACTTCCACCACATCCCCGCCTGCAACCCCTACCGCGAAGAAGACACCACCACCCCCCCCACAACATCCCCATCCGCCTACCTCGCGCACAAAACCGCCCAACTCGAAGCCGCCTTCACCCACCTCGGCCCGCACACCGTCGCGGCCGTGGTGCTCGAGCCCGTCGTCGGCGCCGCCCTCGGCTGCATGCCCGCCCCCGCCGGCTACCTGGCCGCCATGCAGGCGGTGTGCGCGCGCCACGGCGCCCTGCTGGTGCTGGACGAGGTCATGTGCGGGATGGGACGGACCGGGTGGACGCATGCCTGGCAGGGGGAGGGGGAGGGGGAAACTCTTTCTGGGGAGGGGATGGGGATGGGGGTGGTGCCGGATCTGCAGGCGGTGGCGAAGGGGTTTGCGGGCGGGTACGTGCCGGCGTCGGCGCTGTTGGTCGGCGGGAGGGTGGCGGGGTTGATGGAGCGGGAGGGGAGGGTGTTTACGCATGGGCATACGTACCAGAATCATCCTGTGGTGGCGGCGGCGGCGCTGGCGGTGCAGCGGGCGGTGGAGAGAGAGGGTTTGTTGGGGAATGTGCGGGTGCAGGGGGAGCTGTTGGGGAGGTTGTTGCGGGAGCGGTTGGGGACGCATCTCAATGTGGGGGATGTGAGGGGGAAGGGGTTGTTTTGGGGCGTGGAGTTTGTGAAGGATAGGGGGACCAAGGAGTCTGTTTGAGCTCGGGGCTCGGGGTGGCCGAGAGGTGCAGAAAGACGGCGGTGAGGGAATTTAAGGTGTTAGTGTACCATGGCCAGGGGTGTGCTGGGGGAGGACGGGGGGATCATATCATGATCATGCCGGCGTACACTATCTCGGCCAAGCTGGTCGCTGAGATCGTGGAGAGGGTAGCGGGTGCCATTGAGGAGGTTTTTCGGAGGCTGTGAGGCTGTAAAAGGGGACGTCTTCTCAAAATTACTCTGTGATGTTATCACTAAAGCTACCATTCACCATTGAGAGAACGCCATGGAGATACCTATCGGAACTCCATCGCAACCTAGCCAATACACCTCACACCCCAGGTCAACTCCAACAAAACCCATACAATAAGATCAAGACAAACTAACCCCGACCAAACCCCTAACCAACCCCAGACCAAACCACCCCCTACTCAACCCCCAACAGCCTCAACGCCTCCCCAAAATCCGGCACCTCATCCGCACTGCCCGCGGGCCTCGACCACCTCACCACCCCCTCCGCATCCACCCCAAACGCCCCCCCAATCTGCCACCGACTACCACTCTGCGCACTCCGGTTCCTATCCCCAACATACCAACCTCGTCAGCAACAGTAACAACAACAAACGATCCCAAGAAGACCAACGAACGGAGTGGGAGTTAGGTAGGCGGGAGAAGAAGAAGAACAGAACGTACCAAATCCCCTCCTCGGTCCCCAGCTTCCACGTACGCCACAGCGCCATCGGGTTGACAGCATACCAGGTCGAGCTCAGACCCAGGCCCCAGGCGTGGTAGAGGGCGCGCTGGGGGTCGACGAGGACCTGAACTTCCCACTCGCCGCCGACTTGGACGATCCTGTTGAGGAGAGGGAGGGGGGGGTTGTTAGTTTGGTTGAGGGGAGGGGAATGGAAAAGAGAGGGAGAGGGGGGGAGGGGGGGTGTACCACTTATCTGTTTCTTCCTGGTTCGACTGCGAGACAGCGACGCAGTGGATTTCGGGGTGGTGGTTGGAGAGGTCGGTGAGGAGTTTGAATGTCTTTTCGGCGACTGGGACCAACAACCGTTCGTGTTAACTTACAGTCTCGCTCTTATCAAGCAACTGCTTGATACAAAAATGAGTAGAAATAGTGGGTTTGACTCCGAAAATGACTTACAAGGACAGCCGCAGTGGCGCAAAAAGACAACCAGCACGGGCTTGTCTTGAGGGAATTGGACATCCTTGCCCAGAGATGGGGCGCGATCCCCTACTTTGGGGACGGGAATCACTTCTTCTTCTGGTGCATGAGAGTTCTGCTGTGGCTGGGACATCCTTACACAGTGTCGTAGACGAATGTGTAGCAGAGCTTTGGCCGAGGAGAACTTAGGAGCAAATGGTCGACGTTGTGTAACTATTCGGCAATGAAATTGCGAGTAATGGAGTGAGATTCTCGGTGTTTCTCTGTCGGGAGTGAGCGCGGTCTTAAGCTCAGATATGAATGAGTGTGCGTGAGTGAGAAAGTCAGGTGCAAGCTTCGGTGGCGGTTGATGTCACTTGAGAACTGCCCGGCTTTCTCGAGGTCCAGCCCGTGTGCTTGACTAACTAACTAACTCCCGCATCTTCCGGACTGTGGGGCAAAGGCAAGGGGGCCGTGTAAGTGAAGTGAGCCCACATTCTGCTGGACACCGTGACAATGCTGGACTACGTATTTTCAAGAATATGTGACGTATAAAATTAGTTAAATATTTGTTTGTAAGATACGGGAAGTGCAGTCTGCAGCATGGAACCCCTACACTGTAAGGGCCTGCGCCAACCGCTGCTTCCCCCCCCCCCCCCCCCCGCTTCATTCGCGAGAAACAGGGGGAACCGCAGGGAGACTTTAAATACTTCCAAAGAACGAAGGTGATCTTTGATTGCTCTGTCCAAACCCCCCTAAGGCGCCCGATGATCGACTCACGCACGCGGAACCGCTCCGGCACGTCGTACGGCGCATCCGCGCTGCGCTGTCCCGTGACCGGGCTCAGCTGGCCCACGCTCAGGCCCTGGTGCTGCATGAAGCCGGCTATGTGCATCCCTTGCCCCGACCCCGGTCCCATGTCCATGCTCATCGACTGGAGCTGCGGGGAATCGTCCGACGCCACCGACGGCGATCCGGACTGCTGTCGGGAGTGGGAATTGGGATGCGTCTGAGGGCGATGGGAGTGCGCCTGTAGGGGCATCATGAAAGGACCGGCATCCAGAGGAGTGGCCGGCTCGAGCGAGATACCGGGCGGCGGGAGCGACGTCGTGCCGCTCCACAGCTCGGATGAGCCGTCACCGGACCCGCCCATGTATGGCGTCGATGTCGCAGGGCCGGTAAGATCGTCGAGCGAGGAGGCAACCGAGGGCGTGACGCTGAAGGAATGGCTCCCTGACCCCTCGGCCGGGTCGAAAAATAGTGTCGGGTCGATCGGCATGTGCCCTGCCATATCGCTCATGCTCCCCGCCTCGGCGCTGCCCGTAGCCGAAGACGACAGAGCACGAAGACGTGACGGGCTGGGCAACGGTTATCGATCCAGAAGTTGTCCGGAAAAGGCGCTTCCGACATTTGGCTGTCCCACGGATCCTGTCCGAGAACCGAAGAATTGGGGAAGAGCCCCGGCAACTCGGGCGGCGAGGGCTGCCGAGAGTGGGGCAGGCTGTTCGGTCGCAAGTGCTTCTCCTCTATCCGCATTGTCCGCTCTGCGATGGCGGCCATGACGTTGGCCCGCCAGAGGTTCTCGCGCCGCGTTGGGTTCCGCCGGAGGAGGTCCAGCGCCGCCCGCCGGATGATCGGATGCCGGCACTTGGCGGCTACAAAGTAGAGCGGGGCGATGATATACATTTCAAACGTAAACACGGTCGCGAAGCGCCGTGTGTCGGCTGCTGATGGCCCAGGGGCGCCCGGTCCGCCGTGTTGCTCCGGATGCGCCGGTGGCGCACTGAGCGAGTTGATGAAATCGGTCGCAAGCGGGATGATGGCTGAAAAAGTATCGACGTAATCGTCAAACACCGTCTCGTGCTGGCTGAGGGCCGTCGAAACCCATATAAACGTGGCGTGGACGTGTATCTGTATCAGGGCAATCGGGCCCACCAGCCGACCGCGGGATTTCGTCGACCGGTATAGGGAGAAGGCGACGTTAAACTTGGCTAGTTTCCTCAGTAGATGGTCCTGCTCCTTTTCAAATGCCCGCATCTGCTCCGAGGGAATCTCGCTGAGTTTGGCCAAACGTGTCGTCTTCGCGAACCGGAGACATTGGTCCATAAAATCGTAGAGCGCGTACCGGACCTCGTCGATCGTCTCGAACATCATAGGGACCTCGGTCAGCGTCTTGAGCGGCGTCGGTATCTCTACGGGCTCGCCGCCAAACATGAGCGATGTCAAGCTGAGCCTGGTATACATGGGTACCAGGTGCTGCCTGATAAGGTCGATCTCGGGGTTCCGTGTCGGGCATTTGCGGCCCAGCTGGCTCAAGATCTGACGGCCCTGTTCAAGGTGGAGGAGTGATTCCCTGTCTTTGCTCTGCATGAGCTCAATGCACACGAAAAGCACACAGGTGAGGAGGGGGACCAGCGGTCTGGCGTCGACGGTGCGCATCTGGTCCAGCAGACAGGCGATGGCCCGGTTGTATTGATACAGGGCAAATGAGTTCCGGTCTTCGGCGTTGAGGTAGGGGGTCATTGTCGCCTGCACCATCCCTTCGTGGAGGCTGCTCACGGCGAGTACAGCATGTCGTACGGCGGCCTCGGACTGGCATATTTGGAGCACTAATACCCGCCAGAAGGCGCCGTCGAGGTCCCCGGACAGACAAGGTGCGGTGATGTGCTGGAAGAAGTGGAAGGCTCTCCTTTCGTCTGAGGATGCCCAGTCGTAGAACAACGCCAGTGGCGCTTGTGGCTCACCCACGCTGCTGGTTATCGGTCCAGCAGACCGGCGCCGCCGTTGCGCCATGGTTTTGGCGTCGAGGTAGCCATCACACCTGCGGCCCGTCTTGGTACAACGCATGCAAAAAGGTTTTGCTTCGTCGCACTTGACTTTGCGGATCCTATCCCACCACGAAGCAGAGTCCGAGGTCAGCAATGATGTTTCGCGCTACCATGAGCTTGCCGTCTGCCCCCTCCCTCTCCCCTCCTGTCCCCTCCCCCCCCCCGCGAGAGGCGCACAAAATCCCCGGAAACGAGTGGCCGATCGAGATGAGGACCGGGGAGGCATGGCGACGATATGAGGTTGGCTTAATACTCACTTGCATGTTATACAGCCGGTCCGGACCTTCTTGGACCCTTTCCTCCCAGATTGCGGGGGTCGAGTGCTTGATGCGGCCGAGTCCGAGTCGAGCCCCATATTGGATGGGTCGGCGCACCCTCTTTGCTTTTTCCTACCGCTGGCTCGGATTTCCCCAGCTCTTTCTGCTCCCTGACGCAGCAGCAGTCCCTTCTTTCTCCGCGTCCGACCGAGTGGTTCAGAATGATGATGAGTTTTGCCGAGAGAGGACCGTGGGGTACGCGAGGTGGCGGTCAATCCTATCCATATAAGCGCTGCTACCGGCGACTTTTTTTAAAAAAAATGTTGCCGCTCCCACTGACCACCGCCAACGGGGTGTGTTACACATCAGATAGACTGGCATCAAGGATCTGACCACCACTGCCTGCCGTCCTCGTGCTCCGCCTATCCCGGGAAGACTGGGGCCTTGGAACTTGCGGGTGCTCCCCGCGACCAGAGGGGTGCCAAGCAGGCGCCGACTTTCTCGGTACGGAGACACATGGCGCAGATGTGCCGCAGGGGGGCAGAGGATCCGGCCGGGCTTGCTAGCAGGTCTCTGGGCCACTAACCTAGGAGGGACAGGGGCTGATGAGAGAGGATTAACGCGGCTTATCGCCGGAGCCAGTCGGGGGCTAGCACCTGCCTACACCGTAGCAGTGAGTGTCGAATGGGTGGACTAGGTCGATGTAGGGTAGGTACTCTGCCACCTCTCGCAATAAGGCCTACACTACAAGGTAAGCTCTACAAGCTGACCTGCATTTTCCGGTGGCACCGTGAGCGCTTACCAACCAATCCGGACGGCTGGGTGCGAAGGGGAAATAGATGAACCGCGGAGGGGGGAAACGTGGGCAGAACGGCGAAGCACCAAGTTGCTTGTTTCCTGTTTCCAGGGACTGCCTGGTGCGAGCGGATATTGCGGGAATTGGAGCAACAGAGCGATGTTACGACCAAGCTCCCTCGCTTACAGAAAGGTTGCGCGCGCGTGAGAGAGAACTGTGGGGAGAGAGAATGGACGGTGGGAAAAAATGAAGGAGATGGCCGGGATGCAGGTTTCAGAGCATGCCAATTGCCAAACAATGATTTGCAAGGCAAGAGAAGATTCCAAGGTCGCGCTTTGGCGTGCGGAAGGTTGGTGTTAGGGTTCCCAAACTGGCAATCTTCCTTCCATACCCAAGAATACTTGGCATCCGACTCTCCAGGTTGCCAACCTAACTTGGTAGTTCCTTCCGTGCTCTGGTTCTCGGGGAAAGGGGGGAGAGGGCGCTTGTTCTTTCCAGAAGACAACCTCGAACCATACCTAACATTCTACGAATACCTTACCTTCTCTCAGCCCTGTACGCACAGTCAGACTCGGACAAGTCACGGGAAAAAGGCGGGTCAGACTGTCGCACAAACTTTGACCTCGATCCAGACCTCAAACGTGGCAGTGGGTGGTCACATCAAGCCACTGAGAAATAAACTCAAGGAGACTCCAAAATTGCAGGTGGCGTGCGCTCGAAATTTCTTTCCTAATTGGCCATCTTGCGTCTTGGCCCCCATAGGGATTTTGATGCAGGACCGTTGCAGAAATGAATGAGGTGAGAAAATAGCTGCAATCTCCAGACATGCATCTGACCACCCGGCCCCATGAGCCCATCTCGCTCAGGCCGGTCGTGAAAGCTTAAACCCTTGGAATGCTAAATGCTAAACGATCCTTTCCTGAGGCTCTTGGCCCCCACAAATCTCAAATCGGCCCCCAAACGGACCCGAGATCGAGGAAATCGGCACTCGGACCGAGCCATCTCTCCACCCCCACGATAACTTTAACGACATCTCCGACTCGGATTTGAGCTTCTGTTTGCTTGAAGAACGGGCGTTTCTGCTGACTTCCGTGTGGAGGTACTGTCGGGGGACGGACCGGACGGACACCGTCGTCTTGATGCCTGGTGCGCAACCCCGCCTCCGCCACAACCTGCAGGGTTCTTCGGCACCGAGACATGCATCCCCTGACAGTTTCGGTGCCGAACCAATCATGAACTGCAGGGATCTCAGTTTAACATTTCCCCCGAACAACTTTTCGAACCCCAGGGTTGATGGTATTCCCCCCTTCTGGATCGCAAAGACGGCTGGATTTCTGATTCATGCTCTGTCAGCGAGTGCGGCTCGTCAACGTCACCGCTTGTTCGTTGTCGCCTTACCGACCAAACTTCCAGCCGAGCTCGCTTAGATCCGGTGTTGGGACGGTGAAATGGCACGAGCTCTGAGGCTGGCGCATTCCACAGGATTCCTTCTCAGGCAGATATATTTCCTTAAAATCAACAGCTGAAACGCGGAACCAGCCACTGCTTGATATATCCTCTGCCACTGCGTTGGTGCCTGCTAGGTCTGACCTTTATGGGCTATGTTGCAACTCTCAGATGAAATTAGATGGTGGTGGCTCACGGCAGCTCAGACAAGACGACCCCCCAAATGTGGCCCCGTCACCACTTACATCACGGTGACCCCCTAGCCTACCTTCGCACCCGCTTACAGCGCTTTCGACGTGAAGAGATCGTAGCACAGTGCGCACATGGCAGGGCAACCCAATCACTCTCCTCCTTTTCCCTACACTACGTAGTCACCTTGGGTAGTTAATCCCGCCGTCATTTGTGCAGTGTTGTCCTCAAAGTGTGGTTCAAGCGTCGAAAACATCACACCCAGCCAGGGCGGAGCAAGCTCCGTCCCCCACAAACAAGGGAAGTTGTTGACTGATGCCTTGAAACCAAAATCCTCCCGTCAGCAAGGTTTGTTTGGCGACAATCCCCCAGGTGCCATACTTCAAAACAGTCCCAGAGTAGGCAGAACCGATGCCGCTGGTCGAGGCCAACCGTGCCGCAGACGAAGGTAGCCACAACTCAAAACACATCACATGTGAGGACCAGACGAAACGAGCGGAGATAACAAAATGCCGGAATCTAGATGTCTGACAAGGTCGCATCGTCTGCAGCCCTACCCTCCTCATCCCCATAAAACATCTGCCGGGCTCCCATGCGGCTCTTCGTTGCCCAACGGCTGACTTCTTGGGCGTGTGGGGGGCAAGGGTGCGGAGGCCACTTCGTGCTTCCCACCGTTCCAGGCCTTTGGGGACGGGTGTGACAGGTTCTCGGCAAAGCAGACGGCGGTCTCTGCATATATAAGTAAGCATGTAGAGACGGTGGACTCGCAGCACACCCAATCAACCAGGGCCCTATCTCCAAGTTTGGTAGCCCCAGCTTTGAAAGCTTCCTTCAACGCTGTGTAGGAATGAAGCTGTTCGCTGGTAACCACTTCTCTCCAGTACTACTCGCAGTCTGGAGATTCGGAGATCGGATGGCCCGCGAGCAATTGCTCTGATGATGTATGCGATGATGTATGTGATGGTTCATCCGGCGTCATTGACCTCCACTAGTTTGAGTCTAGACGTCAGCGATGAATGTCAAACAAAATCTGCAAGTTGTCGTCAAACATGACAAATCTCGTGCCAAGCTGCCACCAAGTCTTCTTGGATAACACATCTGTGGGAGGAAGACGGCGGTTGGTGGGTGGTTGCTTGCATCAACGCAAATCACTGGGCCAGTTTTCAAGTCGCGATTCCCAACTTGGGGTTTGTGATTTTTGTGGGTTCATGGCTTCCTAAACATGTATTTCCGGAGAAGTCATCCGCTTGGAGGTTGCTTGCTACACGGCCGAGACGGCGCATAAAAGGCGATGGCTGGTGGCATGGCCGGAGGCGAAGTAGAAGGTCGCCTGACATTGGGAATTCGCCTCTTCATAAAAGAAAAAAGAAAAAAAAAAATGAATGATTACGTTGGGTTAAAAGCAACGAAAAGAACACGTCTCTCGTCTTAACTTTGGAATGGACAACCGCCTCTTCTGCAAACCTGACTCTGAGAAAGACCGTGTTTGGTATACAAACGTGCTTGAATCGAAGTTGGTCGAAGAGTCGAGCTAGAAGGTTCCACACGGCGATCGTGTGTCATTGGCTGCTTGGTCAGGTCAGACGCTCGGGCCAGACCCCAAGGTGCCTGAGATGGAACGCACGGGCTTCGCCGCCCAAGCTCCGCACGTCACTGAGTTGCCGCCTGTTGTCCCGCAGCAAGCGTGGAGGCAACTTCTGAACATCCACCTCTTCTTCAAGTCAACCGGAAGACCGCCAAACCCAAGGCTCTTCTTCCTCATTACAAAAACCCAACTTCCGAAACACCTCTTTCCATACAACCATTTCCCCCACTCTCGTTGCGAAAGAACACTCTTTCTCGCAACCCCGCACCAGAGCACAGCTCTTCCACCCAACCCCCCGCCGATTGCATAGCTCGCGCTCAGGTCCAGCAAGATGGCGCCCGAGCCCACTCCCGACCATCCCGAGCACAAGAAGAAGGTCAATTTGGCGTACGTGGAATATCTGGCGATGCATTCAGGCTTGACGTGCGATGGTCGGCTGACTTTGACACAGCGATGTCTCCGGTGCTGAACGCAAAGATGAGGATGACACCGCGACCGCCATCCTCAAGAAGAAGAAGAAGCCCAACCAGCTAATGTAGGGCGGAATCTCCGATAAGAGTATCGAGATCACCAGCTAACAAGAATCGACAGGGTGACCGATGCTGTCAACGATGACAACTCGATTATTGCACTCTCAAATAACACCATGGATGCCCTCCAGCTGTTCCGTGGTGACACAGTGCTGGTCCGCGGCAAGAAGAGGAAGGACACCGTATTGATCGTCCTGGCCGACGACGAGCTCGATGACGGCAGTGCCCGCATCAACCGAGTTGTCCGCCACAACCTGCGGGTCAAGCACGGTGATATTATCACTATCCACCCTTGCCCAGATATCAAATATGTACGTTCTCCTCTGCAAGCTGCCCGGGTCGCCACATATCTGACAGTAAAAAATAGGCCAAGCGGATCGCGGTCCTCCCTATCGCCGATACCATCGAGGGCCTCACCGGGTCTCTGTTCGATGTTTTCCTCGCCCCATACTTCCGGGAAGCCTACCGGCCCGTTAGACAAGGTGACCTTTTCATCGTTCGCGGTGGCATGAGGCAAGTAGAATTCAAGGTCGTCGAGGTCGACCCACCCGAGTACGGCATCGTTGCTCAAGACACCGTCATCCACTGCGAGGGCGAGCCCATCCAGCGCGATGAAGAGGAGAACAACCTCAACGAGGTCGGCTATGACGACATTGGTGGTTGCCGGAAGCAGATGGCTCAGATCCGTGAAATGGTTGAGCTACCACTCCGCCACCCCCAGCTCTTCAAGTCCATCGGCATCAAGCCTCCACGCGGCGTGCTGCTCTATGGGCCTCCGGGTACCGGTAAGACGCTGATGGCTCGTGCCGTTGCCAACGAGACGGGCGCCTTCTTTTTCCTCATCAACGGTCCCGAGATCATGTCGAAGATGGCCGGTGAATCCGAGTCCAACCTGAGGAAAGCGTTCGAGGAAGCCGAGAAAAACTCGCCCGCCATCATTTTCATCGACGAGATTGATTCGATCGCCCCCAAGCGTGACAAGACGAACGGCGAGGTCGAGCGTCGTGTCGTATCCCAGCTCCTTACCCTGATGGACGGCATGAAGGCGCGGTCCAACGTTGTGGTTATGGCCGCGACTAACCGACCCAACTCCATCGATCCCGCTCTCCGTCGGTTCGGCCGTTTCGATCGCGAGGTCGATATCGGCATCCCCGACCCGACCGGCCGTCTGGAAATTTTGCAGATCCACACTAAGAACATGAAGCTCGGCGATGACGTCGACCTCGAGCAGATTGCCGCTGAGACCCACGGTTACGTCGGTTCTGATGTTGCTGCTCTCTGCTCCGAGGCCGCCATGCAGCAGATTCGCGAGAAAATGGACCTCATCGACCTCGACGAGGACACCATTGATGCCGAGGTTCTCGACTCGCTCGGTGTCACCATGGAGAACTTCCGCTTTGCCCTGGGCGTGTCGAACCCCTCAGCCCTCCGCGAGGTTGCTGTCGTCGAGGTTCCCAACGTTCGCTGGGAAGACATTGGTGGTCTCGAGACCGTCAAGCAGGAACTCAAGGAGAGCGTCCAGTATCCCGTCGACCACCCGGAGAAGTTCCTCAAGTTTGGTCTCTCGCCGTCGCGCGGTGTCCTGTTCTATGGCCCGCCCGGTACGGGTAAGACAATGTTGGCCAAGGCTGTCGCCAACGAGTGCGCCGCCAACTTCATCTCTGTCAAGGGCCCCGAACTGCTATCCATGTGGTTTGGTGAGTCCGAGAGCAACATTCGCGACATTTTTGACAAGGCCCGCGCTGCCGCCCCCTGCGTCGTCTTCCTCGACGAGTTGGATTCCATTGCCAAGGCCCGTGGTGGCTCTGTTGGTGATGCTGGCGGCGCCTCGGACCGTGTCGTCAACCAGCTCCTGACCGGTAAGTTACTTCTGTGCTTTAAACTAGGTTTCGCATTGTACTAACAACAAAAATCAGAAATGGACGGGATGACCTCCAAGAAGAACGTTTTCGTCATCGGCGCTACTAACCGGCCGGAGCAGCTTGACCCTGCCCTGTGCCGTCCCGGCCGCCTTGACTCGCTCATCTACGTCCCCCTACCCGATGAGGCTGGCCGTCTGGGTATCCTCAGCGCCC
Organism: Chaetomium globosum CBS 148.51; assembly: GCF_000143365.1. Classification (NCBI taxonomy): domain Eukaryota; kingdom Fungi; phylum Ascomycota; class Sordariomycetes; order Sordariales; family Chaetomiaceae; genus Chaetomium; species Chaetomium globosum. Next base: position 2,780,468 of record NT_165977.1, read on the forward strand.
AGCTGCGCAAGACACCCGTTTCGGGCGACGTCGACCTCAACTTCATTGCGTCCAAGACGCACGGCTTCTCTGGTGCCGATCTGGGTTTCATCACCCAGCGTGCCGTCAAGCTGGCCATCAAGGAGTCTATCTCGATTGATATCCAGCGCACCAAGGAACGCGAGGCTGCTGGCGAGGACGTCGAGATGGAGGATGACGAGGACCCGGTCCCCGAGCTCACCAAGCGCCACTTCGAGGAGGCCATGCAGATGGCCCGTCGCTCGGTCACCGATGTGGAGATCCGCCGCTACGAGGCGTTTGCTCAACAGATGAAGAACACTGGGCCTGGCGCCTTCTTCAAGTTCCCCGAGGGTGGCGTTGAGGGCAGCGGCGGTGCTGGCAACTCTTTTGGTGATGCCGGCAACGACGACGATCTCTACGGCTAAATAGGTTGGGCCTAACAGGACTATCTGGTCTCTGGGATCTCGTGTATTCTAGCTCTTTTCCTTTAATCGTCACGACATGATGAGGCCATGGTCATTGGGGATCCGATAGCTACCTACCTACCTTCAGGCTAGCTGAAACGTAGCTACCCGTGCGAGACTGCGTTGGTGGGAACTGGATGGATGCTTGCTTTGCTGGGTCTGGGAGGCGGAGTCGAGTAGATTGGGGCGGCCGTAGTTTGGGGTACGGGGACAGTGTCTGATGGCCCGCCGCATGGCAGCGGCGTGCTTGTCATTATGGCGCACTCGGACGGAGAGATTATAGATTACGGTTCCCTTGACTTTGCTGCTGTGCCCTGTGCTCTCGAAGGCGATGCGTCTACTGATCATTGTGATGGTTGATCATACATCCAAGCCCAACTTTGCATCGACCAGCCACAACGACCAACTAGGAACTCCGCTGCATGGCACACGGTTAGATTAGACACGACCATGGAACACGATGCGATACACGAAGCCCAGGAATACATGAATAGGTAGATAGTTGAGCATTTCCATTCCATTTGCGATGATGCTCCGCCCCCCCGCGATGCACTTATTAAGTTAAGTGTACATTAAAACCCAAGAAAATACGTCCCGTTTCGTTATCCAGCCATCATTTGTCCCCGATGGCATCGCATCCCAGCCCTAGTCGTGATCGTCCTGTCCTCGGGTATCCCCTCCCCCTCTTTTTAGTCGAGCGTGGCAAAATGTAGGCAAAGTACGTAGAAACAAGCGCGTCATCGACGCCAACCGTGGAATGGGAAAGCGGTCGGCTGTCGTGGCCGCGGGGAAAGTGAAATGAAGAGAGAAGAGAAAAAAAGAGAAAAGAAGCGTAGGTGCCTGTGTCCGGTGGTTCGCACGGTTGCCACACCTTCTGCATGTTTCCCGTCGTGGTTCGGGCCCACCACCCCATCCCAGCTCTTGAGGGAGAAAAAGGCCAGATAGGGGACGGCGAGCGAGTGAAAGATACCCCCACGCCACATTCGATGTAATAACCACCACCTCCCCTCTGTGTGTATATGTGTCCAGCCCCCCCCTCTTACGTCGCGCCGCTCTCATCCATCTCGCACACCGAATCAAGACAATCCCGCGTGACCTTCAGCGCCTCATCAACCACAGTCGACGGAACGGCGAGGCTTGGCCGGCCACCGGCGCCGGTCCCGTTATTGGCCGCGGCCGCGGCGCCGTTGGTCTTGCTGCCGCTGCCGTTCGCTACGGGGGTACCGTTCTCTTCTGATGATGTGCCGTTTGCGGCGGCCTTGCTGCTGGATGTGCCGTTGGTGGCCGTGGCGGCGGTGCCGTTGGGGGAGAATGTGGTGTCTTGGCGGACGTCTTCGAGGACGCGGCGGAGGAGGGCGGGGAAGGACGTCACTTCGCCGGAGCGGAGGAGAGATAAGGCGTGGTTTTGTACGGCGGTAGGCCAGTTGGATTTGTGAGAGTGGAGGGCGTGTAGGAGGCTTTCTTGGATTCTATGGTGGGGGGGGGGAGGGTGGTTAGTGGGTGATGATGGTGGGATGCAAGGCTGGGTTGTGGGGGTGAATGGGGGTGAAAGCTGTCGGGCGGGCTGGCTGGCTTACTTAGTGACATGGCCATCCTTTATTAATAATGAGTTGATCTGGGATCTGAGATCAGGGTCGAGCGTGGCCGCGGTGTAGCTAGCAGCCGATGAGGGCACCTTCACGGGTGTGGTAGGGTTTTGGCTAGCCATGTTTTGTTGTTTGTTTATGGCTGGAGAGTGGATTGGAACGGGTAAATCGGTGGCGACAAGCAGGTGGACGGTCTTTCACAGAGTTTTAAAAGCGCTGCCTAGTCTGCTCTTTGAAGATGGACTGGTGTTGTTGAGCCGGCCTGAACCCAGGTCACGAACAAGGTGCACAGAGCTCTGTCCCTGGTCTCGTGCTCGTGCTCGGGAGTGCTTTGCAGCAGTTGAGGTTGGGGTTTAAAGGGGCGAAAGACGCAATACAAGCAGGATTCAATCTCAGGAACGAGATAAAGGAGGTTCAGGTCAAAGCGTAAAGGAGCTAAGCCGGTGCAGGCCGTCTGATGTCAAGGTGATGGATGGTGGGAGATGCGAGCGAGGCTGAACAATAGCAGAGCAAGGCTGAATGCAATGCCGATGAATTGTCGCAAGGCCACCCGCCCGGGTGGGCGATCCGTGCATCCTTGAGGCCGTTGAGCCACCAGCCACCAGCCACCACAAACCTCGGTTATTGAGCCACAAAATCCAGCAGGGGTCAATAATAAGAGCCCACAATGCCAAGCCACATTGCTATTTTGTATTAGTTATCCTTTTCTATGTCAAACTCTCACCTGAACACTGTTAATCTTTTGTGACTGTGAATGATATGATATGCTTCGAAATATTTGTTTGCAATATGGGAATAACATGGGTTTGCCTACCCTCTGCATCCCACCCACCATGATTGAAGATGCAAACCTCAGACCATTCTTCTTCTTCGTCTTCCTTATTTTATTTCCTTCATTTTGCCTCGAGGCTCACATCACAATCCGTTAAGATGATCCGCTCAGACAGGATAAAAGGCCCGTGACCCTATTCTCAAGGACGAACACCCAATGTCAATGCCATGTATCTTCCATACACACCCACCGATATCCAGATATGCAACTTCTCGGCTTATCACCCTCCTCGGGGTTGAACATGGTCCCGACCGTCTTGAGAGGGTGGCCTCATCAATGCCCAACACGGCTTCTCAATTCGGCGTCATCAATGGAAGCCCGACTCTTGTCGTTGTTCTGTTTTTGGGTCGTTGGGTTGTTTTTGTTTTGACCGGTCCCCCTTTTTGGTACGCTCATGTCGGCGTCGAATATTCTCGGCACACCGGTTGCTGTTGTGTTACGCCCACGGTTTCTTTTTCGGTTGCGAGGTATTGGGGGTAAGATTTGGGGGTTATCGCCATGTTTATGCTTATGAAGACGGTAGGGTCGGTTGAAAAGTCCTTTGCGGTGCGTTGTCAGTCATCTAATAATATTTTGGGTTCTTGGGTCGAAACGCGGTAGGAGGTTGTGTTAACGTGGCAGCAGTTGACGCTGTGCGTTACACAACCGCCGTCAAGCGCGGCTGACTTCGCCCTTGACCTGAAGCTGGTTGGCTAGAGGATGCATTCCTCAGAGTTCGGCGACGAGATGCATGTCTCCCTTCGTCACCGGGGTCCTACAAACAATCCACGTCAAGCAAGCAAGCCGAGGACGACATGGAATACGTTCCACAAAACACTCCTGACCTGGCCGCTGACGATACCTTCTCAACACAGCAGTGATGTTTTCTCACCTTGGGTCACACCCTATTCCCAGTTTCTTGATGGAGGACGACATCATGATCTCGTGACCACCTGACCTTACCACACCGGTGACACCCCCCAGGTCAGATACGTTCCGATCCGATCTGATCGACAAGCACGTGGACGATGGGTAACGCACGACATAGGGCATGGGGCGTTGGGATGAGGGGTCTAGAGTCCAGACCTGATCGGAGGGGAGAGAAGAGCCTCCGACCCAGGCATCAACCGCACTATGTCAGATTCGGTAGGCCTGCATATCATACCTAATTCCCGGCTCTTCCCCCCTCTCCCCTTTCGTCACCTCCTCCACCAACTTCCCCCAATGCGAGGTCCCGCATCTGCGAGATCCAACACAGCGGGTCTAGCGCTGGTGGTCCCGAGGGTGGGTGTGAAGAAGAGGGGTCTGCCCACGACGTCAGCATGTCTCAGCCCAAGAGTCTCAGTGGCTGATCCGATAAACGAGGAACACAAGCGAGCGCCAAAGGGGAGGGGGGGTGTGCATGTATGCTTGCCCTCGACAAGCCGTGTTTCAGATGGGAACAACCACTCACGGAACTGTACGTCCACCCAGCCGGGCAGCCCGCATGCGAAGTTACCTTACTTCCACATACACGAAGGGGGGGGGTAGGGTGTATTGTGGGTTGCATATGCTTTACCGAGAAGGGGCTGGATGGTCCAGATGCCCATCACCCCATCACCCTCTTCTCTAAGTTGTCTCTCCCCCACCCACCCCGTCCGTTCCAACACCCACCCCCCCCTGCTTCCGCATGAGATGAGATGCCGCAGGTAGCCACCATCACAAACACATACGCACCCAACAGCTGCCGGCACCGTCGCCGCCGCTGCAGGTGTGTTGTGTGTTGTGTGTTGTGTGTTGTGCTGTGTTTTATGAAATGCGGATGCGGGTCAGCGACGGGATGGCTTCCTAGAATAGCCGCTCCTGCACACCATACCTGCCTTAACCTGCCGTTTCTCTGCCTTGCCTGATAGGTAACTATCGGGCGAGGCTTCACCGAGTCCCTCCCAATTCCCACCCAATCCTCATCCCGGTGTGGTGGTACATGTCTCAATCGCAGAATTGGACATCTCCTGATCGAGCTGGGCAGCCATACATACACTCCACGACATACACCGGTCGCGAGGCGGGCCAAATGTAGTGTAAGCCAAAGCCGGCTACTCCCCATCCTTCCCTTGCCCCCAAAATGGAACCCTGAGGCGGGGGAGAGGGTGGAGGGTGGAGTTGATGATGGCAGAATGAGGGGGGAGGCCCCAAAAAAAGCGACCTGTCACCCGAGAACATGTATGTACCTACAT
>NT_165977.1:2785644-2791555 GCF_000143365.1 Chaetomium globosum CBS 148.51
ATTCATTGCTAGTTATTGCTGATGGCTACACATTTTGAGAGGGGCCAGCCCATTCCCCCCCCCCCCCCCCCAGTCTCCTCAAAACCAACCCGCCCGTGAGCATCCTGCAAAGCCCCGGCCCTCTCCAAACAGTCCGATGATTTGGAGGGGCTGCATGCTGCAAGCCTGCAACAGACCCCATTCGGAAGTGCGGGCGGCGCGCGCCCAGATGCGGGAAATGGGGGCTAGGGTCTGGAGCTGGAATGACGTCTCGTATTGGGGACACGATAACTAGTGTACACTCGGTACCTATTGCTTTTGCTTATTAGGAGAGTCTGGATAGTTGTAGCAACCACCCCGTCCCTTCACCCCCCTCCCCCTTTCGGGTAGGTGGTGAGAGTGGAAAGCAAGGATGGCGGGCGGGTGGTGTGTTGTTGTCTCCAGCTGCGTCGGGGGACCGTACCCGGTGGTGGGTGTGTGAGGGCGGCGTCTTCGGGGTGGGGCCCAGTTCTGAGACCTCTGCACATCAGCTCGCGGTTCGGATTGGTTGGTGGTGGAGGGTGTCTCACCCAAAGTCGTTTGTTGGTGGGCGCTAGGCTGTTGAGGTGGCGGGGAGGTTCAGTTGTCAACGTCAGATCAACAACTGATTCTGAGGGGTTGGGTTAGTTATTGGCGGATGTACGATGCGAGACCTCTGGACTGAGTGATTGTTGGGTTTGAGGCCGTGCTTTGGTGAACGTTGTGTTGTGTGTTGGTGATCTTCTGCGATTAATCAGCCACAGCTGCTAGTTATTGAGAGTTCCCTAAGGCGACGACCACTTCAGGGGAAATATAAACAAAGAAAGCAAGGTCACACGTGCCACGGACGTTGAGGTGACCAGCGCAAGCCGGGGTCTGAAAGATAAAAAATGGGGTGGACATAAAGCAAGTGAGAAACTGTCCCGTAGATTACCTGGCAGTACAAGCCATCTCCGAAGGGTGACAGTTCAGGATTGGGGATAAGCCCTCATCTAGCGCGGTCGTATGGGAGCCGTACAGTACACCTCAAAAGGGGTAAAAGGTGTCGGCGTAGTACAAGTCATCGAGGGCCGAGGCAGCTCCACATTCCGCTTCGCCGCCGGTCATGTCAAAGGAACTGGAACCAAAGTCAGGAGGAATTGCTTTTCTGTATTATTGCATGACCTGCACATACTATATGCGCTGCTAGAACGCAACAACCTTGCCTATGACCTCTGGTTTTTCTTGTAACGTTCTAGGTTTGCGGTATCATTGGTGGCATTTGTTGCTGTGTAAGGTGAGTTGGCGTCAACAGCCCGGTTGGGGTCAGCTACAGAATGTCCCGGCAGCCTATCGCTACCGACGGTTGGGTGCTGAGGTTATATAGGTACAATTTGCCCCCCGGCAGACGGCGGTCGGTGGATTGTTCGGCCCGGATTAGGGGTTGGCGCCGACACGGTTAACCCCCGTCCCGGACCCCGGCCCCATTTGTTGCCGCCTCACGCGCGCCGGGTTGCCGGGGCCTGCCACCCGCAAACCCCGCTTCAGTTTCCCGGGCGGTGAACAGCAACAACAGCCGAGGCATCAGAAAGAGAAGGATCCTGAGGGCGGGGAAGAGCGAGCTAAGCCAGCCTGAGCTCGATAGACCCCCACGTGTACCCTGCAGCATCCACGCAGGAAGGAAGACAGGGAGGCACTCTCCCGGCTGCTGCTGCAAGAGAGACATACTGATCACATACACTTGTGCCTTGGGCTGACATGCAGACTGGGGCAGGATGACATTGCAGCAGCAGAAAGTTGCTTGATCCGTGGCGGCCGAGGAAGTTCGGTGGCAGGAGCTCGGAGAGCGGCCCGGGCCATTCTCGCCGCCCCCTCCCAGGCTCACAGGAGGAGGGAGGGGATCGAAGCCGACTAGGTTGAAACCGGGTTCGTTTCTCTGAGTGATATTTTGAGGTCTCATGATCTAGAGACGCACGACAAACATCGGACAGGCACGTCGGACAAGCCCCCCACCAAGCCAACGACTGGCACGGGCTCGTTAACCGGTCACCCCACGTCTTCCGAACAGAGGCCTACTGCGTCTCTGGGCGAGGGCGATATGTCACAGGCAGGCCAGCGAAATGCGGGGGATCGCCACCGATAGGTGCGAAACACCCCCTTCTTACCCCAGATCTAAGCACATACATAGGTCGCTAAGGCGGGGTGACATCCGTACATGTGTGTTTGTGTATGTATGTATGTACCTATGTATGTATGTACATACATATACGTACATACATACTGCGGTACGTAGGTCTGCTTTACCGGCGCCCACGGTCTCAGCCTTGTGAAACCGATGGCTTGATGCGGCCTGCGACATCATGGTGGTGGGGGGTCTCGGGTTCCGGCGGTCCACTCGGTGCCGTCGTCTCACACGTCTCGCCTGTCTCGCTGTCGTTTATCTTCTCTCTTCCGCGTCGTGTTGATGTTTTGTATGTAAAATTCAGGAGGAGAACCAAGGGGGTCAAAGCCAGTTCGAAGTGGTCAAGGGTCTTCTGCAGCATCAAATGCACGTTCGCTGACGCCAGCAGCAGGTTTCCGGCCGGGTACGCGCATGGGCCCGCGGGCGCGGCCCCCAAAAGCTGGAGGATTCGATGAGAAATATGCCGATGCCGAACCGGGAGGCGGACCTCGGGTGCGGTATGCAAGAGCTTGGACCGTGCTGAGTGGCGTCGACGAGAGGGCCGGAACGCACCTAGATAGATGGATGTTTCGTAAGGATGTAGTGTATGTAGTGATGTATGTACATACATACAGACACACCCAAGTCAGGCGCATGGCTGCCATGGATAGCGAATCGGGAAATGCGGTAGAATGGAAGGAAAGAAAGGCCATGGGGCTTCGAGACTCTCTCGCCCACATGGACAATCTTGTGTGCTCGGACCGGCCTTTTCGTGACGTCCAGAACAGCCCCCGGGATGTGGTGGTCCTGTGCTGTTGTGCAGCCATGGCGCGCAGTTGGCTTGCCCTGTGCTGCCCGAGCAACACGTTTCTCGATTGGATATGCAAGCCGCGGTTGCAGCAGGTGCCGAAAAGTATGACGGTGTTCCATGCGGTCCCTAACAGCCGGGCCAGGCCCACCTACTCTACGATCAGCAACGACAACTTCCGGAAGCTCATGGATCTTTGAGTGCGGTTTGGGGGTCCTGCCCGGGAAGATGCGACTCCACTCCCTGACCGGTCGAATTAGCTGCATCTGTCCTGCATTATCGTTGTGTCGGTGAGCCCAAGCCTGGGGGGGGGAGGCTCGGGAGGCATGGAGAAGTCGGGAAGGGAGGTCAAAGGGAGGACAGGGAAGAGAAAAGAAAAGACAAGGGAGGGAAGGATGAGTTGTCGTGGCATTGCATCCCGAGGCCCGGGCACTGGAGACGAGGGTTTTTTTTAAGAGGCGGGACGGGATCCGCCACGGGAGGCGGGCCTTGATGACGCGAACCGAGTGGTTTTGGGTTTTGCCAGTGGGAAGGGTGAGCTCCAAGTTGACGCCAAGGAGGGATCGGCTTGTGCCGCCGGTGATGGAGATTGGATTACCCTACCGGAAAAGGTAGAAGATTTCGTCTCAGAGCTGAAAGAGGAAGACTCCGGAGCAGGACATTCCCATCCCTGGCTGGCTACCGGATCTGGCCGCATGAAGAATGTTGCGCTTGACCGTTCCCCGGGACTTCTTGGTCCATGTCTCGTCTCCCCCCCGGCCATGGAACATGTCATCTCGACTTTGTTTGGACGAGCATGTCTGTCGTTCTCCCGTCAATCCGCCGGAATAGATTTAAATTGAAAGGATTGCCGTCAAATCGGGCCCCGTGCCATTGCAAGTCTGGAAATATCTGGCTCGTCTCAGGCAGGGGGGAGCCGAGGGAGGGTTTGTGTGACGCCCTTCCCCGAGACGGCAGTTCATGGTTCATGTCAGTCATGGACCGTCATCGATTAACTTCGTTTGCCGCTTTTTGCAGAGGCCGGTCCTCTTCTCTAAGCCCTGACAAGCATGTCTGTCTGTCAGACAATGCAGGACTCGGCCGGACTCGAGACACCCGAGGCTCCCGCGGTCCGCGGTGAAGACGGCGCTGCCCAAAAGCAGACTGCGGCTTCCAGGTTCTTCTGGCGCCGAACGGGCCCTCTCCGGTTTCGACTTCGTTTTCTCTTTTCCTCCTTCAGGCTACCTACCCGTGTCATGCCACGGCTCACACCCTCGACGTGATGAATCTTGCACGCCCCTCCCCGGCCTGCCCGAGTTTTTTTTTTCTGCTAGGTATTATGTTTGGCTAGCCCGAGCTTGCAGCGGGTAATTTTTCCGCTCCACTCGAGAGAGAGACGCGCTGCCCGACATCTCGGGCTCCCTCCCTAGTCGTGAGTGGAGATCCGCGTGCCATGCCAGAGCACTGGGCTTGATGAGCTGCTGCCGCTGCCGCCGCCGCCGCCGCCGTCGCCGCCACCTTTAGCCCATCCGGCTGCTCGCTTTGGTGTAAGCGGAGAGAGAGCGAAGGTGTGTGGAGGACAAATCAACACCAACCACTGGCAGCTGCCAACGGCGCTGTCCCGTTACCGAAGACGCTAGTGCAGCCTGCCCCCCGACAAGCCGACCACTCCCGTGACTCCGTGCCCAGGGTCCGTCGAGACCCCCTGGACGCTGGACGCACCACTGACCTCAGATCCACAACCGACGTGCCCACGGGTACGCCAGCACGTCGAGGGTCGTGGAGAAATGTGCACGCACGCAGCATGCATGCATGCAGCTTGGCTGCAATCACTTCTTAACCGTGCAAGGCGGTGAGAGCTCGTCATCCAAAGGGATGAGCCGGGGCTAATTTCGAGCTGAGCCGTTTGGTCAGACTTTGTTTGGTCTCGCTGTCGCTCAGCGAGGTCAGGTAGCGCTAGCACCTTGCGATGGAGCCCAGCATGCCCGGCGTCAGCAAGTAGCTCCTCAGCACACGCTGCGCGCTGGCTCGGCCATGTTGCTCTGGGACAGCTGCCCAGCTTCTCCGTCGCTCATTGCCCAGTGATCGCCAACCTGGCGCACCGCCGTCCATTCCGCCGGGTCGGTGGCTGTCCCAAGACAGCAGCAAACTGGAGTCAATGTATGTACGGAATACATACCTCGCAGGGCGTGCTTGCGCTTGTGCTTGTGCTTGTGCTTGTGCTTGGTGTCGCGGGCAAGCCGAGAGGACGAGAGACATGCCATTGCATGGATGATGGATGTGAGTGTTCGCAGGTACATCATACACACACGTACGTATTCCTACAAGACGAGGAGAAAAGTTGTTCGGCGCCCGGGCCCGAGATATGTACCAGGTCATCGGCATCCCGCCCGAGCTCACCTGATCGGATGGCAGCGTTCCAGACCCTGCGTGTCTGCCAACCCGCCGGTCCACGTCTCAAGATCCTCGCCCCAGCGACCGGCCCGGCTCCCGCACTTCGCCGTCTCAAAGCATGAGCAAGGCGGTGATCCTAAGGCGAGCGTGGGAGAGCGGTCCCCGCGTCCTAGCGGTCCCAACTTTGCCGGGGGTTGGGGGGTTGGGTTGGAGAGAGGCGGGGGGACGAGGAGGGAGGGGGGTGGTCCTCGTCCTATCTTCGCAGCTAAAGCGAGACCTGCTGGTTAAGGCTCGTGGTTGAGGCTCGTGGTGTTGAGTGTCGGCTTCTTCTGCTGTGACTGGTCTAGACTCTCCTCCTCATTCAGCTCCAGCCTTCCTGTTGCCATTGCGTATTTGATCGTCGCCCGGACTGCCTTCATATCTGGTGACCAATGCCTTGTATCTGATGGCGCTTTCCCTCCCAGATAGAACGAGAGGCTTCCTCGTCTTGCCACTGTGCATTGCAGCATGTCTTCCCTCAGAGCTGTCCATCTCACGCATCGGAAAAGAAAGTGTTCCACTGATTCCCTCGCTTGTCCACAGGCACAAAGGTC
>NT_165977.1:2791655-2832818 GCF_000143365.1 Chaetomium globosum CBS 148.51
TCTCCGTATACAGTGCTAAACATAACACTCGTTGCTTAGGATTAAAAACATACTTCCCTGCGCGCGGGGTACGGTCCTCCACACTTGCCGCCTGTTGGTTAGTAAGAACCCCAGCCCCCCCCACCTGCGGGTCCCAGGAAGCTGTTACTTGTTAGGGACCCCGGCCCACTTTTTGGGGGGGGGGGGGGGCGCTAAAGGTAGTCACCAAAAGTTTAACTAAGGTACCTGTTCATTACAGTGTGGGGTGTGTGGAGTGTGTGTGGGTGTGGTGGTGTGTGATCTGTGATGTGTGATTTAAACTATGGTGTGTGATCTGTGTTGTGCGGTTTGTATTTGTCTGGAGTTTAGGGTTGGTCTGTGGCCTGGCTTGTCTGGTTCTGTCTTCGCTCGGTCTCAGAATGTCGCTGCCCAGTGTTATTTGCTAGGGCATGATTGAACGCTGCTAGTAAATTGGAGAGGGGAACCGCCTAGGCCCCCGTCATTCGCGGCAGTTTCGGTATGCAGAACGTACCTTACCTTGGTTCGTCTCAAATTTGGGTTCCAGAAAAATGGAAAAGTACGAGGTCCATATTCCAAGGTCAAGAGCGGAAGTTACAACATGTACCTGCCAGTGGTACACGCTTGCGCCTGCGGGCTTTGTGTCACCTCCAGCCAACCATCTGCGACTTCTGCACTCTGGGAAGCCGCAGGCCTGGACCCCCCCTTCCTCCACTCCCCCACCCCACCGCACTGAAGACCCGTGTGCCTGCCCCCGTCTGGTTGGCTGGCAACCTGACATCCCATCCAAACAGGGTACCCCTGCATGCCTGTTGAACCCTGCGCCCGGGGTGCTGTTCTAGCGAAGCAGCCGGCAACACAGTACCTTTTTACCGACTTCACCTACCACAGCCCCGGGGAGGCCATGCGGGACTGACTTCGAGTCAACTAATACCTGGAAGTCCCCGTCTGCCGGTCCTTTTGGATCTCGACTTTTCTCAAAGCATCAGCGAACACACGTCCCACCACGCTCGTTTTATTTTTTCCACCTTCTTCCTGGGCTCGAAACGTTCAATTCGTCTGCTGATCCCGGGTCCTGTGTCTCGCTCCTCCGTCCATCCATCGGTTGAGATCGGCCTTGCCTTTCGATAGAGAGAGAGGTCACACCGAAAGACCATCCCGACCGAGGTTGACACCCCAAAAAAAGAAGAGAGAGAAAAAGGCAGCCACAAGCAAAGATACCCTGTAGATCTTGGGAAGGCTTGCACATCCCCCCCCAGGTTAGTCAATCATGTCATCTGCCAGTCATGCCGCCCGGCGATAGTTAGTCGGGTTCGTGATCTCCGTGATCTCGACCTCAGGACCCGCTTCAGTGGCGAAAGCCACAACCAACTTCGTCAGCTGCACATCGACTTTCCCCACCACATGCCGCCTCAAACGAGCACGACTGCGCCATTCACCCCCTTGTGTGCCGCCGTTCCATGGAATTCACCATTGCTAACCATGGGTAAACACACAATGAACAGCCCCTCGAACCCCTCCATTTGCCGCCACAACCCGCAAGGGCCATGAGCCGCCGGTACTGTTTCGCCTCATTCTAAGAGAACGACCTCCCTCGACTTCCGCTGACCTGGAAACCCGTATGTCTTAATACCACCACCGCCCTGCTGCCCACTCTTTCACCTTCCACCACCGTCTCCCGCTGTCGCGTCACCCCCCCTCCCCTTCGCCTCCAAGCTCCGCTGGCCAGCAAGCATGTTGTACTGCCTGCAATAACCCTCGTCTCTCCCTGCCCCCCCTCTTCTCTCTCTCCTCCTCGCCGTCCTCTACCACGCGCTCCTCCTCCTGCCTCACCCACCGTTTCCTCCTCTAACTCTGGTGTCTCGCTCGCAGGCCTAGCATGGATCCGCTACTCGACAACGGCGGTCCGGAGCCGGTCTCCAACACCCCGCAGTCGGTCCTGCGAACGGCCCAGTTACTCTATCCGGTTATCCTGCTCCTGACCTTCATCATTTCGGCCGGTGTTCACACCGTTGTCACGTCAAAGACGGAGGAGCAGCTGGCTGCACCCACCGTCAGGGGGCCCGGCGGGAAACCCTTGCCAATCACGAAGAAGAAACGGGAGCAGGAAGCACTCGAGGCAAACGACGATGCTCGTGGCAGCGGTGGCTTTGCTTGGTGCGCCTTTCTGTACCTGACAGGCGCCCTTGTGGTGTCGTTCGTCGCCAATGGCGCCGCAATCGCCGCCCATGCCATGAGCTCGGCCAATTCTAGCAAAGACGCGGGAGCCACCAATGTGTGGTGGTGTGGCGACGAAAGAATTGTGAGTTTTGCCCCGCTATGCGCGCAGTTCACCGACGTGCCGAAGCTGACAAAGCATACAGGTCTACGTTGTCGGCGCCGCGTTTCTCTATCTCTATGTTCTCATCACCCTCCTCGAATGGCGCCAAAGCCCCATCGTTGTTCACTTCATCGTCTGGACCCTCGGTCTGGTGGGCGAGGTTGTCATCTTGGTTGCCTCTATCCTCGCCTTAGCGGGCAGCGGCTACCTCGGCTACCTCTCAGCGGGCTTGGACAGCAGCCCTGGACCATGGGACACCATCGACCTCGGCATTGCGGGGTTTCGTCTTTGTCTCCTCGTCTCCCTCGTCAGCCTGTACGCGGCCGTTACTAAAAGGCGGTTGGAGGAGCGACGGCTCCTTGACGAGGAGGCCCAGGGATCGGATACGGACGAAGGGAGCCCATTGCTCAGCGGCAATGGAGACTATCACGGCCACGCCAATGGACATGCGACGCGGCGTACCCACTACGGCAGCACCATGGGGAATGCCCGCCGCAACTCGGACAACCCCACCGACCAGGGCTGCCAACAACAGGACCAAGGGGCCGCTTTTTACAGACCCGACAAGCTTCCCCACAAGTCGTGGTTCGAATATTGCCGCGGATACTCGGTCTTCTTCCCCTACTTGTGGCCGAGCAGGTCGACTCGGCTCAAGATTGTCGTTGTGCTGTGCTTCATCCTGGTCATCCTGCAGCGTGTCGTCAACATTCTGGTGCCCGCGCAGCTCGGTATTGTAACCGACACGTTCAAGAAGGATGTCGACAAAGTGTGGATAGAACTAGGGCTTCTGATCCTGTACAAGCTGCTCCAAGGGCCCTCAGGTCTGTTGGGATCCGTCCGGTCGATCCTCTGGGTCCCCGTTTCCCAGCACACGTACCGAGCCTTGACGACGGCCGCCTTCGAACATGTACACTCTCTCTCGCTAGACTTTCATCTGGGCAAGCGCACTGGTGAGGTGCTTTCGGCACTGAACAAGGGAGCCTCTATCAACCAGTTCCTCGAACAGGTTACGTTCCAGGTGGTCCCGATGCTGGTAGACCTTTTGGTTGCCATCATCTACTTTTACATCCGCTTCGGGTCCTTATACGCCCTTTTCGTTTCCATCATTACCTTTTACTACCTTTACTTGACCATCCGCATGGCTGCCACTAGGTCTGACCAGCGTCGCGACATGGTCAACGCCGACCGCGAGGAGGAAGCTGTCAAGAACGACTCCATCATGTCGTACGAGACGGTCAAGTACTTCAACGCCGAGAGGAGAGAATTTGACCGCTACGGCGATGCCGTCAAGAAGTTCCAAGAGGCCGAGGCCCAGGTTACATATGGCATCAACCACATGAACATGTGCCAGTCGGTCGTGTTCATGTGCGGCCTGCTCGTCGCTCTACTGACGTGCGGTTACCAGGTGTCGCGCGGCGACAGGACCGTTGGCGATTTTGTCCTGCTTGTCACCTATCTCAATCAGCTGCAGGGACCCCTCAACTTCTTCGGCACCTTTTACCGGACCGTACAGTCGGCCATGATCTCGGGCGAGAGACTGCTCGAGCTTTTCAAGATCCAGCCGACTGTCGTGGACAAGCCCGACGTGGAACCGCTTCGGGAATGCACCGGACACATCAAGTGGAATAACGTCGGCTTTTCATACGACAAGCGCAGGACGGCCCTACAGGACCTATCCTTCGAGTGCAAGCCGGGCACCACGACCGCATTTGTGGGCGAGTCTGGCGGAGGCAAGTCGACTGTCTTCCGCCTCATGTTCCGGTACTACAACTGCCGCGAAGGAAGCATCGAGATTGATGGTCATGACGTCAAGGACGTATCGATCGACTCGGTGCGCCGTTTCATCGGTGTTGTACCGCAGGATACCATCCTGTTCAACGAGACGCTCATGTACAACCTGAAGTACGCCAACCCGAACGCGACCGACGAGGACGTCTTCGACGCCTGCCGAGCTGCGGCCATCCACGACCGTATCATGAGCTTCCCCGATGGCTACTTGACGAAGGTGGGCGAGCGGGGTCTCCGCCTGAGCGGTGGCGAGAAGCAACGTGTGGCAATTGCGAGGACGATCTTGAAAAACCCCAAGATTATTATGCTAGACGAGGCGACTTCGGCACTCGATGGAGAAACCGAGCAAAAGATTCAGTCCAAGCTGATCAGCGGCAAGTTCGGTCAAGATCGTACACTCTTGATCATTGCGTAAGTCCCCGCTTCCTCAATTCAACAAGACCTCACAACTAACCACCGCCAGTCATCGGTTGTCGACCATCACCCACGCCGATCAAATCATCGTCCTTCACGCCGGTACTGTGGCTGAGAGGGGCACTCACCAAGAGCTCCTGGCTCTCAATGGCCGCTACTCCGCCATGTGGGAGAAGCACTGCCGAGCCGAAAAGGCCGCCGAGCACGCACGCGATGCCACTCGGAAGGCCAAGAAGCTTTTGAGCCAAGCGAACATCGGCGACGACGGCTACAACAGCATGCTCTCGTCTACCATCCTACCCACCGCCCCTCATAGCCCTGTAGCCACGGCTGCTGACGCGCATGAAACCGCCTCCATTTCGTCGCGCATGAGCAGCACCTCCTCGAGCGGCTCGGACGGCACACTACAAGACGATGGCTCGGACGGTAACGAAGGTCATTCCGGAAAGCCGGATGACGGGCCCCGACCGCTCCTCTACTCGTTCCCCTCAGAGTCCTCCGCAGGCCGTTCGACAAACGCATCCAGATCTCCCTGATCTAGCTTCGGGCTGAATCTGGTGTCGAAACCACTTAATATCTAAACCAGTCATCATAGAGATGGGCCAGCCACATCAAGCCATAGCCTGCCTAGCCTGGCTCTGCCCTCCGCTCACTGGCGTGATTCCCCTTAACAAACCCCCCACCGACAATTGATGACATTAATTCCGGCAACAACAATCCAGCGAGGCAAAGCCTCCACTTTAATCCCGCCCACAAAGATGACGAACGGCAGCAATAATGATCAACACGATCACGGGCGCCCGATGAATCACGACTCGAATTCAATCCGACCCAATTTTGAACTGGGCTGTTCAGACAAAGAGGAGGCGTTTTCCGGAGCATAACCTAATAATTCGACTGTCCTCCTTCTGTGTGTGTTGTTATATACCAGCCCACTTTCTTGTTTTTGATTGCTTTTTTTTTTACCCCTTCTGCGCTGGCAAGACATTTTGTTGCATGCATGCAAGCCATTTTGCATGTTAATGAGAGATGATATGACCATGATTCCCAAAGCATGGGTGGCGTTTTTGAAGCGGTTTATGGGTTTCAGCGGTTAGCAGGTTGTGGGTTTGTTTGGTAGGAGGGGGGGTAGTGGGACGGGGTGGCATAGGATAGGATGGGATGGAATAGGCTTTGGACAAGGACGGGACAGGGACTGGGACGGGGTTGGTTGGGGATGGTGCAAATAGGGGGGGGCGGTACGGCCAAAGCCGGCCGCGGTCATCATGGGGTGTGCAATGGGGGTGCAAGTCCATGGTGTTGACTGCTGTTTTTTTGGGTTGCTTTTGTGTTGCCCTCGGCCCCTTTCAACGGGAGCACGAGGTGGGATGGGATATACAAAAAAAAATGATATCCCTGATTTAATCAATCTAGAGAATCCTTCCGATAGTGTGGCTTGAATGTGTATGAACACATGAGATACGCTATTGCCTTGTTTGACTTCTCGCCGTCCTACATTCTATTGTCCCATATGATAGTTGTAGGGGGAAACTAGGACAAAATGGCGAGGGTGAGCTCCCCCCTACGGTGTAGGGCGTGTGTTTCTGCGCACTGGTCCGCGCGAGCATTCCGATATATGGTCTGATCTTGTGACAATTACATCGCCTCCCCACCGTGGTGTGTGCATCAGTCGTTGTATTAAAACTACTATTCAAAACGTTGTGTACTAGTCGAAAAAAGAGAAGAGTCCAAAAGTCGTACAGATCAGTCAAACCGTATATATGATGTGTGTCCGTGACATGGATAGCAACCAGTCGTCGGGCGTGTGCGCGTGTCAACATGGTCGTTCTTGCCTGGGACCTGCCCTGCCCTGTCCTGCCCTGTCCTGCCTTTTCTTGATATGTTGTGTTTCAGGTGTTGTTGGTCTGAGGGCCCGTGGATGCTTCGGCCGGTTCCTCTGCGTGGGCCAGGCGGGATGGATTGTGTAGTTTCCTGGGTGGATGCAGCTGTGCCCTCTTCATGTTTTCGCTCGCTCACTGAGCCCGTCTTTACCGGGACCGACCCGACAACTCCTGCCCTTGCCCTGAAGTCTGCCTCCCCATAATGGTCGTCTTCCACGTCGTAACCCAACCCCCCCTCTTTATACCCAAACCGATAAGCGAGCGTATAGTACCCCCGGCCATTTTTTTTCTAGCGAACGACGACGCCTTGAACAAAACCACCCCCAAGACCATTATTGACAATGCTCAACCAGGAGTACCCGTCCCCTCAAAACAACGCCTCGACACCTGTCCATGACCCGCCTGTCTATCTCGCCGTAGAGCAGCCAGGAATGCGTGATAAGCGAAAGATATGCCGTCACCCTTCTCCAGATACAGTCTCCCATCTAATCCAAACAAATGTGTACACAAGAAGGAAGACGACGCCCGAAGCGCGCGTCCTTTTACTTGCGCTTCTTCGCCGCGCCGTTCGTAGCGGCATCAACGGCAGCCGTAGCAGCGTAGCTCTTGGCAGTCCCGTTCGCTACGGCCGCGGCCTTGCCGTTTACCGCCGGGGCAGCAGTCTCCTCCAGCTCCGACTCTTCGGCGTCGCTGCGGTCGTCCTTGGCGACGTTGTGGACGGCGAAGCGGTAGGCGATGCGCAGGATGAAGAAGAGCCAGAACAGGTTGAGAGCCTGCAGCGAGCTGAGGAGGGCGAGGGTGATGACGAAGGACAAGGTGCCCTTGTATTGCTGGGTCTCCCAGTTGACACCGTAGGGCCCGACTGTTTTGAACTCGGTGAAGAGGCTGAAGAGGATGCGCAGGTTGAGGTAGTGACGCAGGTAGATCCACACGCACATGAAGGTGAAGTAGTAGGGGCCCGTCAGCCAGTGGTCGAGGTAGTTGAGGGTTTTGGAGGTCTGAGCAGGCGGGAAAGGTTAGTTACGTAGATAAGGGGAAAGACGATGGGGGGCAACACGTACGGCAAGGAAAAAGTCAGAAATGTCGTGAGTGATGTACACGGCCAGTCCCATGTAGGTGAAGTGGAAGCGGTAGCTCAGGCCGATCAAAGCCAGGCTGACAATGTGGTGGCCGACCAGCTCCTTAAAGTCCTTGCGCGGCTTCTCCATGCCCAACAGCAGCACGATGGCCTGCTGGGCCCAGTAAGCGGCCTGGAAGAGGTAGTAGAACTTGAAGACGGCGTCGTGGGTCTGGTGCGGGAAGTTCTCATACATGCCGCGGGTGTTGAAGTACCACACGGGAGTGCGACTCATGACGTACATGCCGGTGGGTCCCAGGATGCCAAAGTAAAGGGCCGTGTACATCTGCTCCATGAAGCGGGCCTGCTTTCCGCGGGAATTGAGCCCGGCGTAGCGGGCCAAGGGGCGCAGAATCTCTTGCATGATGAATTCGCGGGTGAAGGAGAGCACGACGGTGTAGAAGGAGACGAAGGCGATGTCCCAGAGGCCCTTGCCATATTGCGGGAGCTCGTCGGGGCTGGACACGGGCAACCGGTACGACAAGAATATGAAATGGTGGATCGGGTTGCTCTCGGTCGGGTTGACGACGTATAGCAGTAGGAAGGCGAACAGGATGACTAGCGGCAGGACCCAGGTGTGCTTGACAGCGATGCTTTTCGCGCGGCGTAAGGCGGATCGGGCTTTTCGACGCTTGGAGAATCGCTTGGAGGGTGTCGCGGGGCTTAGTGCTGGCTCCTGCTGCCGTCAGCATGACAAGGCCTTGAAACTGCCTCTTCTCCCTATGAAGACATACCTTGCCGCTGAGATGAGCAATGCCGGTTGCTATTGAAGGGGCGCCCGTGTCGCCGAGTCGCAACTCGCTCCCAAGGATGCTGGACTTTCTCCGGCGGCGAGGGGCATTATTGTCTGCCGTCGTGGATTGGAACTGGCGATTGGCTGCCATGCTAAGCGGCGGGAAAGGCTCGGAGCCGCCCGCCATTGTCACTTCTTTGTGTGTTTAAATCCGATACTTAAAAATGCGGGAGACGCCGTGCCCCTGGTGAAGGTGAAGTGCAGATCTTAGGTTTTCGCGTATCGGAATCGCAATTGAGACGCTCTCTCGTATTTAATCGTATCAATTGCCCGGGTAATGCTGTCCCGTCGCAATAGCGTAGTTTCGGGAAAAGGAGAGGTGTGAGGGAAGGAAAAGACAGCACGTGTCAGCTACAGGAGTCGCGATGCGGAAGCAGAAACGAACTCTTCTCTCTTCATTCCCTAAAAGATAGTGAATCCACTTTTGCCAAGCAACACGCTGTATGGTATTAACTAGTTAACGAGTTAACTAGTGAGTTACCCTCGGTAACATGCTTACCTCATATTACAGGCAACGAAATAGTTAGTGAACTACTTGAGAGATATCTGAGAGTCCGAGTAAATCTCACCATTGGCTCTACACACAGTGGCAAAACATGGACGATATGAGAACTAAAACAAACTCAAATAATTGACCAACGCTCTCCTCATCGGATCGGACCGTGCCTGTAATACATACACGGTTCGGACTCTCCGAGTCCGAACATGGAAGTACACAGTCCGGTTAGGTACGAATACCCAGGTAATGATCCAACCAGATCTGTGCAATTCTTCGAGAAATGATCGGCGCGCTGCAACCGCGTCGAACTCTCCACATCTGGATTTCAGTTGGACCCTGATCTTGCAGCCAAGCCGTGCTAAGGTTTTTGGGGTAGTATTTGAAAAGGGGTTCGCCATGTCCGCCGGTCTTCAACTAAGAAGCGTAAATACAGCGAGATACGAAGTACGAAATAGGTATGGTACGATATTTTCTCTGGGGTATGTCCACACTCCACAACTGTAACTCCTTAGGTAGGTACCGAAACACATTGTATTGTGTAGCTGTAAGATATTGAGATTGGTATTGTGGTCACATTGGGTTCAGCTGCCTCGATGAATACACGGAAATGACCCGTTTGGCCGCCCTCCGAATCGCTTCGGCCCAGAAGCGCCCCGGTAGACGGACCAAACAGGGCCGTAGAGAGCCAGGCGAGAGGAGACAGATCACACAACAACCCCCCGGGCTATACATGTACCTACCTTACCCAGTTATTCACCTCGCGACAACTCCCGACTGGCAGCCCGCCGTCCCTTTGGCAACGACGCGCCCCCACCCCCCTCCGCCGGACCGCCGCCGTGGCCGGCGAAACCCCGGTACTCGGGCTCACCCGGCAGGAGCACAGCGCGGTCCACGGCATATGGGAGGCCGCGATGACGGCCGCGGATCATCATGGCGCAGATGGCGACCTTGCTGGCGGTTGTAAACTTCCCGCTGAGGGACGTCGACACGGAAGGGTGGCCGAGAGAGAGGCCGACGTTGGCGCTGTGGGTTAGGTGGTGGTTAGTGCTGCTCAAGCTCCTGATCTGGAGATATGGTTTGGGGATGGGGGAATGCGTACTATGCTGAGACGACCTCGAACATGATGGAGAAGACCGAAAAGGCCTGATAATGGTAGTTATGCTGGTCAGCTTCGCCGTCCCTTGCACCCTTTTAAACAGCTTGTCGGGTCTGTCTGGGCTTGTCACTTACAGGATCATTGTTGTCCATGATCCTGGGAGCCTCGGCGAAGCAGATCCAGAAGGTGCCGAGGAAGATGTACCACAGGTCGAAACTGAGTTGGTTTCGAATATGCATCATGACATACGACTTGCCGTTGGACTCGTCCAGTGCCACTTGCTGCTCGTAAATGCCCAGCGACCTTTCTTCGTACGTGTTTGACGCCCGGATGCTGATGGCAATCGGGAAGATGGCAATGTACATCATCACCACCAGGGTAAACTGCACGCCCGGGTTGACCTCGGCGAGGTTGAAGGCGGCCGTGCCCGTGTGCCGAGCCGAGGCCGCCTGGAACAGTGCGGCCAGGATGCGCGGGCCCATCGGCAGCACGTTGACCGCAGGGTTGTCGAGATCCGAAACGATAATCAGGAGCACGTCGACAAAGTTCATGGCGAACAAGATGCCGAAGAGGATCCAGGTCGGCCGGCTGGGGAAAAGGAGCATGGAGCACCGCCGCGGGTGGTTCAGTAGAAACTGGAGCGGTTCTTTTAGGGACGACTGCTTCGGCACAAGCTTGGACATGATCCAGATAATGAGGCGCATGAAGACCGGGTAGAAGGTCTCTCCCCCGTAGGCGAGGAAGCTGGTGACCAGCATGGGCCAAGTGGCGTCTCTGAATGTAATCATCGAGTCGGGGGTTAGGGTGAAACCGAGGTTGTTCACCATGGTCTGGGCCGAGTAAAAGGCCCTTGGGTAAATAAGTAAGCATCAGAACACGGTGTTGCGACTGATGTGGGCAGCTTACCACCAAGTCTTGTCCTGCGCGCACTCTTCCAGCCAGTCAGTGTATTTTGCAGGCGCGTTATGTATCCACGGTAGCAAGCAAATCACCCCGAAGAGGTTGATGCCAACAAAATAGCCTACACGGTGCGTCAGTTTTCTTTTGGTGAGTCTGGGGGCTATGTCGACGTGGTACCAGTGACAATCTTCTGTAGCAACTTCAAGGCTCGATACTCGATGCCGCCAAGCCGTTCCCGATCTTGGGCGGTCAGTCTGTGGAAGCTCGAGTTTCTTCCAAGCGTTGCCTGTTTGGAAAGATACGGCATCTCGGCAGGGTGTGAAGTCAGAGTCGGCGCTGATTGTCTTGAAGACCCCGTCACGGTTTTACCGAGGACGAAGAGGGAGGTGACAGCCTGTTCCACGGTTCTGCTGCGCGACATGCTGGGCTCGTCCTCGTGCTGATATCCTCGTCTTCTGGAAACACCCCCGGGCATGGCAGGCTTGATGGCGTCCTCGTCTGGCAAGGGCATGTTAGCAGGCGAGCCTTTTAAATCATGGCCGGAGCCAGCCTCGTTACCGTCTTCTTCATCTGCAACGTGGTTCCTCTCAACAAAAGAATGCCCTGCATGGTTCCAGTCAGTTAAACGTCGATTGCGCCACGATAAGCAGGCTTTAGTACCGTCATCACGCTCTCTCGGCGGTGGAATATACAAAGTCGAATCCGCGCGAGGCTCCTTTACGTCTTCCCCAAAGGTGACGCGGGGCCCTTGGGGCCCCGAGGAGGCAGTTTCCACGAGCTCATCTGCCTTAGGCTTTTCGTGTGTTGGGTTTTGTTCGGCCCTGGAGAGAGAAGAGAGAAAACAAGCACCTAGTCACTATCTAACCCAGCCAATAGGTCTTCTCTTCGGGACTCACGGTTCGGTATTGGAACTTTGGTCCTTGGGTCTCTCCGGTACTGCCGCCTGAATTTGGACTTCAATGTCCTCTGAGCGTCCACTCAGCTTGGAGGATGACGCTGCTGAGGAGGATTATGTTAGGTACCGCTTGACATAACCAACTCCATGGGAAGGAGACTCACCAACTGCTTTGAAGCGCTTCTCGAACCAGCGGAGGCGGACAGTGATGACGATGATGTTGATAAAGCCGAGGTTGGTGATGATGGGGATCACGTAGGTGTACACTTGCTGGTAGGTTTTCAGATCCTTTATGTCGACACTGCACGCGTGTTAGGGGTGTGGTTGAGAGGAGTGTTACGGCTGCTTGACGAACGTGTTGAGGCCCGACTCGGTGGATGCACTGGCGCCGAAGAACCAGGCGTCCATGGCAGAGATATTGCCGTAAGGGTAGATGACCACCAGGGCGAGGAGGCCGGCAAAGATGATCCATGCATCTATGTGTGGTAAGTGGGCAACACACGTTAGTCAGTCGTCCATCCATTCACATGGCCAATACGTATGTTTGCTTCCCGAGACAAACTTGGCGGTATCTTACAATGCAGGGTGATGTAGTTAAGCTCTGGTTTCCACATGGCGGCCAGCAGAAACGGAGAAGCCCCGAGTCTGACAATGATAGCAATCGAAGACGGAATCTGGTGGGTGGTTGTTGGGTTACAGTGTCGATGCCGAGGGTGTGGTGTGTTCCATATTGTATGTAGGCATATAGGTACATCCAGGTGCATATATAATATCCGAACGGTCGATTCCTATGTACCTAGGTAGTGAGCGCCAGCTGGTTGTGGGAATGCAGCTCGTTACCGGGGGTCTGGTAAAGGGACGGGAGGCCTCGCTATGCATGATGGATGCCGGTCCTTTATCGCTATCACGCACAAACTCGCCAACTTCTTTTGCTCATGGGTTTTGCTGATTGGTGGCGATGAAATGTAAGGGGCCACCTGGGAGCGAGTTTGCTGAGGGATTTTCCTCCTGCTTCTGATCGCAACTTTTCCATCTTCGGCAACTTCCACTTCCACAGCCACAGCCCCTCGATTCCCATCCCCTCCTTCCCTTTCCACTTCCAGGATCTCACTTATTGTTTTACCTAAAATGGCTCCAAATGACCATCCCAGGCTCGAGCAAGGTTGTTCCACAAGGTTGTTCCAAACACGTAACTTCTGCATTGTGCTCGTAAAGACGATGACCCATCAACCCCCACGGAAAAGGCGTGCTGCGAACAAGAAAATAAATGATAGACTAGGGTGAGTATTAATATGTATGTCTATTTCTGTGGCACCTCCCGCTCCCAGTCCAGACCGAGACGGTGGCGACACGTGCAAACCAAAACGAACAAACTCCCCGTCAAACAACCTGAACCCGGCGAGAGTACCGCCTTTGGACGCGCGTCTTCTCCTCTGCGATGGAATCGTCGTCCCCCGCACCAACCCCGTTCACCGGAGGTAGGTCCGCCTTGTTAAAGACGGGCCGCGAAAAGCGGTTGTAGGCGATGAAGGTATCGCTGTCACCCACTGTGGCATTAACCGGCGTGACTACGCGCGTGGACATGCGCCGGAGTTCGACGGCGTCCTCCTGGATCGGCTTGACGCCGCAGAGGCGGTAGATCAGATTGAGCGCCGGGATCGAGAGGCCATGTACGACGATGGAGAAGAGCACGAGCCAGTACACCACTGGCACCATGGCCCGGACCAGGTCCGTCTCCTCGGCGTCACCCTCGCCCAGCTCCGGGAAGAGATGACGCGCGTGCTCCACGTAGAACACGGCGCCAATGCCGATCGGACCAAAATAGCCCATGAACAGGGCCTCTTTGTAATTCTTGCAGACCGCCGGCATGAACTTGTAGCTCATCAAGATGGCTGGGATGCGCCGGAACAACAAGACAAGCACGCCAAGGCCGATGAGCCGTCCGTAGGTGAGGCCGGTCGTGTCGGGCTGGTTGAACTCGCTCCATGGGATGATGGTGCCGATGTACATGAAGCCGCCAAAGTTGAGGAGAACGTCCATGCACGAGTTGACCTCGTCATGCCGGTCCTCCGTCTCGCGGAGGTATTCGCCATCCCAGTTCATGACGTTGCCGGCCACAAAGCAGGCGAGCAGGTCGTCGGTACCGAGCATGCCACAAACGCCAACAAGCCAGAGCTGAGAACGGCGTCAAGTTAGATCATCAACATCCAGGTATGCACACACGGAATCCATGTAAGAGATGGGGATGCTCACGCCAATGGCAGTAGGGTACAGAAGGTAGCTCTCCGAATCAACCCACTTCCTAGATCAGAATGACCGGTCAGTTGTGGTCTTTGCAGGCACTAAATCAGGACATGACAAGGGCAGGACAGGGTATGGTTGTGGTGTGGATGGTTGACGTACTTGCGCAGCGCAAACCTTAGGGCGAACATGCTGACACCGCCGACCAGCGCACCAATAGCCACCGACATCAAAACGATGTACAGCCACGTCTCCACGAACCAGTTCTGCATCGCAACCCCAACACCGCCGCCGAGCCGTCCCACATCTCCCGCGCGAGCCACCAGCCCGGCCTCCTCGCCATGCGCGGCTCCGGCGCCCGGGATGTCGGCATGACGGATCAGGTAGACGGCGAGCATGGAGGGAATGGGGAACCCAAATGCCGTCGTTTGGCGCCGGCCTCGGACGAGATGATCTCGCGCAGGTGGCGGCCGACGAACTTGTCCGGCGAAGGGCCCCTTGGCGATGGCCTGCGAGAGGATGGGGTCGGTGCAGGTCACGCACGAGCCGATGACCAGCGCGGCGAGGAGCGTGATCCGGGGCACCGTCGCCAGAAGGCAGAGTGTGGTGCACAGCCACATGACGGTCATGATGGGCAGCAGGCACAGCGCCATCTCCTTCCACCGCAGCTGCTGGTACTTGGCCGGCAGCTGGAAGCCCGCGATGACTAGCTGTACCCCGATGACGACCCGGGCCATGCCGAGCGTGATGGCCGATGTTTGGCCGTCGGCGGCCGATGCCCATCGTGAGCTGTCGAGGAACTTGGCGGCGATGGGCCCGAGGACGACGCCGATGACGACGGCAGGGACTGGAGACGGTCAGACAAACTGGGGGCTACATTGGGTGGGAAGACGTCTGTCTGGATGTGCTCACGAGCTTCGCCCAGCAACCACCGGGCCTTGATCAGGACTGAGATGATGCCATAGAGGAGGATGAAGGCGCCTTGTATGTATGTGCGTCAGCCTAATGTGCCCCCCTCAGTGGGGGTGTATCTCCCTACCAAGGACGCTCAACACGATGTTCAATTCGCTGACATCGAGGTTCGGCATGGTGGTGGCTAACACGGCGCTCGGGGGCCAGCAAGCTGCTGCGTTACTTGGACAGACGTATTTGCTCAGGGGTACTAAGAGGGAGGATGGGGATGGGGATGGGGGCGGAAATGGGATGATTCAAATTTCCAACAAAAAAGAGAGAGAAGACGTATATAAACCAAAGAGAAGAGAAGAGAACCCGCCGATACAAAAACAAGACACTAGTTGGCGCTGCCAGAGCCACCAAGTAAGGACAAGACAAGACAGAAAATGAGCCCAAGAAGAGATCATCGGCGTGTAATGAGCGAGCGAGATGGCGCATTCTTAACGACACACTCCCGCCACGGAACCACTCTCGACATGGGCGTGTATCAGCAACGAATCGAAACAAACGTATCGCCCTGAAAATCACATTCCCATCCACCGGATCGCTCATGTACACACCCCAAAGCTAAAACACGGCGCTGGACAATCCGCGCTCACTGGCCCAGCCCAGCCCAGCATGATAGGGCACAATGTATTCCGTACCTACGCCCACGTCACTGAACGTTATCAGCCCTCTCTGACACGGCGCAAACACTTCACTCAGCCCCTTGGGCTGGGGGAGCAGAGATAAGAGCTGCGACAAAACAAACAAAAACAGCCGCCTCAACAGGCATGATCAACCGAGGAAAAGGAGAGCAACGCAACGGGCAGCGTCTCACGAGGCACGGCCAAGCCCTTCTTGCGGCGACTTGGCGTGGGAGGCAGAGCCGGCCGTCTGCCGTGTTTTTGCGGGCGATCGGCAACCCAGGGGAGGGAGGCATTGGTGTTGGTGGGTTGGCATCTTGGTATCTTGGCCATCTTGGTTATCTTGGCCCTCTTGGCCCCCTTCTTGGCTGAACTTGGCGCCGTCGAGCGCGCGACAAGGTGAAACTCGAACCAACCAAACTCCCGAGCCGATCGTCGCCGGTGACGACTGTGGTTTGTTCTTGTTCTTGTGGTGTCTGGCAGTGCTGGGTGCTGGGCCGGATCTGCGGGATGGGATCGTCTGCGGATGTCCTGGGACGCGCGCTGGCGCGGATCGGGGTGGCGGATGATGATGGTTTTGCCTTTCTCTATTAATAGGGGCCTATCCCTCATTGACAGGGAAGAAGAGAGCAGGAATAGCCGAGGTGGAACGTGACTGTTTCACGGTTTACAAATGCTATTGACTGATATAATTCCAGGGAGTTTCGGCAAAGCTGGGTTGATACTCATACCAACGCTGTGCGGGACCAACTCCATCGCCACGTAACTAACCATTGCCTTCGTCTATCCAGACTACTAGCAGTACCAATAAACCCTCTCTGATTCAGTCAGACTCGTCATCCGGAAAGCTGATGTCATACGCCTCATTATAAGCCCGCCGCTGCTCCATCTTCAGCGTCACCAGCTCCTCCATCTCCGCCCGCGTAGCCGCATCCAACCCCTCAAAGCCATCCCCATCAGCCCCATAATCGTGCAGAGCCGCCCAGTAGACATCATCAATATCCAAGCTCGTCCTCGCCGCATAATCAAACCAGAACCGCCCCGTCTCCCAAGACTCCCTCATCCGCGCAGACAACCTCCTCCCACAACCACCCCGCACCCCCATAGCCGTAGCCACAACAAACCCATCCTCCCCCACCCCACCCTCACCCTCAACCTCCCCCTTCCGCTCAACCTGCTCCAACGCCCTCAAAAACTGCCCCATCCGCGGCACATACCGTTCCAGGAACTGGTCCAAACCACCATGCTTATCCAGCCACAGGTCCGGCCCGCGCAGCAGCAGCCACCAGGGCGGGTCGTGTGTGAAGTGCGCCGGCGCGCTGTAGGCGAACTCGAAGTCGAGGAGCGCTGTGATGCGGAGGGTGGTGGGGTTGAGGAGCATGTTGGCGGGTTGGAGGTCGTCGCGGAAGAGGGTGAAGGGGCCGACGCTGCTGCCGGTGGTGGTGGTGCAGTACTTTGGGATGAGCTGTCGGAAGTGGTGGCGGGCGATGAATCGTCGTTGGACGTCGGCTGCGCCGTTGGACGGGGAGAGGTTTCGTTGGGTGCGGAGGTGGAGCAGGTGGTGGTCGGCGAGGGCGTGGAAGTAGTCGCTTGCGTGGATGAGGGGGGCGTTGGGGAACTGGTCGGCTGGGTAGCCCGTGTTGGTGGCCAGCTCGTTCATGTTGAAGGTGAGTGGCCTTCCGGTGACGGACCAAGTGCCGGAGCTGACATCCTTTGAGATGGCACCTATAGATGAGAACTCGAGTTGGGAGATTTGGAGGATGTAATCGGCAAGCTGGTCGTAGATCGTCTCCAGTGTCGCCTCCTCGATGGCTGGATTTAGGATGGGATCTGCCTGATCGTCCTCAGAGGGTTCCTTGAGAAAGGTGGATAGCCGAACGCCTTCGATGAAATCCATGATGATGAAGGGTCCCAGTTGAGCCGGCCTCTCATCAGTCAGACCCCAGCATCGCACGCGAGGTAAGGGAATAGTGGTATGCTCCCGGAGGTACTCGATCACCCGTACTTCATTCTTGACTTTTTCGTCCCGCCAGGCGGTAAAGGTGTGGCCGGGCTTCGCAACGCGTATGAGGACACTCGGCTTCCCTTCTCCAAAGCCGATGTGAAAGCTGAAATTGAAAGAGCCTTTGAAGAAGCCGAGGTACTTTCCGGTCCCTTGACCGTCTAGCCGGGAATCAACGAAGGCGACGACGTCGTCTCTGGCGTTAATGAGCTTTCGAACCCAGAGCCTACATTCATCGTCGGAATCCGCCTCAGCAATCATATTGTAGGCTGTCATTTTTGCACCCGGCCACAGACCCGGCGTGCCGGGTCCCACGGAGCGAGTTTGAGAGGCGGACGGAACCGGAACCGGAACCGGAACCGGAACACGGACACCGGCTTTTATGGAGTTATTTTTATCGGGGCCTTCCGGCCGAACTTCCGGAGGTGATTCTTTTTCCCACTCAGCGCAGGGAGGGACGACTCGGGGGCGGGGTTTGTAAATACGGATACCTCACAACTCCCCAAGTTGAAACCGCTGCGGCACCCGTAGCGGTACTTGAGGGGTGGGTGACAACTGACCATTTGGAAGTTATATCTAGTGCTGAAGGGTAAGAGTTGGGATGAACTTTGCGCTCAGACCTGTCCTACTTGAGCTGTTGGCGCTAACCGCAACACTGCCTTGCGGGAAGAGCACCCGAGTGGGCGGTTGGGTACGGCAGGCCACCACTCATCTCTCGCTATCGCGTCTCTCGCACTCGGCAAGCGTTCCTTACGGACTGTTCCGTGACCATCACGTTCATGATTCAGTTCGTTCTCGACAGGAAGACCAAGCCAGAGAGACGGCATCAGTCCCCATAGATATAGTATAGAAACGACAAGCAGCTCAATTACAGCATCGAGCATCCACAAAAAAATTGGAAACGTTGCTCCGTCCGGGAAATCGAACTCCTGATCCTGGTATCTCCAATCCCCAACCCACCTATAAACTCCTTGCACCACCCTCAAAAAGACACCCATAACCATATCATCCCTGTGGCCTGCGCCCGCCATTTTGCTCGATCCAACATATATATCGCTTCGATACGCCCGTCGAACGTAAATACCGAATAACCAAGAGAGTGCCCGCTAGCGGATAACTTGCTCGTAAATGCTCATACATAACAGCACATGATCCAAGAAAAAAAAACCCATGGAAACATGGAATCATGACGGGGGCGTGCCGTGGTCCGGTCCATGGCCGAAACCCGGCGGCGGAGGGCCCGCTGAGCCAGGGGTAACGGCTGAACCGGGAGTCACCGCCGACGCTGGATGGCCGGACGGCGGTGATCTGTCTAGCCCGGTTATTGACGGGGTGCCGGCCCGGGGTATCGACAACCGTGGGCGCGCAGAAAGCGACTCCGACTCGCGCCGAATAGCGCCTGGCCAGAGCTGGGGCTGCTGATGTTGCTGATGCTGCACCCTCGGCCCTTCGTTGGTAGACCCGGCCACAAATCTGGTGACAGGGGACGTCTCCTCCTCTGCCGGCACCGCCCTCGATATATTGCTATCTTGTCGGTGCACCGGAAGGTTGGTCGTGCCCCCCTGGGTGTCCAGCTCCTCCTCCTCGAGTAGCTGCGCAAGCGCAGCACCCCGTCGGGGCGGGGCTGGGATGACCGTCACTGGCAGGCTGTCGGTGTCCGGTGTAGTCCAAAATTTGTCACGCAGGCGGTCTGCTTGCGTGGCGGCGAAGTCCTCGAGACGGCCCCGGAAGTCCCATTTGTTGCTGCTACTGCTTCTGCTGCTCCCGCTGGCTTTTTGCCGTGGGACGCTGTCTTGAGTTACCGGGACGGCGCGCTCCACGTCGGTGTTGCGTGGATTCTGGAAGGGAATTCGCTGCGTTATTGAGCGCCAGCGGTTGGCCGACGTCGCCGCTGTCGATGGCGCCGATGGTGCCTGTGGTGCAGCCTGGGTCGGCTGGGTAGGCACGTCGCCGCCCTCGCTCGGGGTCCCGTCATCATCACCGGCGTGGCTCGAGGATACGCTGTCCCTTTGTGAAAGCTGCGCGTTACCTTGTGGAGGAGGGGGAGTGCGCGAGGTCGTTTCGGTTAGTGGATGGTACCGGACAGCGTAAACTGTGCTCGCCGCGCTGGAAGTATCGGTGCGGCTGATGGGTGTGACAGCCGGCGGTGGCCTCGCCGGCCATAATGGAGGTTGTAGGAATCGTATCCTATCGTGGTTGGACGGTTGCGTACTTGGCGATTTGGGGGGGTTCGTCGTCCTCTTGGGCTTCGGCCGTGGTCGGTATCTGGCTGTAATGGCCGTGACATTTGGCCACCTATTATTGCTCTGCCCTGCACCTGGGCTGTCATCCCTCCCGCTGTCAAAGCTGGACTCTTTATCCGCCTCGTCGGCCTCTTTTCGCCTCCTCCTGAGCCCGTTATTTGAACGAGCCATTTCGAGCATCTCATCTCCATCAAACACTTCCCTGCCAAGTATCCCGTCTTTCTTCTCCTCTCGCTCCAGGGCCTCGATCCTTTCCACCCACTCCCACACGATAACGCTGGCGGCGGCTGCACCTACCCATCGGACGTATTCGCCCCATCCGGTAAAATCGGGTTGAACGATATCCAAGATGAAAAACACAACGGGTATTAGAATCGCAAACAGCGATAACACCGCCACCAGCAGCATATTCTTCATTTGCGGGTGCCAAAAGGCGTATCGCTTTTTCAACAGGGAATAATAAATCACCCAAGCGGCGTAGAGAACACCCAACGAGAGGGCAAAGAGATAGCTGAGGGCCGGGACAGCATCCGAGAAAGAGCCGGGCCGGGCCGGTCCTTGCTCATATTTGAAGCTGTTGAGAGACTGGAAGATGACGTCCAACATGATGAGGGCGAAGGCGGTCCACTTAATGATAACCTTTTCTCGTTGGCGTGGGAAAAGACGGATGAGAGTCTGGGCCTGGGCAAGCCAGAGGAAGGTATTCGATATGATGCGAATGATCTTTAGCTCGTTGCCGCCAAGAACGTCCGTTTGTAATCGCCTTGCGTTCTGCACGCCGTATGAGTACTGTTCTTCGGCGGCCTGGAATGTGGCGGCGCTGGCGATGGTCAGGGATATGGCGACTGCGAGAGCCGCAACTTTTTGTAACCAGGGCCGCCCGCCAATGGTTGGACCGGAACCCCTATTTGTGAATCCCCTCTGGCCCAAGACAACGACTCCCCCATCCAAAAAAGACCGCGGTGTGGCGAAGAGCATGATGACCAGCGTGTATGCGACCACGGTAGTTGCGGCCAGAGCGTAGCACTGGGGAAATGTCGATGCGTAGAAGGGGTCCCGGTAATCCGAGAAGGTCCATCCATCGTCGGTAGGCATCGATCCCTCGACCGTGTCGTCGATCGACACAGACCCGCCTCCGCCATTCGCAATGATCGCGGGTGGCGTGACCGGTGTGCAAACGGGCTTGAAAGCGGCTGCTGCTGTGAGGGTGACAAAGTCTCCGTTCGGCATGGAAAGGACACCTCCCATAGGGAGATTCAGTCCGCCGCAGTTGCGAGCGACCAAAGGTGTGCCGGTCGGCAGCACTGCGGTGGCCGTCAACCCGGCGAGGAGCTGCCGTGGTTCCATGGTTGCGGTATAAACGGCGGCTTCCGCCTAACTTTCAGCTATACGCGCAATCGCCATGGAAATCGACTTTGTCGTAGTTTATGGTGGCCCGTTGCGGCGTGGAGGGATTGCTGTCGGGCAGGGCCGAGCCCGAAGCGACCGCGCGATTGCGAATTCCCGCGGAATTTTGGTCGAATTTCTCCCAATCAATCCTTTCTCAATGTCGTCGTCGTCGGTCTATCGCGAGTCCCAAGTCGCGATGTCGAGAAAACCAGAAGAACCTATCGCCGTCGCGAATGTTTGCTGTGGGGGATTGTAGAGGCTGGGCGCCCAGAACTCCCTCGTGGTCGGGACGGTTTGGAGCCTGTTGTAAGGGGCGCCGAGGACACGCAGCGGCTGTCAATCAGTGCGATGGAAGGTTCTGTGGATCCGAAGTCGCCCGGGCTTGCTTCTTTCGCAATACAAAGCTTTCCCGTCTTTCTTGTGGATTTCGCGGCCGATTTCGCCCTTTTTCGTCAAACCGTCTCGAAAGTGTTTGGACCCTGACTCAATAAGCCGGAGAACAGAAGGGTGCACCCTTCCTTCATCAGGCAAATTCCCAGGGGAAACGGATGGACGGGATCAAGCGGAGGCACCGTGCGCTGGGAAAAAGATGCGTACTGTCCGAGGGGTCCAGTCCCACACCCATTTCCTAACCTGGTGGGGTGCTGAGGTCAGGGATTTCCAAGCTGGCGGGCACACTTGTCCTCCGCTGCTCTGTACTCGACAACCACAGGCAATACTAGGTCGATGTGAGTAACCTGTCGTTGCGCGTAGAAGAAGGGTTGATGTGTCTTTCTGTAACAAGTTTCTCGAAATGAAGACTGATTCGTTGTGCATAAAACCCTCAATCAAAGCTACTATTTTCGCGGCCGATAAATGAGTAAATGGATGTTTAATTAGCGCTTATCACCCAGACACCCCGACCTAGACATACCCCGCGAGGCAACATCAAAGCGCCCATCTGCAGGCGGCACACCATTCGACCCCTAAGTGCCGCACTGTGTGGCCAGACTCGCTTCAACTGCTCGACAGGATTGGTACCCACACGACGCCATCCCCGTTCTTGGACGGGGGCGCAGCACTGTGAAATGCATAGGCGAGAATGAGCGGCCCGCACTTGTCAGAAGCTCGGGGATCAAGCCGCCGCCATTTTTTCGTAGTATGTATCGTATCGAATGTACAAACACGGCCGGTATCGCCGTGTCCTTATTTCGTGCTTGTCGACTGAGGGATTTCGATTCAGCATGCTGAAACATTTCAATTCGGCCCCTGGACCCGCCATCAGTAAGACGAAAACAAGCCTTTTTGGGTAGGTTTTTTGGCCAGTGGTACCTGAGGGCCATGGCATCCCCACTCGCTACTTGGGGAACTTGCTGCACGTGCGAAGGAACCTGCAAGAAACCTGCAAAAACGGTGACAAGACGACATCTGAACAAGCTGTGTGTGGTTCAATGTCAGCTCGGCCCACACACAACTCCGGATCATCCAGTTTTCACACCTTTTCCAACGTGAGGGGTGGTGCACACAGTGTGTATCCTAAGGTGTCTGACAAATATGCCTCTGACGCAGTGCCCGTCCTCGGACAAACAGTCGTTGGCTGCGGCGTATGCAGTGACAGAGCAGGGCACAGATGAGGTTGTCCTCGGACTTTGAAGGAAAACACATTCGTGTCATCGCCAGGGGGTGTTCGACAAACAAAATGGAAGGTGCCAAGGGGAGCCCGTCCTGTTGGCATCCGATCTTGGCAAAGGCTTGTCTTTTGTGGGGAACCGCCTTGGCAACGACCGGGCGGGCAGCTCATGACTCGTGCAGGCTGGGGCACTGGGGGCAGCGGGATCTCATTTCGGGGTTGGGGTTGTTCGAGAAACTCGGTGGTACCAAGGGTATGGAGTTCTTGTCTGTCTGGGGTGTTGGTGAATGATGGATGACATGAGCGTGGGATGGGAAGGCAAGGGGATGGTGTGTTCGGAGCCTTCGTTACCTATCTTAGTGTCGGGTAGACACAATCTGCTTGTATAACAGTCCCAACCGCTCGGCATTCATCAGTCGAGGAATCGTAACAGGAAAAGAGAAAAGGACTTGACGACGTACTCTGGACGAATTTGCGCACCACGTGATCATGATAATCCAGATCCAAGGTCGCGGCGGCGGAAGAGCAATATATAGTACCCCGCGGTATTCTACGTTTTGACAGAGGATCTCAGGTCGGCAAATAATTCTTCGGCAATGCGAGCAATGGCTGACGGGACCTTACTGGACCTGATGCCAAAGCGGGGCAACCCAGATTGAGGTCAGAGCGTTTCGACCCCACCGTCCCCCAATCCTCGGGGCCATCGAGATTGCACCTCCCTTTGCCCTGCAAGTCCAGTGTTTCATCATCAGAGCCCGTAGTGTGCGTCTAGTGGGAGCCCCTACATATTCCATTTTCAGATTTAGAAACCGTTGTTAAGACCATGTTTCGTCCAGAACCAATCCATGATAAATATTTATTTCCTATATCATAATTCATCAGCCCTGGCGGGGTCGTCTGAGCATAAAAAAAAACAGGCCGTAAAATAAATCAGCCCAACATTGCGGCTCGGGCACTCAGCTCCGGAACCCGATGTAGCACATAGCACAACTGAACGCTCGCGAGAGCAACCCGGGATCCCCAGCCTGGCTCGCTCAGCAACTTGGTCGATCGAAACATTGATAGTCCCACGAAAGCCATTAGGTCATTCAGTGATTGTAAACTCTTACGTTCCCTCAATAGTCTCGAGGATTACCTCCCGAGTTAGAGATCGTCTCAAATGCGACGCTCTCGCACGACAAGCATGCGCTGCGCTCTTCCGACGCCAAGCCATCCTCGGGCCATCCATCTTCATGTGCTAGCTTAAAACTGGGGCGACTCATCAGCCCGAATAAATCGATCTGACGCTAGCTAGCCCGCCAGCCGCAGCTGGGAAAGTTCAGGGGTTCGCTCAATCATCTCGACACAAGAAGCGGCCTCCAACAATTGTGTCAGCTTTCAAAAGTTTGGTGGCCCAACGTGCATTGGAAGCGCCGGTGGAGATCGCTGAGAGACAAAATCGTCAATTACTTGCGGGGCGTTTCATGCGCGAACTGGGCAATTGACAATGACGAGGCCAGAGATTATTCGCGCTGGTATGCTTGCACCCCCCCCGAATCCCCCAATCCCCCTTCATCTCGCCTGCCCCTGGCGCCCTGGACGGATGCGCGCCGCCGTGGCCCTGTCCCTCGTGGCTTGTGACCCACGACCCACGCATCGGGTGTCCTTGCGCGGTTTCTGCCTTGCAATTGTGCCTCAGCCCGTGCCAGACTGTGCCGGACTGTGCCAGATTTAGCGACTCTCTCCTTAACACATCCTTTCTTGCCTCAACAGACACCATCGACCTCCAAGACCACGAAACGCCATCCGCGCAAAAGCACCAGGGCCCGCCTCCTGACGGATCGTTCGCTCCACACCAAGCCGAGACCCTCCGCGAGGTTGCGGCCGAAACTGCCGAGGAGAATCTCCGGAGCCCTGGTGTCTCGTGGTACCCCGACCACAACGACGTTCGAATTCATACCCTCGCTCTCGACTCGGCCACGAGTGACCGACAAAACGGCAGAGCGGACGCGATGCGCGCCGGCGCCCAGGAGGATGCGCTGGCAGTCGCCCAGAATGGTGGCCACGAGGTCGACGACGGCGATTTGGACGGTGACGCCGAAGTGGACATGGATGATGACATGATGGACAAGATCTCGAGCTCGCCTTCAATCGAAGACGGTGGGTCAATATTTGCTCTTTCGGCCCTTTCTCCGAGCAAAGCCGAATCCCTCCCAGAGTCGCGACAAAGTTGTACCCCCGCGACTTCACCGATTGTCTGCGACGAGAGGTCATCCTCCCCATACCTCGAGAGTCCTGAACACCTGCCATTGGGAGGAGACGGCAGAGAACTGTGCCAGCGCGCGGTTGTACAATCCCCTTTTGTTTCTCTCGCATGTCGCCATCATCATCATGACAGTGAGCTCGTGCCAAATACCATGGTCACGGATGACGCACCAAGCGAAAGGTGCCCTTTGCCGGATGACTTCGATTTTGACGACAGCTTGCCTTGGGCGGACGAAGAAGATGGGTGCGACTTCGAGCCGGAGAACTCGAACAATGGGGACGGGGTAACAAAACACGAATTAAGGGAGCGCGGCGTGGATAATGAGAACAATGACGTACAGGAGGACAATGCTACCAGCGACCTAACGATACCTTACGAACCCGATGAAGATGATGATGATGGCGACTTTTCCGAGCTTTCTGATTCCAGGTTTATTGACTCCGGCTGGGGTGGCGAATGCTTACAAGATACAGAGGACATCGACTTCGATTTCGTCTATGCTCTTCACACTTTTGTGGCGACCGTTGAGGGACAGGCAAACGCTACGAAGGGTGATACTA
Source organism: Chaetomium globosum CBS 148.51 (assembly GCF_000143365.1). Lineage (NCBI taxonomy): Eukaryota > Fungi > Ascomycota > Sordariomycetes > Sordariales > Chaetomiaceae > Chaetomium > Chaetomium globosum. The sequence continues at coordinate 2,817,224 of NT_165977.1, forward strand.
TGGTCCTCCTCGACGACAGCAACAGCTACTGGTGGCTGGTACGGGTTGTCAAAGATAGCAGCATCGGTGAATCGCCCCAAAGTCCGTTGCAGGGGCGAGAGTTAACCGTGAATTCCCGATAGGTTATCTACCAGCAGAGCATATCGAGACGCCCACCGAAAGGTTAGCCCGGTTAAACAAACACCGGAACATCGACGTAAGCTGGGGGAGAGTGGCACTTCTTAGGAGGGTTGTATTAACGGTGTGTAGCTTTCTGCGTCCATGTTGGGAGATCAACAAGACAAGGCCCGGAACCCTATCAGGTCTGCTATGAAAAGGAGGAAGACCAAAAACGTCCAGTTCGCCGCTCCCACTTATGTTGACTACTCCGATATCGATTACTCGACCGAGGAAGAAGACGCCGACGGTGAGCTCGCACAGCAACAAGGGCAACAATCCCAGCAATCCCAGCAATCAACTGGAGATGGGGAGATGCAGGACGAGACAGCCAAGGTGGAACCGTTGAAGCCAAAATCTCAGTCGAAGCAAACCAAGGCCGATTCAAAGCGGCAAGAAGCCAACGGCGACGTCGAAGCATCATCCGCCAACAAGACCGTGTCGCGGGCTGTGGAGGAGACTGCCGAAGTCAAGGCAGACGGGCCGAAGAAGTCCAGCGACGGCACCGTACGGGACTCGTTTTTCAAGGACGATACGGTCGAGACCAAGAAGATCACGCTGACTCCGAACCTGCTGCGTGACGACAATGCCCCGCGGACCTCGAGTGAATCTAGGGATGTGAAACCTCGTCCGAGCTTAGACAAACTCGACAAGGACAGCATCTTCAGCAAGGACGACAAGAAAAAGAAGAAGGAGAAGGAGAAGGACAAGAAGGCTGGCGGTTTGCGGGGTTTCTTCTCCCGAAAGGATAAGAAAGCAAAAGGAGATGATGACGATGATTCATTTGGCAAGCGGTCGATGGACGCAGACGCCCCGGAAAAGGACATGGAGGAAGACGAACCGCACCCATCTCCAGAGAAGGCGGGCCCCCAGAGGAACCCAAGCAAGCTGCAGAAACATCCGAGAGGCGACCCGTCTCCCACCAGGAGATCCAACAGCGTCAGAGAGAACAACGGCGTGGACGCCAAACCTTACCTGTCAGAAGGGAGGATCAATAATGTTGCGAATGTTCCTCCAGCGTCGATGCGCTTGGTCGAGTCCAGTCCGAAGGCGTCTCCCCAAGGCAGCCCCCGAGACCAGAGGCCAGGCCGCGACGCATCGCCTGTCAAGAGCTCTCTGTCAAAGACGGCAAGACCAGAGCCTCGCCCGACCAAATCCGCCATTGCGAAACCCCGTGCGGAACTTGATGACTCTGAAACCGACGAGGAGATTGCACCCGAGCCTACAAGGCAGGCACCAATACCGGAGGAAACCACCCGACAAGAACCGCGCGCTGCCCAGGACAACATCATGGAAGCTGGCCAGCGACCACCAGCGGCTGTTCAACCCACGCCAGCCGCGGCGCCCGTTGTCAAGATCCCAGCGCAGACGGCGGACCAGCTATCGGACTCACCCGTCCAGGTATCACCAATCGCAGGTGGCCATCCAACCATCCGCTGGTGGTCGACAATGCCAGCCAGGAAGAAGACCGCGATCTCATGCCAACAGCGTAGAGTGCGACGCCGTCGCCCGAGCTTGTCGAGCACGAGGACGCCGACATGTCTGGCAACAAGACCTCGACGACGCCATCGACGACGAGGTCCGAGTCCTGGGACGATGCCGGCCTGCGCGCCTTTTTCGATTCCGGCTCTGATGTCCGGGATCTTCTGCTTGTGGTGTACGACAAGAACACGGTGGATGATATTGGCCCGGACCACCATGTTGCTGCGTCGCTGTTTAGGGAACAGAACGCCAAGCTGGCTGAGATTACGACGGTGAGTTGGGCCCTCGAAACCCTTATTCCTGTGATGGTTTGCTGATTTTCTGTGCTACAGCGACTTGATGACATGCTCGGGGACTGGCTGGCCCGCAAGCAGAGGCTGAGGGGCGCCGTCTGAGACTCCTAACGCAGTAATATCCAACGGCGGGGGATCGTGACATACTTGAATCATTCTACTCTCACTCCGCGATGAGCACGACCGGATTCGTTCGTGCTCGCGCATCACGACTTCACGCACGCTTTTCTTCTTTTTCACATTGTTCAAATTTACAATTCTCTTCTTATTCCCCGGGCATCCTTAGGGTTGGGCTTTTTTTTTTTTTTTGCTGGGGTCGGTGCTCTGGGTTTTGAGGCACACTATTCTGCTGTGGCGTACGAGAGTGTGGCCGACCGGGCAGGATTTGGCTAAGCGGTGGTTGTTGTAGACGCGGGACTGGATTTCAACGACGGAACTCGGGACCAACACTGGCTCGGCGGGCAGGGCCTTAGGTTTTTTTCCACTCTCGGTGTCTTTTCTACTACCCTTTACGATGATACGATACCCTTACCGTAAAGACATACGTTTGTCTTGCCGCTCAAAAACGTTTAGAACGTGAACGTTGACGTTGGGTTGTCAAGGTAGGCTGGTGAATATAACCGTGGAAGTTGGTCCATGCAGTGAATTGCCCCTGGCAGGGTGATGATATATGCTCACAGAACCAGCCCCATCCATCTCCCAGCCCAGCCTCCCCCATCCTCCCTTCACTCCCTCGACCTCCTCACAATTTACGCTAAACACCAGTCAGTCTGTCAGCCAACATCCCACCCACAAAACCACTACCCATCACAACAACCAAAAAGAGCCCACTCACCAGGCCCACCCACCGCGGTGGTGATCGTGCCGTCCTCCACAAACACGCCCGAGAAGTAAAAGTCCTCGTTGGTGTCCGCGTACCCGGAGCGCGGCAGCTCCAGCACCCCCAGGTGCCAGTCGGCGCCGTTGGACGACGTCGACCCCGACACGGGCGCGACCACCTGCTTGAGCGGGTCGGACCCCTCCGAGTGCCAGAAGCCGACTTTGTTGGCGGAGAAATCCTGTTTCGAGGGGGGGGGGGGGGTGAGCGGGGGGTTAGGTGGTTTCTATTCGTGTATTGCATAGAGGATGGATGGGTAGGTACTGGGGGAGGGACGGCGGTTGCGCGGGGGGGGGTAAGTACTGACAATCTCGTAGGCAATGTTGTGCCACACGCCGGCCTTCCACTCGGTCTTCCAGCGGCTCTGCTGGTTGGTCATCCACTGCAGGTTGGGGTTGCTGGTGCCCTGCTCGCCGCTGATCCAGCCGTATTTCATCTCGGTGAAGTGGCTCTCGAAAAAGCAGATCTGGTGTTCACGGTTGACGCTGGGCGCGTTGGTGTCCTTGCGCATCATGCTGAAGTGGTAGTACACCTTGCCGCGGTTGATGGCCGCCTTAGTCTGCGGGATCAGCTCCGTGCGCCGCATGTTCTGCCCGTTCCAGAAGGCCGTGCTGTCCAGCGTGAACTTGGCGCCCCTGCGTCGAGACCTTGTCGGCCGGGTTCTTGTAGTCGGGGGACAGGTTGATGTATTTCTCGACCGAGCCGGAGCCGTGGATGTAGTATTGGTAGGGCCCGACCTGGTTGGACCAGGACCAGGTGTTGAGGTCCTTGGAGCTGGTGAACTCGTTGAACCGGCCGTCCCAGAGGACTGCGCCGTCGACTGAGGCCGCGAGGGCTGCGAGGATGGTGGCCGCCTTCATTGTAAGGTTGGGGGAGGGTATGTATGTACAAAGGGGGAGAATTCAGGGGTAATAGCTGGCGACGAGATGATCGATTTTTAATAAGGCCACACTGGGAGCTACGATGTGTGATTCCTGGTTCACCGGCTGGAGATCTTATACCAACTTGTTCCCCCCTTCACACCATCGTCAACCTCTTTCCGCAAACCGCTCGGTGCGACATGATAATGATTCCCCGAATCACCGGCATATTAGACCCTGCTGCACGGTAATTAGTACCGCCATATAACAGAGGCATTGCGGTCCGTTATTAGACATCATTTTTGTTTATTATGCGGATGTAAACCTCCGCGGCTTTTAGAGTAGGCCGGGTTCATTAACAGTGTCGAGGTCCGCAGAGTTTAGCCTGTAGCAGCCAGCAGTTGTCGCCATCGATGAGAACCCCACAACGGCTTGTATACAGATGAAGTTGGGCAAACCAAAAGGCCGAGGCCGTTCCACGAATGGAGGGAAATGTCTCTTAAGATCCGAGATAAGAATAGTTGTGCATCTTACTCCCGAGACATTTACTGTGTATGTGGCGCGACTCCTTCCCGTCCCTAGACCTGGCAGGGCCATGTCATCCTGGACCGGGTTCGCTCAATGGGTTGGACTGAAATGGGATGGGGCCAGGGTGAAAATATAGTTCGTGATATAATACCGTGAAACCTAGAAACTATAGTGATGTATTTGGCAATACCACCTTCAAGCTACATTGTATCATGACTCAATAAGGCAAGGAAGAACTCCTAACCCACACCGTCCAACTCCCCCAAGCCCAGTCCAATCCAACAAAAAAATGAACCAACCCTTCTCTCTTAATCAACATAGAATAAGAAGCCTCAGCCTTGACATCTAAGCCGTTCATAGAACCCAATTATACGCCACCACCTGCACCTTACACCCCCCAACAGCCCCTCAATACTCAACCCCCCCAAAACTCTTATTCCTCACCAGCGCGGCCCTCTCCAAACTCGCGCGCGGCAGCTGCTCCGACGAGCGCGACCTACTGTGCGACGTGCTCGGCCTGCTCCCAGCCTCACCGTCCTCGACCGCACTCATAGCATCGACGGGGGTCCCAGGATCGTCTCGGATGCGATGGATGAAGAAGACCGAGATCAGCACCGTGATGCCGCCCAGGGCCAATACAACGGCGATGCTGTGGTCGCCGGGGACGCCGCGCGGTTTCTGAAAGATGCGGAAGATGATGCTGCTGACGACAGTGGCGATGATCTGGGGCGCCGCGATGGCCATGTTGTGGATGCCTAGGATGACGCCAGCTTGGTCGTCGGCGTCGCCTTCGGTTTCTTCGTCGAGGGCCCGTTCACGGTTCTCGTCCGAGGAGTACCCGTCGAGGGAGGCCACGGGACCGGGGCCGCTCGAGGAGGGGTCGCGCAGGGCGTACTGCGAGCGGCGGATCTCGTCCCGGCGCGAGATCTCGGCGCTGATGATGGCCCACGGCGCCCAGAGCGTTAGCGCCCATGTGATACCGACGAGACCGATCAGGGTGGTGGCGGCGGCCACTGTGCGCACAAATACGGTGCAGAGCATGCTGCCGGTGAAGAGAATCTGGGCGAACATCCAGGCGCGGCGGAGGGTAAGTCCCGGGATAACCAGGTAGTCGAGCCAGGGCTTTTTCTCCTCGTCGTAGCTTTTGAGGGAGCCTGGAGCTTCCCCAGGAGCGCTGGCAGTCACGCTAGGCCGGGTTTCGTAGGTCGGTTCGACGAAAAAGGGCAGGAAGACGTTGGTCAGCAGGCCCATAATGGCAAAGATGAGGAGGGCAAAAGTGCCTTTCCGGGTGGCGTCCTCGTAAAGTATGTCGAGCTGCTCTGGGGTCATGTTGGGGTTCGCCTCAAGATAGGGCTCCGCGTAGATCTCTGCGATGTACTCGGAGGTATAGAAGAGCATGGGGAAAAAGCCGATCCAAGCGCAAAACTGCACCTGGCAGACCCTCTTGGTTTGGGGCGGGAGCCGCTTGATGGACGTGAAGATCTTGCGAAAGAAGGCCATAACGCCAGCCTTGTCCTTGGTTGGAGGACCCTCGAGGCGGGGATCTCGTTCATGGATCAAGGCGCAGCTTAAGGCAATGGTTGCGATCAGGGCAATACTGGCGATGGCACATAGATCCTTGAATTGGGTATCACCGAAGAACCAGAAAACGGAGGGCAGGTCCAAGTAGCCGGCGAGGTAGCCAGCGATGTTCCCGATACCAAGGAAGCGACTAGCCATGGCATTGGCGCTCTCTGTAGGAGTCGTCAGCGTTTTGTCGAGTACTTGTCATTTGGTAAGGGGCGACTGACCTTGCTGGTGGGTGGGTGCACAGTCTACGATAAAAGCACGAATAGATGCTTGGACTGTTGGTGTATCAACAACCGAGGTCATCTGCAACACGCAGATATATTGAAGGCTTACCCGTGTTGATGGCAAAGTCGAGGACATAGACCCATAGAACCGCAACGACTATGGTCGTGTACTTGACACCGTCCGAGCCTGGAACGGCCCCAAATAGTCCGAGAAAGCCGCCGACCATCTCTTTGGTCCAGGCGAGGGACAGCAGCGAGACCACTGTGGCAACGGTGCCTCCGATCATGAACGGCTTGCGCCTCCCCCATGGAATTCGGCAGTTATCGCTCAGCATACCCACATACGGCTGCACCAGGGTCCCCGACAGAGGCCCGGCAATCCAAACGAGGGCCATAAGGGACTTGCTGATGCCTAGCGACAGCAAATATGGCGAGCCATTTGACATCTCGACTGACCAGGCAATCTGCAGACCGCCGATGCTGATGGTCAGGAGGATGAGGTACCATATGCTCTTGGTCTTCTGGTGCTCGTTAACACCCCCACCAAGGGGTTGACCGTCCATCAAACCATCATCCTCGCCCGAGCCGGAGCTTGGGGATAGCAGAGGTGACTGCTCATTGAGAGGTTCTGTGTTGCTGCGCTCTTGTACATGACGAGAGCCGCTCGATTCTTGTTCAGTGTCCTTCTTCGTCGTGTTTGGCGGCGCTTGGTGCTCGTTAGGCGGGCGGGCCGTATCTGGAGACTCGACTAACGACGACGTCATGCGAGGCAGGAAAGGTATAGGTGCGGCTGTTGTCCAGCTCGGCGTTCCTCGTAGACTAGGCAAATGGGGGGGTGTCGGTGTCGCTCAATCTTGAAATATTGCAAGGCGACAGCTTAGACGAAGCTCGTCTTCACAGGGACTCGGAACGCGGGTCGTGACGGAGCCTAGATGAGCCTAGGCTCGGTGCTTGAATCGGAATTGACGGTGGTTTCGAAGACAGATTCGAAACGAGAAGGCTGATGTCGGAGCTCGATGGTTGAACGTCGGGGTTTAGTGTTCGATGTTAGTTAGTTAGTGATGGGCATCAGATAGTTAGGTAAGTCAGAGGATGCCACGATCCCGTCGTCAGTCGGCTGGAGTAGAGTGAGTCCAGGAAGATAAAAGAGATGAAATGGTAGGTATTTGGGTAGGTTTAGTACCTCGGCAGGCGAGCGTCGTGCTAGGATGTCCAAGATGGAGGATGCACGGAGCCTGATGGCATGGCGAATGGATGTTTGGAGAGAGAGAGACGTCACGCGGCACCGGTCTGGAACATTGAGCTTGCAGGGGGCCGAATGGGGAAATGGAGGGCGGACCAGCGACGGTTGGTTGTGGATTGCTTCGGTTTACAGGGCACAGGGGTCTTGAGCATGGGTGGGGCCACCGGGTTCTCCAGATTCCACCTGACGCGTTCCGGGTGGCTTGCCTGGGGCAGGGCTGAAATCTTGTTGATCTTGTCGGATGCACTTGTTGGTACGCGGTGCGAGTGAGCGAGGCAGAAGAAGCCCAGGCTGAACCTGTGCACTGATAGGTCGTCCAGCTGACAGAAAAGTTGCACCTGGTGACTGCTCAGTTGACGACTCAGGCCGAGATGGGATTGGACGCTTGAGAGCTACCAATCCAGTCTTGGATAACTAGTGGTATTTTGGAAGCAAATTCGGCAGAAAGGGTAGTTCCATGTTCTTTATTAGCAGCTTTTCCGATGTCGAACATACTAACTAACGTGTGAGGAGAGTGCTCGGCCGAACCAACGGAGCTGCAAGGCTGATGCTACCGCGGGCCGCAATCAAAGGGCATAGGTAGGTAAGTACCTAGGTAGGTGATATAAATGGATATATTCGTTTCCGTCCCGGACGTGAATTCCGCGCCGCGACCGACCCAGGTACTGAACGGACCCCAAACCGACCCAACTCCAGCTCGGTTATTACGCACACATCCCGAGTTTTGCGAGTTCATCAAAAGTTTGCATGCAGACTGTTGAAACCCAGAAACCAATCCCTTCGTCGGTTTCTTTTACACATGGCGATTTGTGGCCAAACTTGCCTACCTGGAACCTAATTACACCATGTTGCGCAAGGGGTTAACCAACCCGGCGACCCGAGTTCACCTTTTCTGCAGGGGGCTAGCACTTCTCTTTGAACTCGCTGTCTTGATCTTCCTCATTTATCTCAGTAAAACGCTGGACCACTCGAACGGCATCAGATACGCTGCTGTAGGTCCGCCTCCGCCGCTGTTTCTCGGTTCGCCCTGGCTAACATGAGCCCTCTCAACGAGCAGGTCGTCTGCGCAATTTTACACGATACTAGCCAAGTGGTGGCCCTCACAGATCGCCATCATCGGCTGCGCCATGTCCCCCCTCCGTGTGTCGTCATCTTCGATATTGTCATCCTAATCTTCCTGGGCGCGAGCATTGGGTACGACTTTGCTGAGGCCATGTCTCACTTTGACAAGCGCGCCGGTCCCTTCATTTATACTCTCCTCGACGACCAGTACTATATGATATATACGATGCTGTAATCTCTCCACTCTGGCGCACTTCGGACCACTAAGCCACTAATCCTACCTCCTAGGGCGGTACACGGAATTCTTATAGGTGTCTCCATATGGGACTTTTGCCTTGAGTCCCGCCTTGACTCCCACCTTGAGGATCGCCAGCCGTCCCCCGATAGCTCTGTAAATGCTACAACAGGCGATAATATGCGCGACAGACCGGCGAAGCGGAGCGATATGGGAGGAGTTTAACAGCGAATTAGGCAGCTAAGTTGCTTCCCGACGGACTTATGTTATTATACTCTTCGCAAAACGGCTCGTTTTCCCTCGGCTTGCACTGCTGCGACCGCCGAAAATGGCGGGGATGCACAGCCAAATTCGGTGGCCTGAGGAGCGCTTTCTAGACTTAACTTGTAAAACGTGCCATCCTCTTCTTGTAGGCAAAGCGGGATTCGGCTCTTGGTTGACTCCGGGCTTTGAAGACGAGTGACAGTTGCAAATGCAAGCCCGCTTCATCCGAGCTTTCCATCCCGATATTCAGACCCCTGTCTGGCCTATCGGCCGCCCATCGATTGGCCGATCCCTCCGTTTGTGGGGTGAGTGTCTTGCAGTGGCTTGAGCGGGCAAGTGGGACAATCAAGCCAAGGAAAGCTGACGACTTCATCCCATTCTCCAGCTGAGAGATCCTTGTGCCGTGTCAAATCAATCGCGTTTGTAGGGTTGCGCTTTTACGTTATCGATTCCATACCCTCGCGGCCCCCATCCGGCATCCGACTACCCCTAGTAGCCATCGTGAAAGCGGCTTACAGCAAGTTTGCAAGTCTCAAATCTCGAATCTCGGCTGCCGCTCCGTCGCGTGTGCGTGCGCGACGAGCTAGGCAAGCTCCGCCGCCATCTCCACCATGCTTTCGCAAACAGTCATCAGCACCCTCATGGGGCTTGCCAGTACGCCATTATTACCTCCGTTTTCGATTTATACTTGCCCATCGCTGTGTATCTTCCCACACGCCGGACGCTGACAAAAATGTCACAGGGAGAGAGGAGGAAGACCCCGGTATGCCGTCGACAACCTATGCGCCCTCGATCGAGCCCACATCCACAAGCAAAGCAAGCACAGCATCGCGCTAACACACTACTGCAGGCGACGACGCCCCGAAGCAGGAGAATAATTCATCATGGGCCATTTTCATCGTCATCATGCTGCTCATCGTGGCCTTCTGCACCAGCTACACCATGCAGCAGAGGAAGATCACGGCCATACACGAAACCGTCGTCTCCATCTTTGGCGGCATGACCGTCGGCCTGATCTTGCGTATCGCCGGCTTCGACTCGATCCGTGATCTTCTCAACTTCAACTACCAGTACTTTTTCAACCTGCTTCTTCCGCCCATCATCCTCTCGTCTGGCTACGAGCTCCATCAGGCCAATTTCTTCCGAAATATCGGCACCATCCTAACCTTTGCTTTCGCCGGAACCTTCATTTCGGCCGTGGTTATCGGCGTGCTCCTGTGGCTCTACACGTCCATCTCGCTTGAAGGTCTGGATGTGTCGTGGGTCGACGCCATCTCGGTTGGAGCAACCCTGTCGGCCACGGACCCCGTCACCATCCTAGCTATCTTCAACGCCTTCAAGGTCGATCCGAAGCTATACACCATCATTTTTGGCGAGTCCATCTTAAACGATGCCGTCGCCATTGTCATTTTCGAGTCGGCCCAGAGCGCAGGCACCAAGGGTGGGGGGATCGGCATATGGAGCGTTCTCCACGGCATTTGGTACTTCTTGTCCGAATTCTTTGGCAGCTTGGCCATCGGCGCCCTGATAGGCGTCTTGACCGCGCTTGGGTTGAAATATACCTATGTCCGTCGGTACCCCCACATTGAGAGCTCCCTGGTGGTGCTGGTCGCATACGCAACCTACTTTTTCGCTCAAGCCATTGGCATGTCCGGTACGTGGTCGGAGAAGACCCTTTCACTGACCGTAAACGCTGAACTCTCACAGGCATCGTCGCCTTGCTCTTCTGCGGAATTACGCTCAAACACTACGCCTACTTCAACATGTCTCGTCGCACCCAACTTACCACGAAGTACTTCTTCCAGGTCACCGCCCAGCTCTCCGAGAATTTTATCTTTATCTACCTCGGGTTGGCCCTCTTTACCGAGAAGAATCTCGTTTACCAGCCCCTCCTGATCATCGTCACCGTCCTCTCTGTCTGCGCGGCGCGCTGGCTCGCCGTCTTCCCCCTTTCCAAAGCCATTAATTGGTTCATCCGATACCGCGCCCGCCGCCAGGGCCGCGAAGTCGCCGACGAGCTGCCGTACAGCTACCAGGCGATGCTCTTCTGGGCGGGGCTGCGGGGCGCCGTCGGCGTCGCTCTGTCAGCGCTTTTTACCGCCAAGGAGACCCAGGCCCTGCAGGCCACCGTGCTGGTCGTCGTGGTCCTGACCGTCATCATCTTCGGCGGCACCACAGCCCGCATGCTGGAGATTCTCGGCATCCGCACCGGCGTGACCGAAGAGATGGACTCGGACGACGAGTTCGACATCGAAGCCGTCGGCGGCGGCCTGTACAAGCGCGCCGACACCGCCATCGGGTTCAACCCCCGCGCTCGCAACCGCGGATCGGCCGTGCCGCTAGGCGACGTCGGAACCAGCGCCGGCAGCGGGAGCAGGGAAGAGAACGGCGGGTGGGCGTCAGGGCACAGGTCACCCAACACGGCGCCGCTTGTGCGCCAGGGTAGTAGCAGCCGGAGCCGGAACAAGAGCCAGAAGGCGAGCGGCAACGGGGATGAGTACGAGCGGTCCGAGTTGCTGGGCGCGGCCTCTCCGGGTCGGGACACCGACTCGGAGTTTGGCAGCGACATCGACATCTCGGACCTGCCGCCGGCGGCGCCTGTGTCCAGGAGCCGGTCCCCGATGCTCGCCCCTACCAACGGTGCCGGCGGTGAGGGTGGTGCTGGCCCGAGCAGACAGAGTGGGGGGGCCGGCGAAGGAGGGAGCGGCGCTGGTCAGCAGCAGCAGCCTCTCACGGCTACGGCCGCGATTCGGCAGCTGTTCAGCACCGAGGATCCGTCGGCGTTGTTTCGCCAGCTGGATGAGGATTATATCAAGCCGCATTTGTTGTTGGACGGGGGTAGTGGTAGGACTGGGGGGAGTGGGTCGCATTGATGGTTTGCATCTGTCTGTCTGTCTGTACTAGTAGCTATCTGACTGTTGTTTTGAACTTTGTACTACTGCTAGTACATCCGTGGGTCACTGGGGACCTCTTAAGGGGCATCATCATCATCAACCGGCGTTTGGGTGTCTGGTAGACGTCGCCTTGGCTGGGCATACGCTGGATCAGCCGGTGGGGGGTGGGGGGTGATGGCGTCTATTCTGGGATGGGCCCTGGGCAGGTGGACGAGGTACGTCGATAGAATATAAAGTCGGTTTTGTCATAGTTTGCCTTGCCGTGATAGTGTCTCTTCGGAGATTGAATTGTTTTAGGACATCAGTCAGCCTGTAATCTTCCAGGTCATGGATTTTAAAGTCGTCTGGCGGCGGTAGACAAGCATCGAAGAATTGTATGGCCATGGCTGTTTCCTCGCCGGCATCAAACTAGATGTGCAGTGTCAGTGAAATATCGCCAGGAAAAGGGAGCTTAGCAAACTCACCAACACCACTAGGTTGTACAAGGTTAGGTATTGGGAGGGATCTAGTCTCGAGGCCTCGAAAAAGGCGGCGAACGCGTCACCATACTCTCCGAGATAGGAATATATGATCCCGATTGTGATGGAGAAGGCTTGAATGGACGGCGCTTCGCGCACCGCGTACTTCATGGCTGTCCTCGCTAACCTAAACGCTCCCAGTTTCATGTATGCTCTTAATAAGAGGTACCAATGGTCTGCAATGGTGGGCTCTTTCGGCGTCGATGTTAACCTCGTTGCTTTCTGAGAGGCCATGGTTAGGAGGGCAACTCACCGGAGATTATTGCGCGGCCGAGACATGACACTGCATGTTTGAGAGCTACGACAGTCTCGTCAGGGGACCAGGGGTTATCTACTTCCACAACTTGGAGAATTAGATTGCCGGAGTAGGCATTGGCCGTCACATCTCTGAAGTCCTCTACTAATCTATGCAAAATCTCGCGGGAGTTTTGAACTGGCTTCGCAGGCTCCTGAAACTGCAGGCGGCGGAAATGCTGGTATTCTCCGCCTACCAACTGTATTGGTGGTGAGCCCAGCCCATGAGACGTTGGCAAGATGCCCGGTTGCGGTTCCGGGGATTGATCTGACGCATGTTGTATGTTGATGATGCTCTGGGGTCGTCTCCGAATCGCCGCTTGTCGTCCACATGTCGAGCTGGAGAGCATGGTAAGTGCCTTTCTTGCCAAGAAGTCTCCCGCCAATTGATTGAGGTCACTTACCATCTCATTTTGCCCTTAACTTCTAATACAGTCGTACCACAGCAACCTGGGAAAGGACATCCTTTACTCGGCCTTGAGTAGGCTCTGGGGACAACTATGGCCTGCTCAATATGCAGTTTCTTCTCCAAAGAACTATCCCAGCTGAATGAATTGAGGTTGAAGTCGCCTCTCTTTGCCAATGTAATCGCAAACTGGCCGCTCGCGACTTGGTCGAGGCCCGGCTTGCCAGCATACACCACACCTTGAAGCAAGTCGCAAAATGACTTTATACATATCAGTACAGTGGATAGAAACACAAGCAGTGCAAGCTCACCTCCCAACTTCCGCAGGCTTGTAAAGGTAATCCCCAGGTTTCGCCCCAAGCATCATCCAGGCGGATGATATCCACTCCTAGGTCGCGCGGCATGGCCTCAATGACCTGTATAACACGCTTGAGATGGCTAGCAATACCAAGCAGTAGACGGCTAGAGGAGTTAGCGAAGTAAATAAGGGATGCTCATGGAAACTCACGTATTCCTCCCAATCTCAGCCAGCATCTCCTTCGAGCACGCCGCCAAGCTAAATAGGCGAGTGGGTGAGCAAATCATCAACAACCAAGCAGGACCGCGGAAGGCACCCACAAGACAAACAACTCCCGAACATCCTTCACCAACGAACCCATCCTCTTTACCATACGCCCCATAGCGGCGACCTGCCGCCGGATCCCCGTCCACGTCGATCTTGCCGTGATGGCGATGATTTCGCCGGCGGTGGCCATCTTGTGGGGAAGATAAGGGACCGAAGCCTTGATGGCTTCGGGTCGTGGAAGTTGCTGAACCAAGGAGAAGATGAAGGCTCTGAGGGGTAGATAATAAGGCTCGCGAGGCTCCCATGCATGGTGGTTTCCGAGCCTGGGGCTGAGCCTGCCAACACAGCCTGTCGGCAGTCTGCCCATCCAGATCGAAGAGCCAATCAAGTGTTGAATAGTTAGTTGACCGACTTTTTTGTGGTAGTAAGTAAGTAAAACAGAGAGAAAGCCTGGCAGATAAATAAGAAAGGAGAGAGACAAAAAAGCACGGCGGGCATATATATATATATAAAAGTTTCAGCACAATATTGTCCTCCGGACAGGATTAGTGCATAAAAACAACAAAAGCTCGCCGGCTAACCCTCTATTCGAAGGGGGGGAGCCGGTTACGAAACCCCTTGGGGGGTTTACTTCGGTTGCTCGAGGGAAGGGGGCGAACCACAAGTTCCCTTTTTTTAATAGCCCCGAGGCGGCTCGAACTGATGAGCTCTCAGAGAGAAAATCACCAGGAGTTTTCGCCCCGGGGCCTCGACCACCCCCTGACCGCTCGGCCATTCTGGGGGTGGTCGGTGATAATAGGCACTCCAAAACTTCTCTATCAACCAGGGTTGGAGCTGCCATGCTATTCGGGTACCAACGTTCTGTAGGCTTCATAGTACCTGACATAAATGGATTTATACGAATTCAAGTTGTTGCTTGCGCAAGCTTTGAGATATCCCCACCACCGCCGAGAACTCGAGAAGGGTCATGGTAGCGCGGCAACGAGCAGTATAACCAAGTTTCTAGAAGCACTGGTTTGGAAAGATTAAGACCTTTGTTAGTGACATACTTTTGGTATTGACGTACCTCCTACTATTGACAGACTTCCTTCCTATCCCCCCGGCCCCCTCATGAGGCATATAACCGTTAGTCATCCTCCCCATCGTCACTCCCGCTTGACCACCCCTCGTGGTACTCGTCTGCCATTTCCATGAGCTCGTTCCCGAGTGTTTCGCGGTCTTCTAGACCGATGGACCGAATAACCGTTGACCGCAGCTGCTTCAGTTTCCGAGCAACGGACGAGTCGGTGGATAAGCTGCTTGTGATGTTGAGTGATTCCGTCAGCGGCTCATCGTCGTCGCCTCGGAAGATCTCTGGAAAGCTATCCAGCAGTGGGAATCGGAGGTCCGTGGTGCAGCTGGGCACCGGTTAGCCTGGGTTTAGATGTTATCGTTGCCACGGGGACATACCTTTTCGTTACAGGTTCGTAAGAGCTTCGCCGCACCCGACGGCCTGCCTCATCCTCTTCCCCATTCTCACCCTGCTCTTCCTCATAACCCCGCGAGGTGACCAGCTGGCCGAACACGCGTGGCCTGTCGAACCCATTCGACCGGGTATACGAGTCGAGCTGATACGACGGCGCGAAGCGAATATCAAGCTGCACGCCCTCGGAAAGTTCCTCCTCGGATAGTTTCTTTTCCCTGGTATCCTCCGACCCCGGCCGCGCAAAGCTCATTTGTAGGCCGGCAACGCTCTGCTTGCCCATGACGTTCAGGACTTCGGCCATCTGACCCAGGGATTCCCTCTTCAGGGGATCCTTCATTCTCGATGGCAGCATGACGCTCTCCACCGCAGCTGCCAACAACGCCGAGGTGTGCCACAGGGAAGTCGGGTCCAGCTGCACTCTGCTTGTCAACCTCTCCGGCACGGCCAACGGGACAACAATCGACGCCTGCTTGTACAGCTCGGTGATCGTCCTCGCCTTATTCGCCAGACGCAGCATCCGCTTTTCCTATACCCACCACACCCGTCATGCACATGTCCCACTCATCTCACCCCCCCGCCCTCAAATAAAAAGGGGGAAGGAAACAAAACAAATCAAATCAGCACTCACCCTCCCCACCCCCATCCCCCCCCCACCAGCCG
>NT_165977.1:2832929-2867612 GCF_000143365.1 Chaetomium globosum CBS 148.51
GAGTTCGCCCCAAAAAGAATAGTTGGCGTGGGAGGCCTGGCATGAGGGCGAGCACTCTCGAGGGTGGTGAGGCGCCTTCAAATCTGGACATGGGAGAGGGGGGGGGGGTTACCATAGTGCTTGGGCGGCGGGGGTGTCGTCGTTCGATGTCGTAGAGGGCGTTGACTTTGCGGAGGGTGCCAAAGGCGTTTTTGAGGTCGTAGAATACGGTGCGCGGCATGTAGGTCTCGGTGCCGTCGGGGGCGAGACCGGGGCGGAAGTGGATGTCATGGTCGATGGGGGATTCGGGTTGGTCTGGGGAGTAGGTAAAGTAGGATTCCCTTGGAATTGGGATTTTGTTAGATTATTTGTCTCTCAAGTGAGGCGAACGAGGGTGAGGTATAGGAGGGGTAAATAAATGATAAAACAAAACTCACTTGGGTATTCCAAAAATGAGTGGCAAGGTAGTTGGCCTGCTGCCCAAATTGGAGTGTGATGGTTTCGTGCATTTTGGGTTAGGTTAAAGAAAAAAGATAATAGGACCCAAATGAGTGATGAGTGAAGGTGAGTTCGTTCGTGAGCTCCGTTCTCAAGGTGGATGCTCTCACACCGGATGCTGCTTGATGTCATTGTAAACCCTAACCCTTCGTACCACCATCGTGTCATCACCAGTTCACCAAGCAAACTGCATCAGAATCATCGTGGATATCCGCCCTGCTAATTTTGGTTTACAGTATAGATCCTATCGTGCCCTATCTCGATACAAACGGTCATAATGTCAAGACTGATACAACAGACAAGTATAAAAACAAGTATCGAAACAAACCCGCCGTCATCATTGCCCTCGTCTATCCTGCCGAACCCAGTCTAGCCAGTGGTCTAAATTATTTTCTCAAGCCCCAGACTCCATTAACATCCGCCGCAGGTGACAAAGGAAATCGGAAATCGGAAAAAGGAAACAGGCCGGCTCGCCCGCTGCATGCCAGAGGATCCCATAAATAGGAAAAGGAAGCCAACAACCCCCCCCCTCGCCCCCGCTCCCCGTTTACTCGCGCGAAAGATCGCGGCCAAACACCTTGGACTTGAGCCAGTCATTGATCACCAACAGACGGTTCCGGGTGCTGAAGCACATGCTGATGTAGGCGCTGCGCCAGAAGAGGTAGGTCAGGCTGCCGGCGGCGGCGACGTTGCCGTTGAACCAGGTGACGTCGGCCACGGCCTTGTCGCTGCCGATGTAGGCGAGGCTGCCCTGGTGGCTGTAGTGGAAGGGCTTGGCGTCCTTGATGCGGCGCAGCTGGCGCTCGTAGCTCTCGATCTCGCGCGAGACGGCCGCCGCGTTGCCCGGCTGCAGGTTCAGCGACGAACTGAGCTCGCTGATCTTGCCCTCGAGCGCCTCCGTCATAGCCATGTTGTTGAACAGCCGCGCCAGGAAGGTGCCCTCCTGCCCGGCCACCTGCGCCGTGGGCGCGTACCCGGCCACCGCGCAGTCGCCCACCGCCCAGATGTCGCGCGTGCCCTGCACGACGAGGTACTCGTTCACGGCGAGGCCGCGCCGCGAGTTGGCCTGCGCGGGGATGCGCGAGATCAGGTCCTTGATCACGGGGCGCACGGCGTTGCCCGTCGCCCAGACGAGCAGGCCATAGGGGAAGACGATGGTCTCCTTCTTGCCGTCGGGGCGCGTCACCTCGGCCTCGACCGTCTTGTCCGTCACCTTCTTGACCATGGTCTTGGTGTGGATGTCGATCTTCTCCTCCTTGAAAGTGCTCTCGGTGTAGTCGATCAGCTGCTTGGAGAACATGGGCAGGACGTTAGGGAGGGCCTCGATCAGCGTCACGCGGAAGCGATCCGCGATCTCGGGGACCAGCTTCTTGATGTCCTCCTCGAAGAAGTCCTGCAGCTCGCCGGCAAACTCGACACCGGTCGGGCCACCGCCGACCACGACCATGTGCAGGAGACGGTTGATCTCCTCGGGCGACTGATCCTTGAAGGCTGCCGTCTCGACACAGTCCATGATCCTCTTGCGGATCCGCTGGGCGTCGCCAATCTCCTTCAGGAAGCACGAGTGGTCGCGCACGCCGGGGATGCCGAACGTCGCGTTCTCGGCGCCCACGCCGATCACCAGCATGTCGTATGGTACCTCGGTCTCGGTGATGTCGCCCCTGATCTCCGAGTTGTCAAAGATGCGCACCACCTTGCGGTCGGGGTCGATAGAGCTGGCCTCGGCCTCGTAGAACCGGACGCTCGCCTTCTTCTGGCGGAGGATGGTCCTTATCGGCTCCATGATGGAGCGGTGCTCGATGGTACCGGTTGTGCATGACGGAAGGAGGGGGGTAAAGAGGAAGTAGTTGCGCGGCGAAATCACAATGACGTTGTAGTTTTCGGTGTCGAGACGCTTGAGCAGCGAGACGGAGCCCCACCCGGTCCCTGTGGCACATGTCAGCAAATGTGAAAACCACCGGGCGGCGCAGGAACGGCCAACTTACCAAGGATGACGAGGGTCTTCTTGGACGGGTCAGGCACGATTTGGTCCTCCGGATGCCTATCCTCGTACACGCCGTAGCCGATGTAGCCGATGCCGGCTATGGCCGAAAGATATCCGAGTCGCCAAGCCCATCTTAAGACCCGGAACCGTGACTTCTTGGGCGGCGGGACGGGGGCGGCATCGTTGGAAACGCCGCGGCGGAAGTGCCGCGAGACGGGCCCTTGTGTGCTGCCAAAAACGGGCCTTGCGCCAACAGTCCGGCGAGATGTCTGGAGTAGCAATCGAGGGGCAGCCCGCGATTGTTGCAGCAACACGGCACCGGGGGGGACCGCGAGCTTGCTCAGAGCCCTCGACGTGGACGCCATGGCTCAATGGGGGAGCAGGGTATGTGGGAAACGGCTGACAACGCCTGGAGAGGGAATAAAGGGTGCTAGTTCACGAAACTTGTTCGTCGAGAATGAGGAAGAGGGCAAGCTGAAAAGTTTCAACGGACTTTTGTTGCGTGGGATAAAGCGGCGCAAATTGATATTGGGTGACTAGGATAAGGCTGGTGGGACTGCCGGGAGCTTCCTGGGCCCGCTCAAGGCCCGTCACATCTTTTTTTTTTATCCCACCATTGCGACTTTTATCCTATTCGCCGACTTTGTTAGCGCCTCGTTCGGGGGCCACTCAAACACCCACGCTGCCCCCACGACACCCCACCGCAGCCTTTTGCCAAGGCTATGACAGGGCCTGGCCTTGATGACGACAGGATTCTGGACTGAGGTGTTTGGAAGTTTTGTTCTGCTTTGAAACCCCGATCGCGGGAGTCGACAAAGAGTCATTTTTTCATTCCCCTGCTACAATTGGGGCAAACCACGCACAGAAAGGGGGAAGACAAGACTAGGTAATGCCTTGAGCTAAACAGTGGAGACCCCCCACGTCCCATCTCTGAAACTGTACCTTTCTCTTCTCTTGACTCGAGTCCGAAAAACGGAACCCGGCATTCAAATGCTTCCATTGCAGTCCGCCGCCTCACCACCACGCGTTCCCGGCTTGTATCCCCCCCTTGCTGTCAGACTCATAACACAGTCAGATCACATTCAGCTGGGCCATTCCATCTCCCCGAGTCTTTCCGACACGGATGGTCATCCCGGTTTTTTACGATACTTAGGGGTGACCGGAAATATCGTCATCACATGCCTCGTTCGACTAAAAGCACAGCTATCGGGACAGTCAGGCAGAAGCCAATGTGCTCCGGAGGGCGCACTGTCGGGCATAGGTGGTACATACATTGAACCGGTTTCTGTCTTAGAGCCTTTCACACGCACAGACCCGGCAGCCCCCCGGACCGGTACCGAGCCTACCGAGGCTCGTAGCCCCGGAGGCCGATCGGTTGCGTGCCCTGAACTCCGGGTTGCTCCGGACTGTATGTATGCGCAAGATGCGCATCCTCAGCGAGCCCGAGACATTGCAGACCAAGTAGATGTAAGTTCTGATAGGCGGAAATTCCAATGCCGGTTCACATCAAAAACGATCATCACGAATCGGTCAAATCTTGCAACGTCCACGGACGGGCTTTCTGTAAAGGTCGGTGGCGCCAAGGTCGGGTGTTGATCGATGCTGCTGTGGAGGAAGGAACATTCCTACCAACCTACCATGGAAGACAACCCGCTAAATGCACCTGAAGTTTGGGATTCGAGCCTGTCCCGGTTTGATCTTTCATGTCGGAACCGAAAGTCGAAGTCAAAAGTCGCCCTGACGTCCCATCGGCCCGCATCTCCTATTTCGCACTCTCCTTTCATCAATCATCGCGCATGAACGATCGGCTGGGATCGGTCCCGCATGGAAATGCGACCATCTCAACCCCGCAGTCCCAGACTCGTCCCATGTGCGCTCGGGAACTTTGCCTTTTTTCGGTCCAGGCACATTCGTTGGATTTCATCCATACATGTCATGTCACTCCCAAGGCACCAGGGCAATTGACATGTTTGTATTGCGCGGTATGTATGTACCACATGCGATGATCTGGGGAAATCATGGCCTCAGCGTTCGAGGCACTGTTCTCCCCAGAAGATCGAGTGCCGGTTTCCCGGCACATTCCGGATTGACCAGCTGTGAACTTGACTGATCTACTCCATGCCGTTTTCTGTTAAATGCGGAAGCAGACAGGTGACTTAACGGCAAATAAGCAAACGACGCAGCCATCGACGCGCCGCAGCACCCGAGAGTCGGCGTCTGGGCTCGGATCAGAATGGGCTTGCGACAACAACACGACGAAACTAAGCCGGTAGCGAGTAGCGGGTAGCGGGCAACGGGCAGAGGCCCCTTTCGTTGCGGGCATCGGATTCATAAATCTGTCTCCGAATGAGCGGTTGTGACTTCGCCTATCTGAACCGACAAACCCATTGCAACCGCGCTTCTCAGCGCGTCCCTCCTGCTTCGTCTCGGCTGAAACGTCATCCCCATGCTGAGACGTTGAACCCCCTGGCCCCTGTACCGCACTTGGGTGGTTTTCTCAACCGTCACAATTGGCGTCGGCCTGTGCGCTTCCGCAGCTGCGCTGCATGCGCCAGTGACCGCCTGCCAAACTCGGTCTTCGTCGAGCTCATGTTGTCGAGGCTTGGCAAATAGGGGTGCAGCTGGTGAAGTCTCACCAAAGCGGAAGAGCTGCCCAGCATCCCCAACATGAGAGATTCACTACTTGCCACAGCTTGCGATGGCAAGACAAAAAAGAACATTCGGGGAAGTCAGTGATATTCTCACTCAACCCCAATCCGGCTTGAAATCCACCTCTCGGCCCTAAAGGTCGTGCTGGGGCATCGTGGGCATCCATCTCCCATGGCGGTGATCCCCCGCCCCGGGACGATTGATACTCGGATCCGAGATCCGTGAGGCGTCTCCAGCTCGTGGATCCAGTCCCAGGAGCGATGGCAGATTCCATATACCCCTGTCCCTTTCTTTAACCCTGTCTCGTGGCGGCTCCCTCAGTCATCCGATCCCCTGATGCACTCGCTGGCGGGAGCTTGGGCCCGTCAAATTCATGCATCTGCTCGGCAACTTGGCCAGCTCGAGCAACGTCTAGGCGGCCAGGGCTTGTCCCTCGTCACAGCTTTTTTTCCTCCTTGCTGTCTTCTTCCCTCCTTCTATTCACTTCACGGGGCCGGCTACCCACTCTTCTTCTGGCTTCATTCCGTCTTCAATTTTGTTTATTTTTTCTTCTAGATTATTTATTCTTGTAATACCGTTTCCATTGCTCAAGGCCAGAGAATCGCATATAACCATCTCGACAGCACGCTTGAATCGGAAATACGCCAATCTCAGCCCATGACATATCGAGCGTAGCAGAACCCAAGGCACCATAACACGCCGGCTGTGTCCATTCTACAGATGACCCAAGGATGCCAGGGTCAGAAGGAGAGGGAATGGCACCACTAAACAACCCCTCAGGGGCCACCGGGCGAAGTTGGTTGAGCGGCAGACCTAGGCCATGGCGAAAAGTCAACCTATCTCGACGACAGGATAATGGAGGTGACGGCGGGAACGATGGTGGGCGCGGCCGCTTTGGTAACAACGGCGGCAATGGCGATAATAACGACAGAGGAGGAGGGTTTTTTCGGGGCGGGCAGAAAGGCGACGATAATGGCGGGGGTGGGGGATTCGGCTTTGGCAGCGGTAACGGCGGTGGTAACGGCAACGGTTTCGGCAACGGCTTTGGCAATGGCTTTGGAAATGGGAGGGGAGGCGGGGACGGGAACCGCTTTGGCAACGGCAACGGCAACAACGATAAAGATGATGACGACAATGATGGTGGCGATAGGAGTAGAAACAGGTTTGGCGACGGCAACGGCAGAGGCGGGAATGGTTTTGGCTTCGGCAACCGTTTCGGCGATGGCGACCGCGGGAGAGGGAACAACAGGGGAGGGGGAGGCTTTGGGAGAAATAGGGACGGCAATGACGGCGACGGCAATACCAGTTCAGAGTCCGGTTCTGTTGAAACACCACAATCAACGGATCCACCCTCGGAATCGCCGTCACCGACATCAGAATCGGAATCAGCACTACCAGAACCGACATCAGAATCAGCATCAGGGGCACCAGGGGAATCACCGCAACCAACTCCACCCCCCGAGCCTATCCCATCCTCGACCGAGCCTGTCCCGGCAACAGAAGTATCGAGCGATTTTAACCAAGGTGTAATCTTACTGCAGTCTGCTGTAACGGGGAGTCCAACCGCTGAGGTAAGCACGCCTTTGCCCTCCCCTACCATCACACTCTTACACTACAACAGGCAGACCCGACTGTTACCCAGTTCATCCCCATAATGCCAGTCAACGACGTAGCAGGCTCTGGGTCAACCGAGCTTGTCGAGTCCGAGACTGAGCCGCCAGTCTCGGGACCTCTGCCAACGACGATGCCTAACTCTCCCCCAACCGGAGGGCCAATGGACAACAACATCGCGAATGGAAACGGCAGAGGCGGGGATGGTGCAGGTAATAGACTTGAGTTGGCACAGTCTGGTATGGACCCGACGGCCGAGCGTATCCTGATTTCGGTTGGTTCAATAGGTATGATGAATGTCGGTTGCCGGGCAGTTTCGGTTCCTGAAAGCTAACAAGGCGGTTAGGTGGCTTCATTCTTGTCTGCTTTATTACTTGGATGGCTTGGCGTACCATGAAGAAGTCGAAAAGAGCTGATCAGGCTGGTGGCCGCGGTGGACTTTCGAGAAAAGTTAGCTCCAAGTTCCCCTTCTTTGGGCGACGGGGCTGGCGAAACTTGGAGGACTCGACGACAAGCCGATCCCCACCACCCAGCTACCGCGAGAAGACAGGCAGTGTGGGTTTTGCATCAGGGGAGGGCTTCTATGAGCCGGAAAAGGTGCAAACCCAGCAGCCCCCGCAACAACCGTGGCCCCAAAGTACCTCAGAGACTATGATACTCTCAGGACATGGCTCAACGCACTCTGGTATCATGTACCAGCCGCCACCCAATCCTAGAGATACATGCACGGCCGCCAACCGCCCCCACATCACGCTTATGACCAATATACCGGCGGCATACTCACATCAACCCCAAGGGTCCTTTAGTTCCACGAATGCGGCCCAGTTCGGCACCATAATGACACCCGAGAGCACAGCGAGCCCCATGCACTCCGGGGTCTCGCCGGCCTCGTACTACAACCAACCCCTCCTTGCCCAGCAGTTCACCGCGCCCTACAACCCCCTCTACCGACAGCCCAGCCGGACCATCAGCGAAATCTCTTCCCTCTCCTCCGGTTTCGGAGACGGCGACATCATCGTCAGAGACCCGATGATCACCCCTCCCGCGCCGACCGCCGTCCCCGGCTCGTCGCCAACCAACAGCCCCCAGCAGCACCCACCCCAGCTTCCGCAGCCGCAATACACAACCCGCTTCTCCTGGATGTCCCAACCCAAGGGGCCAACACACACAGCCCACCCAACTTCAACAATAGCAGCAACCGGGACACCACCGACAGCAACAGGCGGCCCAACCCCAACGAACGCCCCAACACGACAGGACAGCACCGCCAGTAGTAGCACTAGCGGCCGGCGCGAGACGGTCTACACGGAGACGAGCGAGGACCAGCCGGCGCGGTTCCGCAGCGTCACGTCGTGGGTCGACCAGCAGACGGGGCGCATCAAGCGTGTGCAGCAGAGAGGAGTGGCAACTGAGGTGTCTGTGGGTGCGGCTGGGGATGGGGCTGGGAATGGGAATGGGGGTGGTGGGGGAGGGGGTGCACAGGTGCCCGGGGACCCCGGGATTCCGGGGATACATAACCCGCCGAGGGAGCAGAGCTTTGGGATGATGATGGATGATGAGGAGAGGCCGAGGAGGGTGGAGGAGGTTGTTGTTGGTGGTGGTGGTGGTGGTGATGGTGGGTTGGGGGCCGCGGTGAGAATGGGTTAGTATTGGTTCGCACTACTCGCTCCCAGGGCCCTTTGGAGTGATGGATGGGTGGCAGATGTGGGTGGATGGATGGATGGGTGGCAGATATGGGATGGGATGGGATATTAAGAGAGGGTGATATCGGCGAAGGAGATGGGGGGTGAAGGTGAGGGTGAGGGTGAGGGAGATGGCCTGCCTCCGTCCCGTGGGGCCTGGTGCTTCGCGGGCGGAGCTTGTGTGTTTCTTGTTTGGGCTCGGTCATCATCATGAGGTGCGGCATGTCGAGGCTGTTTCTGCTCTTTTCTGTCGTTGCTGGCTTGAGTAGCTCCACGCTTATACCCTTTTGTTTTGTTGGAAGAAGGATGCCGAGGCACGATGGATGGTATGGTATCGAGCTCAATGTCAATGCTTGAGATCAATCACCGAAGCCAAACTCGTTTGTTATCTCGCCCGCTCACTTGCCCCCGTGCATATTGAGAGGATTGAGTGCCCAACCCCGGTGCCTACTCTCAGCCCTGTCAATACGAGTGACAGCCACACTTGCTGGACGTGTGAGTGGCATCGGGAGCGCACCGGTAAGCTCGTAATGTCTTCAAGTTGAGGACGGAGGTCCGTGATAGCAATACGGGAGCCTGGATAGGTAAGGTACCTACATACCAAGCCGGGAGGAGGAGATTTTTGGTGGCCTGTGTAACTGGTGGATAGGGCCGACCGTGCCACGGAGATGCCTTAGCGATAAAGTCCAATGCGCTCGTTTTTTCTGTTCTTTTCCCGCCGCGCCGGACATGCTTCCCGTTCGTAGCCTAATGCTACGCTCTACACGATCTTTTTCGGCATCCTTTTTATCCCGCGGACTCGATCTGGCACGTGTCTGCACTCGTTCCTGTCAACCACAGCCCAATAATGCAACGTCAATATACTGTTTAGCAGCATTTGGCATGGCGAGAACCCTGCATCGGCAACAACCCAAACCCCTGAATTTGTCGAAGTCGTGACTCGAACATCACAAACAAAATGTAGTTCTTGAGTGCCAAAATATTCCATACATAGGTACTCAATTTGGATTTTGCAAATAGGTATTACTTGTCCTGTACTTATAGTACCATGCCAACCAACGAAATTGTCGTCATCTCCAACATAGGTCGTCTCTTCAGCCGGTTTACCACGGAGGCGGATGGTGTGACTCGACGGACGGACCTCATTAAACACAAGAGCCATACCTGAGGCTCAGCAGGCCGTAGGGCTATCCCATGGGACTACACAGGACGCGATGCGACCGGTAAGGCAGCCTAGGTCAAAAGCTAGTGAAGTCGATGTGACGTTCCAGCGGCAATCTCGGCACCACGCCAGTGAGGACGGAGACTTGACCTTTGGACCCCACGGCCAAGACTATCCATCATCAACATCGACGGGCGAAGGAGTCACGACGTTGAGTGGATATGTGTTAGGAAGTTGCATAAAAGGCGAGCCGCCGGCCGCGGTCTTGACACCAGCCATGCCGAGTCTCACCACCAGCTTTCCACTCAGCAACTAGACAAGATGGGCGCCGAATGCTCGACTGTTACCGTCCAGCCGGGCGACCTGTGCGGCGCGCTGGCGTCGAGGTGCGGCATCTCGACGGCGGACCTGTACAAGTACAACCCGGGCTCGACCTTCTGCAACACGCTCCAGCCCGGGCAGCTCGTGTGCTGCTCCGAGGGCTCGCTCCCGGACCTCAAGCCTAAGCCGAACCCGGACGGCACCTGCGCCACCTATGAGGTGAAGCCGGGGGAGTACTGCTCCCTCATCGCGGCCAAGTTCCAGCTCTCGGTCGACGACATCGAGACGTTCAACAGCAACAGCTGGGGCTGGAATGGCTGTGCTAACGTGCCCAAGTACGCCGTCATCTGCGTCAGCTCCGGCGACCCGCCCATGCCGGCGGTTATTGATGATGCTGTATGCGGCCCGCAGGTCTCGGGCACGCCTCGGCCGAGTGACTGGTCTCAGATCGCGTCGCTGAACCCATGCCCCCTGAATGCCTGCGTGAGTTTTCTTCTGCCTTCCTAGCAGACTTGCCCCCTCAAAAGATGGGAGCTGACGATAAACCCTATCATAGTGCAACACCTGGGGCCGATGCGGCATTACCCCTGAGTTCTGCACGCCGCCCAAGACCAAAGGGCAGGCCGGGTGCATCTCCACCTGCGGCACCGAGATCGTCAAGAGCCCGAGCCCGCCAGCCGAGTTCATCAAAGTCGGCTACTTCCAGTCGTACAACAATGGAAGAGGCGGTGCCTGAACATGCGAGGCCGACCAGATCCCATCCGGCTGACTCGCACGTGCACTTTTCCTTCGCAGGGCATCACCCCCAACTTCACCGTCGACCTGTCCGGCGCCACCGACCAATTCCAACTCTTCGTCCAACAAACCGGCTTCAAGAAGATCCTCGCCTTCGGCGGCTGGTCGGACACCAACCACAACACCTCCCCCCCCATCTTCCACGAAAGCGTCACCAACACCAACCGGCTCGCCTTCGCGCGCAGCATCGTCGCCCTCGTCGAGCAGCACAACCTCGACGGCGTCGACTTCGACTGGGAATACCCGGGCGCCATCGACCTGGGCGGCTCCCCCGGCGACGGCGCGCGCTACCTGACCTTCCTGCGCATCATACGGCAGCTCCTCCCCCCCACCAAGACCATCTCCCTCGCGGCCCCGGCCTCCTTCTTCTACCTGCAGGGCTACCCGCTCGCCGCCATGGCCGACGTCGTCGACTACATCGTGTACATGGCGTACGACCTGCACGGGGCCTGGGACTACGGCAGCCGCGACAGCCAGAGCGGGTGTCCGGGGGGCGACTGTCTGCGCAGCCATGTTAATGGGACCGAGACGGAGTGGGCGCTGGCGCTGGCGACGAAGGCTGGCGTGCCGAGCGCCAAGCTGGTGGTGGGGCTGGCGAGCTACGGGCGGAGCTTTAAGATGGCGGACCGTGAGTGTCGCGCTGATCCGATGTGTCGGTATGTGGAGGGGGACCCGATGGTGGGGGTTTGTACGCGCGCGCCGGGGATGGTGGCGCAGGCGGAGCTGGAGGATCTGAAGAGGGTGGGGTTTCCCGGGGCGGTGTTTTGGTATGATGAGGCGAGTGACTCGGATATAGCGCAGTTCATGACGGATACGTGGGCGGCGTATATGAGTGAGGAGACGAAGGAGCGGCGGAGGACGAGGTATAAGGGGTTGAACTTTGGCGGGTCGGCGGACTGGGCGATTGATCTGGCTGCGTTTGTGCCGGGTGATTCTGGGATTCGTAGCAAGACTGCTAAGAGGGGGGCGGATTCGTTTGTGGCGCGTCGGGCGGGGGGAGTGTAGTTGGTTGGTTGGTAAGGGGTTGTGGAAGAAGCTGGTTGAAGACTGGAGTCAAGCGGAGAGGCATTTATTTCATTATTTCATGATTTCATAACTAGTTATTGCAAGGGGACTTTTGTTTCCGTCGTAAACACATTTCCTCTTGTGGAAAGTGCCAGCCGAACGAGCTGGTGCACGTGATGGCGCTGCGCTGCATTCTGCAATAAATAAAAGTACCCATGCCACTTTGCCTTCGGCCTTCGGGTTCAACTGAGATGAATTGAGAAGTAGGGGTTTAGGCTTGGGGACTAACCACCTAAAGATTGATAGGAAAAGGAGAAAAAAAACCACAACACCGAGGGTTCGCTGGTTTCCACCTAACTACAGGTAACTAGTTAACTAACTAACTAACTAGTTACGTAACTAACTACCTACCTAGGTAGTTAGTTACCTAATATTAGTGAGTGCAATTCGTAGGCAGGCAGGATGGATGCGCCAAGGACCATCGAGATTCAGCGCCTTTAAGCCACCAACCCTGCTGAAGTTGAGATAGCATAAACATCCGCTAGCGGGTGACCTCTTGTAGCTTCAGCGCCCTTCCATCCATGCCTGGCGCGTGTATGAAAGCGGTGAGCTATTTTTTTGGTATGTACCTGCTGGAGGATCTTCCTAACAATACACCATCTATGCATTCCCCAAGATATGCCTGTGACGAACCTACTCCAGGACCCCGTCCTGTTAGGGTTCAGCTTCGGTCGAAGGTAATCTTGCAAGGGTGCTTAGGTTCGGTGCAGCCAAAGGGTGCACATCAAAGACTTGTCTCAACAGTAGGCTTTCGAGCTTGTAGCGAACTGTAGTTGTGATTGCTAACTGGAGAACTCCCAGAGCTCTCCAGAACGAGTGACTATATACCTATCTAAGTCCTGTGTGCTCAGTGTGCTCAGTTGCGCCCTCCAACTGAGCTCACTGAGCTACTTCTCCCATCCCTGAGCTCCTTCTGAGGACTGCACCAGCCGCGGAAATCTACGTGGGAAAGATCTGCAACGAGAAGGTCACCGATGAATCTATGCTTGGAATCGCAGAGGTCGGCCAGCCTTCCACCCCTCCGCATTAACACCAGGCGCTAATGCATCGATTCGCAGGCGATGGATTGGGCCGTCAAAGAATGCGATACACACATCATCTCCATGTGTTTGGGCTTCCAAGAGGAACACGATCCGATTGAAGAGGCTGTAGACAAGGCCATTGATGCTGGCAAACTTATCATCGCCGCTGCCTCAAACAACGGTGGTCTCTCCGGACGTGCTAGGCCAGCCCGCCATGAGGGGGTAATTTGCATCCACGCCACGGATGGGAGGGGCAACAAAGGCGGCATGAACCCTTCTCCTCTGCCCAATAGGAACAACTTTGCCACGCTAGGCGTCGCAGTCCGATGTTTGTGGAAAGGCAAGGTGTGGAAGTCCGGCACCTCCTTCGCTGTGCCCATTGCAGCAGGTTTCGCTGCAGATATCATGGAGTTTGCGAGGTGCAGATGCACCAATCTCAAGTCTAGGAAGCTCAAGAAGCTGCAACGAAAAGATGGCATGCGGGCCATTTTCGAGCGCATGGAAAAGTTGAG
Organism: Chaetomium globosum CBS 148.51; assembly: GCF_000143365.1. Taxonomy (NCBI): domain Eukaryota; kingdom Fungi; phylum Ascomycota; class Sordariomycetes; order Sordariales; family Chaetomiaceae; genus Chaetomium; species Chaetomium globosum. The sequence goes on from NT_165977.1 coordinate 2,846,210, forward strand.
GGATGGCTATGACTTCATTGCCCCTCGGAGCTGTGGAACGGGCGGTGGAGTCCACAAGCGGAGCAGGATATTGTGGATCTTATTGAGCGCACAATGGAGCCCCTCTAGCAGAGTGCAAAGCCGGACCTTATTGAAGGATTTATCCACATACATCCTCAACGGCTCCCGGCTTCTTCTCCCTTGTTCACTTTCGCACAGCTCAGTCCGTTCACTTGCCCGTTCAGATGGAAGGCTCGACAGCAAAACCAACAGTCGAGCCTGCCCGCAATTTTGAGGAAACATGACATGGCCTTGTCAGGAGCATCAAACACATCGACCTCATCCGACCATGGGATGCCATTCTGCGCTCCGACACTCCTGATGGTCATTACCGCAGCTTTGTTTGCGCGAATGACAGCGCTTTTGATGTCCCAAGTCCCTTTGGCCTTTTGGCGTAGGTAGTCTGAGGAATAAGCCCCAGTGAAGGTGTCCCTGTTCAGATCCAGTCAGCACCCGTACGGATTGAACTTGACATGAAGAATCGGAAACACTGAGGTTGTTGCTATAAGGGGTCCAGTTTAAGCCTTACCCTGCTCCGGTGGTATCCCTAACGACAACCTCATACGCAGGGCAGTGAGCACTACCGTCCTCGTTTGCGTAGAATGCACCCCTGGCCCCTAGCGTGATGACCACATTCTTCACGCCGCGGTGCAGAAACTCCTGCGCGATGGTCGGCCAGCTGTCTTCGTTGACCTCGTCCCTCTCTCGGCCCGACACGATGGCTGCTTTCGACTCGTTGACAAGCAGGTGTGTGATGTGCCTGTAGAAGCGCTCTCCGATGGGGTAGCCGGCGCCGCGTTCAAGCAAAAGTCGATGCCTGCCCTGCCAGCAGTTTCGATCATGACCTCGACCACGTCCTTGGTAATCTCCATCTGAGCCCCACCGCCGAGCTGCTCGGCGTTGCGGAAGTGCTCCTTCTTCCATGTGGCTGTTGCCCCCAGCGAGAACAGGCACCTGTTCTCGCGTGTCAGGTGCTCAACCATGACGAAGCAGACGCTGGAGCGCGTGTCGGGCACCGTCACGATGCCCGAGGTGTCGATCCCGTTCTTGTTGAGCTCAACGATGAACTTGCCCCCGTACTGGTCGTCACCGACTGCGCCAATCATCTTGACCTCAATGCCGTCATAGGCCAAGGACAGGCCTTCAACCGCTGCTTCGTCGTCTTGTACCGGCCGCTTGTGGCATGTTCTGTAAGCCGCGATCGCAAAATTGGCCCCCTTGCCTCCCAGGGCTTCGATGTACTCGTTCGCCAGAACACTTTCTCCGGGGCCGGGAATGCGACTCGAAATCATGATCAGGTCGGCATCTAGGCCTCCGATGACAGCGATGGTTTGCGGTGCCATTCCGAATTGTACCTAGGTTTCCGGCTGTTGCAATAGTGTCAGGGGTACAGTGTACTCCGTATAATGGTCGATTTGACAGAAGAAATCTCTCGTAGGAAGGAAGATTTGTGGAACATGGCTGGGGCTATGGCAAGCATGAGGAAAATACCAGACTGAGGCTTGATATGGAGTTAGCTGGAGACTGGAATGTTAAGTGCTGATTTTAGACGTCGTTGGGTGCCCAACAAAGCCAGGCGTATACGCGCAACCAACGTCCTCACAGAGGCAATCCAATACACTCATGATACCCCGGCGAGACGCTTTCGTACATCTAAACCATCAGCAAAAAAAACAAACATGATGAGTGTTTGTCTAGGTACGCAGGTACCTGCCAAGCAGCAGCAAGTCCGTCAATAGGGGGCCTCGGTCCCAGATTCCTCCCACCTCTTCAACAACGCTCGTTTTTCCGGATTGACCCGGACAGTTGTCGTGTATAGATACCCAGTTATGGATTGAGCCATGCCATTGTCAGCGTCTCAAATATCGCACGCCCAGCATCAGGATGCTTCGGTCGCAGCCGCAGAAAAGGCTGCCCCTGCCTCTATCGCAGCACTACCAGACTCACCAGCATATTCGGCTTTTTCTAAGAACCAGATCACACTCATTCATTGTCTTGCCTCCTTCGCCGCGAGCTTCTCACCTCTTTCGTCCTTCATCTTCTTCCCGGCCATCGACGACCTGGCCCAGGCACTCGACGTTTCCGCTGGAAGGGTCAACCTGACCATCACCTCGTACATGACCGTGGCCGGCCTCGCACCGGCTATCCTCGGAGACCTGGCGGACAACATCGGACGTCGAATGATTTACCTCTTTATGATGATCATTTACTGCATTGCCAACACCGGCCTTGCGCTCCAGACAAACTGGACGGCGCTTTTCCTGTTGAGAATGCTGCAGAGCACCGGGAGTGCCGGTACGTGGCTCGCCCCCTCTCTCTGTGGTACATGCCCAGAAGCTTCCAGTTTAGGTGACCCTCTTAAACGAATAGGTCAAGTGCTAACAGAGGCCAGCCACCATTGCGCTAGGGTACGGAGTTGTATCGGACGTTGCTCCGCCATCAGAGCGCGGCGCATTCGTGTCTGGCCTCGTCATTGCGTAAAACCATAGCCATCCTTTGCAGTCGGTGATGCAAGAGACCAGACCCAAGGCTAACCTTACTTGTTGGAACAGTCCCAACATCGCGACGGCCATCAGCCCCATCTTAGGCGGCGCCCTCACCAGCTACGCGGGGTGGCGCTGGATTTTGGGTTCCTCGCCATCTGGTCGAGCATCTGCTTGCTCCTGGTATCTTCGTTCCTCCCGGAAACAGCGCGATCCGTCGTTGGCAACGGATCCCAAAACATCTCGAGCCTTCGGCGGCCACTAGTAGTAATAACCAGCTTTAGGAGCCCGGAACAAGTGCCATATTCCCCAAGGAAAGACGACGGCTCAGGCATCGAGCCGGTTCTACTGCCTACCAAAGCCGGCAGGGAAAGTCGCCGCTTCAAGCTCCCCAACCCTCTGGCGAGCTTGAAGCTGCTATGGGCCAAGGACAGCGCTCTGATCACGCTGATTTTCGGCGTCTTTTATATATGAACGTCAGCTCTCTCCAGGCGTCTACATCGACGCTCTTTGTCAAGATTCACAGCATCTCCGGGATTGGGCTGGGCTTAGTGTACCTGCCCTCGGGCATTGGGTCTTGTGTCGGGGCGTACTATGCAGGTATGTACGACTACTTGGTGACTTCTGTGTCCGCCAGGCCCCGATTCTCCCCTGTTGTTTATTTACAGACATGCACACAACCTACCTGTTACTAATGTCGTTGGCTCCGAGTCGAAAGGCAGCTTGATGGACCACGACTATCGCGTGGTTGCGCGGAAAAACAACTTTGAGATCAACAAACGAGCAGGTGATGACTTGGCCGATTTCCCATCGAGAAGGCGAGGTTTCGAAGCATCCGGTACGCCCTTAGCGCGGCGGGCCTCTCCATGGTAGGATATGGGTGGTCTATGCATTTCAGAGTGGTCAGTGACTCCCCGTGCCAGTCTTCATATTGGAATAGGTGGGTTTCGAGGTAACTAACCACGTCACATACAGCACATGGCCGTTCCCCTGGTGCTCCATTTCGTTATCGGTCTGTCTACAACTTTCGTGTTCAACGTATGCAGAAACCCACATCACATCATTCCATGCAGCCCTCCCCCTGGACCCGACTGACAGCCCAGTCGGAAACAGATGAGTGGCACTCTTCTAGTAGATATCCACCCCAAATCGCCTTCGACAGCCCAGACCGCGAACAGCCTCGTCCGTGCCTTTCTTGCCGGCGCTGGCACCGCTTGTGTCCAGCCTTGTATTGATGTCATGAGGGTCGGCTGGACATTTACGCTCTTTGGTAGTCTGGGTGTGGCTTGTATGGGCTTCGCATGGCTGGAGTTCGCCTTGGGCCAGAGTTGGAGGGACAAGATGAGAACGAGAGGTGTTCACCGTTGAGAGGAAATCAATGCCGGGAAGCAGAAAAAGAAAAGAAAAGAAAAAATAAACATACAACACCAGGGATTCGCTGGTCGTCACCGACCCAACTACTAGTCCGGCGGTCGGTAGTTTAACTAGGGGAGAGCGGACGGGATCCCGTGTTCTCTAGCGCCTATGGTCGTATGTGACAGTGGTGCCCGCCAGTGTCATTTATTAAGGTGGGCTCTCATACTCCACAAAGAATACGACAAAGAATATACTCCACACACACACAAAGAATACGACAAAGAATAAATAAAATAAATAAATACGACATACGACAAAGAATAAAGAATACGACATACGACAAAAAAAACAAAAAGACAAAGATCTTGTGATCAACTAACTACAGGGTTAGGGTTAAACCCCCAATGGGTCTAAGGCGGACGCTGATATCTTAAACGGGCTAAGTCTAACGAAGTGTGAGAGATGAGCAATAGGGATCGCGAGGCACAAAGGCACTGCAAGTACCACTCTATTCCGTTAATCGAAAGCTAAGGAAAAGAGAGAGAAAAGTTAAAATACAGGGATGGGTCGCGGAATGAGTGTGGTGTGCGCACAGACCACTGCAGAATATGACCGGGAATACGCATCCAACCCTAACCCAGGACACCGGGCGCATTCTCCGTCACACGAAGGAATGCGCGCCGAGCTCGCATAAGCCCGTTGGTTCGTGCCAGGATCGACTAACACCTCCCATAACTCCTTCTCCCTTTCCACAAGAATAAGTATTCTTCCCTAGACTTAGATCTAACCTTGTAACAGTTTATTCCATTTTTTAAACTAATAAATAAGAGCGGGTAAGTTACTTTACTAACTCTGTACAACTACACTGCAAAAGTATAATCTTCATGCAACCGAGCAGTTGCATCGTAAGCCATCGGTAACAAAGCAAGAAGGAAACCTCTTCCTTCATCTTGCATTTGCACTTACTCTCAAAAGTTTGGCCCCCACCCATTACATTGTCTACATTATCATCAGGCACGTCAGTAAATGGCATCCGTTACCCGTCTTCGAGTTCCGCTCCCGCAGCTGCCAGAGGCACGCGCAGGACGGAGAATGGAATTCCCGGCCACCACCAAAACCGCTCCCAAAGCCGGCAAGGCCAGACGCCCAGCTCTTCTCTCGTTCGATGAGATGCCAGAATGGTTCCAGCGTGAATCCAACCGGTGGATTCTCCATGGCTATCGGCCCATCTCAGGCTCGGCTCACGCTTCGTTCCGCAGTTGGTTGTATATCCACAACGAGTCGTTCAACATCTATTCCCACCTCATCCCGGCCGTCATCTTCCTGCTCGGCGAGTGGTATATCCTACAGTACCTTGCCGGCAGATACTCTGGGGTCACTAGCGCCGACTTTATCGCTTTCTCCATCTTCATGTTGACGGCCGCCACGTGCCTGTCATTGTCGGCGACGTATCATACCTTGATGAACCACTCCCAAAAGATGGAACACTTCTGCCTACGGTTGGACATGCTGGGTGTAGTGGTCTTTATACTAGGCGACCTTGTCTTGGGAATATACCTGGTTTTCTGGTGTGCACCTTTGCCACGCTATATCTACTGGTCCACGGTTAGTTAATCCCCACATCCCACATCTTTGTTTTCCTTATCTCAGATCTGGTGCTTGGTCTAACAGTCTTCTTTTCCCGGTTGATAGATTGGAGTTTTCGGGACGTTGACCATGTTCATGACAATGCATCCCAAGTTCCAGGGCGCAAAGTATCGCCTCTTCCGGGCATTGATGTTCGTGGCGACCGGCTTGTCTGGTGTTGCGCCCTTGATCCATGGACTTATTGTGTTCGGCATGTCGGAGATGATGAGAAAAGCTTTTCCCTATACTCTGGCAAAAGCAGGCTGCCTTCTTTCTGGAACTTTGTTCTATGCAGTAAGTCTTATTTCGCACTTACACGAGAGAACTTAAGCCTAACACATGTGGTTCTGAAGACCAGGTTTCCCGAAAGTCGATATCCTAGCAAATTCGACCTATGGGGTTCCCATTCGATCTTTCACGTCTTGGTGGTATGCGCCGCTGTGGTCCAGTTGATAGGGTACCTGGATGCCTTCGACTATGCTCACGCAAATCCCACTTGCTCAACTCTTTGAGTTATATAACCACCCTGAGAAAGATAGGTACCTAACTTTTGCTGCGACTGCAACGAGGTGGACAGGGTTTTCCAAATATTATTATTATTGTTCATACTCCGCTATGCCCTAGGGCGTGCCGGACCCTCAGCTATTTAGTGTACAGGAAAACCGTGCCCTCCCGGGCCGGGTGAAAAACCCATACCAACAATCAAGGAACGATGCGTTCTGGTGAGTCTGCGTATACAAAGAGAGGAGGCCTCCTGGCTTCCGAACGGGGGCGCTTCAGGCCGCCGCTTCCAGCTCGAGCCTCCTGGCTAAGTTGTACATCGGCAGCTTCCCCGAGTCCATCAGCCAGTCGAGAACTCTCCTCGCGAGCCGTGCAGTCGTGGGATTTATGCCATATAGAACAGAGTAAAAGTCCCGTCGTGTCCGAATTCCAATTCTCTCCCATCTTCGAGTCAACGGTGGGGCCAAACACCACACTACCAGGTGTTCGGCAGTCTCTCGTCCCTCGCCACACTCGCAGGCAGGAGTCAGAACCTCCGGGACTCCCCGTGTAAACAAGAAGTCCCGTAAGCCTATTGCTCCCGTCCGGATCTGAATCAGCAGTGAGCTCTTCGCCTTGCTGAGACCGTCGTGCCTCCTTAGGGTTTCGTTCCGGAATAGCGTCTCCTGCTGATGGTCAAAGTCGTCCGCCGGCCTGGTGATTGCCCTGCCGTCCCGTTCCTTTAACCACCTCGCTTTCCAAGCCTATTCTACTACCCTGTTCGTATCAACGGTTCCCCCCGTCCAGCGCATGACCGTGTCCGCGGCTCTCTCCACCACCGTAGGCCCTTGAGGTCCCAAGGTTCGCGGTCGGCCCCTGTTGCCCCTCCTCGAGCTAAGTCTCTGCTGTATCTTGCGGCAGGCGGTGAGGACAACGCTCGCCGCCGTCTTCTTGCCGCCTCGACCGTCGTCCAGATCGGGTCGTTGGAGTCGGTTTTCGAAATCTGCAAGCCGTTTGTTTAGGTACAAGTCCAATGGTGGTACCCATGTCTCTGTCTCGAGGTTACGGATGGGGGTAGACTTAAAGGCTCCCGCCACAATCCGCAAGCTCTTGTTCTGGGCCTTCCCGAGGGCCTTAGTGATGCCTTTCTTTACCGGCTCGCCTCCCACATCCGTGGGGATGTGAAACGATGATGCGCCATAGGCCAGCGCCGACCGGATGCACTTTGTGTACACTTCTCGCGCTTTGGCTAGCCCCATTCCCCATGTCTTTGCCACGATCCTCGATAGGGCATAGCTCTGGGTCCTCAGCTTCTTCTCCACCGCCACCAGGTGGGCCTTCCAGTTGAGTTTCCAGTCCAACCAGACTCCCAGGAACCTGGCAGACCCTTCTGGTTTAACGGGACTGGTGCCTCCCCCAGGGTTTGCCAAATAGATTGTGTCATTGATGTATAATGGGGACTTGGGAAGCAATGTTAACCAAATGCTATGGGACATCACTTTGACCTGAAACCAGCCTCTACATTTGTCTCCGCCATGATCAATAACGCTACAATTTTGTTAGCTAAGCGTTGAAATATGAGCAGTGCCAACAGCCTACCTAGGTCTTGTCTTGGAGTTTTGCTTTGATCTCTTACCACCGCGTTCTGGGTCTTGACCCATTGACCCTCCTGTGCTCAGACCTCCTGGTCTACTTTCCAACAACTGACATGGCGGACCAACCGCGGTCCAGGGTCATCAAAAATAATCCTATCGGGGACGGCCTTGATGCCTTCCGCGCTTCCTTCAACCCGGCCTGCGGAGAAGTTGGACGAGACATAGGAACCTTAACAAGCATGTGGCGGACACAGGCGCTTGACAAGTGTGAGTGCCTTTATAGCAAAGACGGCTCCCAGGCCCTTCGCTTAAACAGAGATAATAAAATGTATGAAACATTACAGCGATTGTAGAAAATCCATTACTCTGTAAAAGCAAACCGAAAGAACGTCACTCGGCCAGAGCTGTGCCCTAGGATGAGTGCATGGCCATGAACCGCCACACATGTTGCCCGATAGTCAGCGGGAAGCCAAAGAACACGCTTCCCATTTATTATAACCCAATCGTCGTCGACGAAGAGAAAACCACTGGCGGGTTTCTGGCCTCCAGAGCTGCTTGAAGCTTCTGAATTTCCGGTTATACTCAGCAGCCCTCGGTCTGTCTCGAGACATTTGCCGTCCGGCGAGAACGCCACTGCGCTGACTGAGTTGCCATGCCCCTCGAGCGTCTGCCGGTGCGCGCCGGTCGCCGTATCCCAGAGCCGGATCTTCTTATCGTGCGAAGCCGACGCAAGCGTGTTACCGTCCGGCGAGATCGCTACTGTACTGACCCAGGCGCTATGCCCCTCGAGTGTCTGCCGGTGTGTGCCGGTCGCCGTATCCCAGAGCCGGATCGTGTTATCGTACGAAGCCGATGCGAGTGTCTTGCCATCCGGCGAGAACTCCACTACGGTGACCGAGGCGCTATGCCCCTCGAGCGTCTGCCGGTACGCGCTGGTCGCCGTATCCCACAGCCGGATCGTCCTATCGTCTGAAGCCGATGCGAGCGTCTTGCTGTCCGGCGAGAACGCTACTACCTTGACCGAGCGGCTATGCCACTTGAGCGTCTGCCGGTGCGCGCCGGTCGCCGTATCCCAGAGCCGGATCGTGTCATCATATGAAGCCGATACAAGTGTCTTGCCATCCGGCGAGAATGCTACTGCCCTAACCCAGCTACCATGCCCCTCGAGCGTCTGCCGGTGTGTGCCGGTTGCTGTATCCCAGAGCCGGATCGTCTGATCGTCCGAAGCCGATGCGAGTATCTTATCATCTGGCGAGAACGCTACTGCCCTGACCGAGTGCGCCATGCCCCTCGAGCGTCTGCCGGTGCGCGCCCCAGTGGTCTCTAATGCCAGCGGTCATTTCGATAAAAGATAACCTTTCCTTCCAATACCGATTTCTAATTTCGCTCAAAGTTGGGCTGAATACGAGCGCGGAGCTGTATATCTGTAAGGGGGCCCGTTCTATGATCGATCTGTGACTAAATATAAACTTCTCTGCATCTTTCAACAGCTCAAGAAGGTAAGGGTTGATCTCCGGTTGTGACTGACTGGATTAGTAACCTGACAATAATACGGCATTGACAACATACCTGAGCGGCATGCAGAATCTTTCTTATCGAGAGCAGCCCACTGGAAAGTTGCCCTATAAGAGACAAGCTCTCAAGCCAGCGGAGGAAGCATTCCTCCAGGAATCCAAACACCTTCCCGTCATCTGTCAATTCTCCTAGAAACCCGGAGTTGTCGCTGTTCATGGAGCAGAGATGGTCGGCCCAGAATATACAAGAGTATCGTATTGGAGCTAGCGGATCTGGATCAGGGGGCGCCATATTCTCCGGCTCAGAGCCGGGGTCGAGGTCGTATATGTTGCGTCTTAGCATTGAGGACATCGCATCAGTCGAGCGCCTGACAATCTCGCTGTGCCCTTGAGCGGGCCCAGCTGGTTGAAGTCTAGTCGCGTAATTGTCGCCCAGATAGTCCTTCGCGGACTGATGGATTAGGTAGACCGTTTCGTCCTTGATTGTTAGAAATGAGCCGCATCGGTCCACAATTGTCCGGGGATTACTCTTCGCTGGCAAACCTGCAACTACAATAAGCTCGGAGAGTGACAGAGGCCGATGTACAAGGAATGTAGCCGCGAGTACATTTTTGCAGCGTTGCCGGTTTTGCTTGTTCCCTTCATCAATCCTGGCCATCATATGACCGTACAAATCTGTCAAGCCCGGAGGGATGCTCTGGACGGTCTCGACAGCGTCCCAGCCCTCCACTGAACTGAGTTCTTTGAACACGAGAGCCACCCAGAGGAACGTGTTCTCCGCTCGTTGCCGGACTTCATGAGAGACCTCAGCCAAAATGCGGTCGTCATACCCTTCCCTGTACTTGAGCTCCATAAGCTTGTGGTTGATGTATGCATTGACAGGTTCTTCTAGACGCTGAGTATCTAGCTCGACGAGGGAGTTGGAAGGGTTGAAGGAGTTAACGCTCTGTTCCTTGAGTCCAGCGAGAAGGTCAACTTCTGGACGGCTAGAGAGTAGCCATCTCACCTTCTGGGAGACGCTGAGGGAAGTCGAAATGAGATGGATGACGTCCGATCGCCCCTGCACGCACTCATCAAGAGCGTCGACCGCGAGGTAGACAGGCGACAGCCGAGGATCCTTCAACATATTCCGAAACACCTCGGACAGGGCAATGAAGGCATTTTGATCCCTGAAGAGATCCGCGCCTGACTCTTTGTATTTCTGAAGTAGATGGGATATGAGGCATGGCTGCTGAAGAAGAAGAAGCCAGATCAAAGACCTGAGGACGGCGGTGGCGTTGTTCAAGGCTGTGTGTGTGCCTTGGCAGAAGAAGAAGGAAAGTGCTGGTGATAGGGCAACAGGTTGATCCGAGAGCTGGCGAATGAGCCCGATCATGAGCATCGTCTTTCCCGTGCCGGCGTGTCCTTTTATCCAGAGCAATCGACGTGGCGGACGATCGGATCCGCTGTCGTCCCAGCTTGTGAACGCTGTATACTCCGGGGTGCGAAGGATCCATTTGTACGCGTCATCGAGCAGCTCATCCTTACTCTTCTCGATCCGCTCCATGTCGTGTTGCGGATCAACGACGCGGAGATCTCTGCGGCACGCTGACTCGATATCATCCCTACGGGCGTCCTTCTGCAGCGAGATGAAGTCCCGAATGTCCTGACGGATGTCGCCGAGTCGTCTCTCCATTCCCTCGGCATGCTCAACAAGTTTTCCTAATGAAATTTTCGTTTGTTCTTGAAAGAATTGGGCAGCATCGTTTTGAACGGTAGCCTCTGCGTCGGTAACAAGCTTCAGATCGACGTCCCAATCATCCAGATTGACCATACCGCGGAGGAATTCAAGCATTTGATTGTGATAGTAGGAACAAACACTCTTCATCTGGTATTGGAGAAGAGCTTTGTAGAGCTCGACAATGCTCCTTTCCAGCTGGCGCAAGACTGCTTGGATATCCTTGCCAGTAGCAACGTTTTTCTTGTTCAGGAGATGTTCGGTGAGCGCGCAGTACCAGTCCATTCTGGAGATGACATGGGCGAGACCGGCAAGGTTGGATTTCATCGCTTGCGCAGGATTCCGGAGCATCTGGAGGCATATTAGCAGAGCCAAGCACAAAGGGGTGTTCGAAGGACGACTGCTTACTTGCAGTCCAACGCAAACACCGGCCCACGGAAGCGCAGCCTGCGGCACGCTTTGGACAGCCAGGTCAATTATTCCCTTGACCGACAGGACGAAATCGGCGACGTCGCCTACTCCGTTCGTGATCTTGGACGCTCTGGAGATTTTCGCCCGGCCTTCCTCCACCAGCCTCCTCATGTGCATCTGTCGTTTGGTCGGGTCATGGAACTCGGCCGAGATGTCGGTGTCAGGGGTAATACCTGGGTTGGCTCCGAGAACTGTTTCCAACGTTTTCAGGTATGACGCGACAAGCTCTGCATTGTCCGTCTCAAGACTGTCGTAGGCGGCGTTCCACAGTCTCTCGGACACGGAAAGGGTAGGGGTCGGTGGGTCTGTACATTCAGTCGGCGGAGGTTTGGGTGCGGGTTCGGCGGGCAGAGCAGGAGGCAGTGCTTGCGATGCCGCGGGTGGTTGGTGATCGTTGGGAACTCTCGCATCTGTGCGGGGTTGGGCAGCCTTCGCCGCTGCGGCAGACGGGGAGGAGGGGGCACATGACTCTGTCGCGACAATGGAAGACGCTTTCGATCCGTGTTCTGCATTTCCCTGATCGGATGACTAGATGTCTACCGGAGAATATCAGTTACGAGAAGCCTTGCGATGCGAGGCAGAGTCTCAACATACCCGTCGACAGTGTGGCAGACGGAGCCGGCGAGGCTACACGACGCCGCCCGAAGGGCTTCTTCAACCACTTCTTCCACGACTTCGGCTTGTATTCAGCAGACATGGTTCCGATGGGGATTCTTGTCGAGAAAGAAGAGATCCTATGCAACGGTAAAACAATGTGAAGTCAACAGCTGCATCTCGGGCGGTTATTGCGGGGCGGAGCTGAAAGATGAGGTGAGGCTGGCCGGTATGGCGGTCGGCCGTCCAAAAGAAAGCTGTGGCGGTGCTATTGACGAATGGCAGTAGAGTAACTCCGTACTTCCTCTTCAATGCGAGACGAACGGCCAAAGTCGTTCAAGGGTACTCATGAGCCAAGCGTACCACGGACATATCGAGAGCATCAGCGACACGGTCTTCTGATCCTGATTCTACGCACCAAGGCCGCGAGTAGAGCGACCACCCAAGGAGCAAGCATGCTCTTTCCATCTTGCTCTCTGCTTTGGAGGGTGCGGGCCCGACGCGGCGCGCCCCGTCCCGCGCCTTTTCCTGTCGCAGTTCCAACAAAGATCAGATGTGGTCGTCGTTTCGAGAGACCGCAGATCGGATCGATGCGCCGCGCCCCACAGTGGGACTCTCTGCTTGTGCCGCCGGGCCGCCGCAAGGGCCGGAAAGACTCGCTACGGAGTAAGTACGCGGAACGCCAAAAAGTCGGAATGAGAGGCTTTTAATCCCCAAAAAAGAACAAACCAACATCAGGGATTCGTTGGCCACCGACCCAGCTGCTGATCTGGCTCTCACGAGGTTAACTAGGGGAGAGCGGACGGGATCCCGTGCTTTCTCGTGGATATGGTCGTATGTGACAGCTGAATGAGAGAGAGTCGTTTATGAAAGTGGGCTCTGGTACCCTGGAGGACGTAGCAAAAATACATACAACACCAAGGATTCCCCAGTCGTCACCGACCTGAGTACTAGTTTGGCCCTTGCCAGTTTAACTAGGGGAGAGCAGACGGGATCCCGTGTTTTCTGGCAGGTATGGTCGTATGTGATAGTTGGGTCTCCAAAGCGAGTTTATGAGCTGAGGAAGGAATTGGCCTTCCCGAGAGCTGTTCTAGGAGAGAGCCAACAGGAGTGACCGTGCCCGCTGCGCGCGGGCACGCCAAAGGAAGCCTGGAGGAACTTGCCGGCTGCAGGTAGGCCCCGTAGCGGAGTCAACGATGTAATTGTCTTTTTTTTTTTTTTTCATTTCATGATGGTTATTGACGAATGCTGGGAAAGTAAGGAAAGGTGGTTTCTCCAGTCAGACCAGCGTCTAATCGTACAGTCGCGCCCTCTTTGTTCCCGCTGTAGACCTCTTGCTTCTGATTGGATCGGGAGAGGGTTATCGCCCGTTTGGCGGGATCCCAATGGTCCTGTTCTTCGGGGACTTCTTCCAGTTCGACCCCGTCCTGCAGACCAGCCTCCTCTTGCCGGCGCCCAGGGACCGTGGCGGACAGAGACCGGAAAGCTTGGCGAAGCATCTCGCAGCGCACAGGCTGTTCCTCCAGTTCACAACCGTTGTCATCCTCCAGGAGCAGGTCCGCGCGGCTGGTTGCCCAAGGCTTCGGGGCTTCCTCGGGCGCCTGCGCAACGGCGAGCAGACCGAGCTGGACTTCCAGCGGCTCAGTCAACGCCTTTATACACCGTCGTGCAAGGCGTCCTTCGTAGACGGTCTGAGAGCCATCACGCCCCTGAACCAAGACCGGTGGGACCTGAACATGGCAGCCGTCGTCCAGTGGGCCCGTGCCCACGGCAAACACATCTCCATCTTTGTAGCCAAGCATGACACCGAATCGGGGAAGCGGCTGCGCGTCGAAGAGCTGGGCGACGTGCTCCGCCGCGGAGACGACTCGCAGCTGCCAACCCCGGGCCTCTTCTTTTACGCCCAAGGCATGCCGGTCGTGGTGACTCGCAACCAGTTTGTCGGGCTGAAGGTCGTCAACGGGTCAACGGGGCACCTTTCATGGCCGTCGACATTTCCCCCGACCTCGCGTTTGGCACCATCGCCCTCACTAGTGACGTGACTCTCCATCTCGGACCGCCGGTGGCCGTCCTTCTTCAGTCGGACGATAGCGCGGGCCTCGCCATCCCCGGGCTCCCCAATGGCACCATCCTGATCAAAAGCAAGACGGTCGCCATCCCGAGCCAAATGCGGGGCAAGGAAACCAGATGGAGGGGCAAGCCGGGTTTTCGGCGGGTTACCCATAGAACAGGACCTCTTTGTACGCCGGCCTTCGCCATGACAGATCAGAAGAGCCAGGGAAAACAATTCTCGGACGTCCTCGTCAACCTCAAAGGCGTCCACTTTGGCGGCACAGCGACTCGACCCAGCTTCATGAGCCTGTACGTGCAACTGTCGAGGGCGCAGAGCTGGGACGGGCTGCATCTGTTTCGGAAACCGGCGCGCAGTGACTTTATCGAACCCAAGAACGTGCTTGATAAAGACATGAAGGAGGCCATCCTCAAGCTGGAACGACAGGGCGAGAAAACCAGACGGCGGTTCGAGCAGGACCACAGGCACGAACCGTGGTTCCAAGAATGGGACGCCATGGCCGAATCAGCGCAGGCCACTGAACCTGCTGACGAAGAAGCGGGTGCGTCGCTGTAGTAGTATAGTCAACCCATAATAGATGTTGACCCTGCAAACCACATCTTTCGCCACTTTTTGACAGAAATTTGATTTCTTGGTTCGTGATTGTCGAGGATTGCGCGACGGAGGCACGCAAAGGCACGAGCGAAGCAGCGAGTCACAGGGGCCCTGATGCCGTAAGCGGCTTTTTTCTGGCGATTTTATTGGCCAGAACAAAGCAACAACGGTCCGTGCACCTCCACCGCCAAGACCAACTGCGAGATGCCAATTCGAGGAAGCAAAATGCAGATGACGCCAGACTTCGAGATGCTATCGAGAGAAGTCGAAAAGGAGAAAAAAGCCAAAATTCTACAGTGAGAAGTCGACAGTACAGGTTAGAAATGACACCGTTTTGCAGGGGTGTTTTTGGGATCCTTTTTATGGAGAAAAAACTGGTCCGTGCTTATAGCAGGCCATGGCATTTTCGACCTAAGGAAAGGAAAGGAAAGGAATTTCGACCTAAGGAAAGGAAAACCTGGAGTTTTCCTCCAGGCACAGGAGTGACCGTGCCCGCTGCGCGCGGGCACGCCAAAGGAGCCTGGAGGAACTTGCCGGCTGCAGGTAGGCCCCATAGCGGAGTCAACGATGTAATTGTTAAAGGCGGAAGAAGAAGCCATCTTGACTGCAATGGAATTATAAACAGTATCAGGAGATTGAAAGATGTCGTATCCTATGGCATATCCGGCCTCGTCGTTCTCGACAAGGCTTCACAAACCGACATCAAGACGCCTCTCTTCGATGACTGCGAGAAGTCCCTGTCCCTGGAGCGTGATATATACGAGCGACTCACACAACGGGGCGGTCATGAACGCGTTCTTTGTTATCACGGTGCCGCTGAGTCGGGCATCCGGCTGGAGTATGCGCCGAATGGTGACATCCGTGCATTGTACGCCCACGGGAAGGCGCCCAGCTTGAAACTTAGTTCGAAGCAGCACCGAGAATGGGCCCTCCAGATTGCGGAGGCTCTCGCCTTCATCCATTCCGCCGGGGTGGTCCATGGTGATCTGACATGCCACAACATATTCCTGGACGAGAACTACAACGCCAAGGTTGCCGACTTCGCCGGCTCTTCGCTGGATGGTTCCGATCTGCTCGTCTGTGTTGCCGCCAGTCACGAATATCCCGGTTCAACGCTATCTGTCCAGGGGGACATATTCGCATTTGGTTCGGTTATCTACGAGATTACGACCGGAACCGCCCCTTACAAAGACCTGTCCGACGACGAGATTGAGGCTCGCTACCAGAGAGGCGAATTTGCAGACACAGCTTTGCTAGGTGAAATGGGGGTCGTTATTCGAAGGTGCTGGTTGGGACAATATAATGGTTTCGAGTCGATAGTCTATGACTTAAAAGGTATACACCTGACCACCCTCAGCACCCGTAGTCGGTCCACGCTTACTGGGAATCTCTAACATGAAACAGCACAAGGAAACAAACGGCTTGTGCCTTCTGCACCCAGCTTCAAGACAGCGGTCCTCATTCTTGGCGTCACCGCCACGACCACTGTACTCCTCCGCGCTAGGTGATCTATCAGCACGCGATCGTGTGTTATAGCCTTATGGGGGGTCTCACGGGCCTAAGAGAGGCATCTCGGACACTTGCCCGGCTTCCTATATGTCCCCGCAAGGATGATCTCGCCGTTCGTCCCTTTGGCGGGCTCAGGGTCATCGCACATGTAACCAGTGTTCTTCGCCTCCTCGCACTTGTCGTAATTGCGCCGCTGGATGTCATGTTTGGGGCTTGCTTCGCATCCCTTGAACGTCATCTTGGACTCGTAGTAATTACACATGTTGCTAGAATAGGCCTCTTTAATGTAGTCTCAAGGTGGCCCACGGCCGTTGGTAGTCTCGGGGAAAGGGTATGGATAGAAAGTAATGATAATTCAGAATGTATGTAGATAGTGGAAGAAGAGGGGTGTTCCGATTAGTTGGGGCAACTCCAAATGCAGCATACCTCCTTTCCTTTGGCTTTCACAGCTGCAGGCATCTCTTCCCAAGTTTGGAAAATTCCTGCCTTGACATTGACTATGTCACGAACCACGTTCTGTAGCTCCAAACTCGATCCAATATATTACACTCAGACAGAATAGTGAACAGGGAAACCGAGTATTTCTTTTGGCGAGGCATCTTGTGCCCCAAAACCTAGCGTCTATTAGTCTAGGAAGATCTAAGTAGTTACAAATCCCATACATAGGGGCATCATCCGTGCCCGAGCAAGTAAAACCAGCCAACTAAACCCATCGCTTTGCCACCTCTCCCACCAAGCCCTTCATCGCCACTTCCTCCCAAACTCCCACCGACTCATACACTCTCCGGTTTCTAACCAGCCACTGCCGCCGCCGCCGTGGAAGCGGGGCGTTGCTGTCGTTGTTTCTGTTGCTGTTGTTGCTGCTGCTGCGCCGAGTGACTGGACGGCTTACCCGGAGCGTGTCTCTTAACGGGTGGCTGGGGCTGCATATTACCGGGCCCCTCGGACGCGGCGCGCTTGAGATTCTTCTTCACCGGACGGGGCTTCGTCTCGCCGGGTTCGAACACGTCATCGGGCAGGTTCGTGTTCTTGAGGTGCTGGATGGACAGGAACATGAGGCCCTCGTCGAAGAGCTCGTTGGACGTGCACATGGACTTCCAGTCGTTCACCTCGCGCGACAGGTCGAGCGACTTGGCGCCCTCGACCAACTGCAGCCCGATGTAGTGGTTAGTGGTATAGATCTCCATTTCATCCGGCTCATCTTTCTTCTTCTGGGGGATGTCCTCCAGCTTGACCTCGCTGTTGGTGTCGTGGTGGGGTTCGGGCTTGACGTTGGAGGGCGGCGGAGGCTGGGTCGATTCCGAATGCTCCTGCTTAATTCGCATGCCGTCTTCGCCCCTCGTTTCGAGTTTCTCCTCCGCCGCCGCCGGTTCGCGGTTTTCCGCCTTGATCTCCTGTTTGACCTCCCGCTTCGGCTCGACCTTGGGTTCGGCCTTGGCCTTCTCCTCGCTATCGGCGGGGGGCTTGTACACGTAAGCGAGGCTGCCCACAGATACCACCTCTTCCCAGCTGCCTATTGTTCTTGCATCGGTGTTCTCTGTCGTAACCCTTGTTGAAGGGCCGGGCCAGGGCAATAGAATGGTGCCCCTCAAGTCTGTTAACCAACAGCCGCACCCGCGATTCGACGAAGCCCGACCAGACGTTCTGTGCCTTTTTGGTCCTGCTCGCCGCGATGACTGTGAGATAATATCTAAATCCCGAGGTGAAGAAGGTGTGCTTCGTGAAAAGGTCTTTCCACTGCCGCTTTCCCAGCATGATGTCCTCCGTTACCTGGATCCCATTCTCTAGCTCCTGTTTGATCACTGTCATGGAGGACTCGCCAATATTGTGAGTGGCGCACATGGATGGATAAGACGGCGTGATGATAGGCATCTTGTGATTCCTATCACTTGTATAAATCTACTCTGTGGTAAGACATCAGCGTCGACCAGGACAAGGGCACGACTCACCTTGGGATTCCACACAGGAACTCGCGTGACGGGACTACCGTACTCGATGTCCTTGAGGAGAACGGGAAGGGGCCAAGGCCATTTGAACATGATGTGGAAAAATTTATTGACGACTACCGCGCTCGTGGCCTTGGGGTAGAGTTGGCAAACCCGAGCGACGAGCATAGCCCATGCAACACCACCAGGATAACCCATGATGTTGGCGTATATGGCTTTACGTTGGGCCCAGAGCTTGATGGCTCGGAGGGCAAGCTTGAAAGTGGCCGGTTCGGGGACGAGGTGCAAGATGTCGTCTGTTACTCTTGTTCCGTTGAGCGAGCGCACTTCGTTCTCGCTGAGGCCGCGAAGGAGATTGTTGTCGGCCAAGCTCCAATTCTTCTCGTCCGGCAACTGCTTCAATGTCTGGATGGAGCAGAAGATGAGATCGATGCTGATGCCAGAGAACTCGAACTTGATGATGGGCACGAAGGCTTCGGGCACGGGGGTGAGGTCGGTGATGGCCCCGGGCGGCGCCATCTCGACGAGGACTTCGGGAAAGATCTCAAAGTACTGTTCAACCGTAACATATTTCGGCGCTACGACGAGAGTATCCATATCGGAGCCGGGTCCGTAGACGCCCAAGCGGTAACTGCCATATGTAAACACGCGGCCGATCGCGTCGCGAATCATAAAAGTGTTCTTGGGCTCTTTTTGGGCCGCCGCCCTCTGGACAAAAACAGTTGTGATCTTCTCGAGCTGGCGCAAAACCTCCTTTCTCTTCTCCGTTTCCTGAGGGCTCTCGAAAGTACCCTGCGCGCGCAATTCTTGGTGCAGCGCATGGTTCAGTCGTTTCTCTGGCTCGGTCGGCAGAGTGGTCGAGATTGGCGGCGTCACGCCGTAGATTATCTCGGACATGATGGAATCGAGAAGAGTTTGGCCAAAGTTCGATGACGGCGTCGGGGGATTATATCCCTATGGTGACGGTGTCGACGGGCAGAAACCGCGAAAGCCTAGTCGGAGGAAAGATGGTCGAAACGAGTGTCGCTCGCGGTTGGGAAAGTAGAAGAAAAAAAAAGGAATGAAAATTATGATAGGTGGGGAATGGGAGCACCTGCGCCGTCGCAAAGCTCAAGGCATGATATGGCAACGGCGACAAAGTAGAACTGGGAATTAGTTAGTTGCAAAGTTCAACAAAAGAATAGACGGCTGAAGGGCTGATGAAAGGAGAAGTGTATCACAATGGTAAAGGAGTGGGTCCTGGGTAAGCGCGTCGGATGGGAGTGATGCAGCCGCCTGGTCGCGTTAATTGAATTTGATTATTCACAATGTGTGTTGTACTATTTGCACATATTTATTAGGCTGCATTGGGGGGCTTGGCGCACCAAAATCTTGCAGCGCTGCCCCCGAGTTGGTCTCTGTCGCCTAAAAACTTTGTGCAAATAGTAGGACACTTCCTGCAAATAATCAAATCCCGTTAGATAAGTATTTGGCCCTTGCATCGCCGTACCAATACGGTATGGTATGGTTGGTAACAGTGGCTTGCCAACACTGGGGCTGAATGAACACAGGGATGCGTGCTATGCAGTTGACTGATGGGAAGAAATGAATGTCTTAAGCCAAGATGTACAATAAATAAACACAAACCCACACGACCAAAATATCAGTTGATATTGGCAAACACAACGAAGCCCACCTCTTTTCGGCATGCAACTTTGCGTATGGAAGCCATTACAATACTGTAAATACTGCACTCCCTAAATATGGATCCGCCAGTCGATCCCCGCCCCCGCCGGGATCCCGCTTCTTCAGCCTTGCGACGAAGCACATGCGACTGCGACATTCAGCCAACTGCCTGGTTCTGCAGTCGGGGAGCGGCGCAGAAGCTCAGCCTTCTTGAGCAGAACACTCGCCTCTCCCATTTCGAAAGGTTCGATGGGGGCAAACAATGAAGAAGACACTGTTGCTCTGTTTTATTCATGGCTTCAAGGTATGCTCAAGCCTTGCGCCAGGATCAGAAGGTGTTGGAAAGCTAACAAGACTAGGGTGATGACACCACCTTTGGCCGGAACTATGCCTTCGTCGAGCACCTCCGGAGGCTCATCGCCGTGGCTCTGCCCAAGATAAACGTTCAGGCTATCGTCTACCCAACGTTCGAGACCCGTGGCGACCTTGGTGAATGCGTCACGCGGTTCAGCGACTGGTGCGTACCCCACCAATCCCACAGCACCAAGCACCACCCTAACACCTTGGTATACCCTAGGCTTGTCAACAAGGTAATCGACCTCGAAGTAGCTGCAGGCACACCTTCCCCGACCATCGACCCGTCAGTGCGGGTGGTATTGGTGGGGCACTCGATGGGCGGCATCGTAGCCGCCGAGACAACCATCAAGATCGCATCGGAGAAGCCAATCCACAACTCGGTCAACGAAGACAGCCCGAATAAGCGCTCCACGGCGATGCCACCGGCGCCCAACGCGCTCATGTTCCCCTACATCCAAGGCGTGCTCGCCTTCGACACCCCCTTCCTCGGCATCTCCCCCGGCGTGGTGGCCCACGGCGCCGAAACCCACTACGCCACCGCGTCCACGGCCATCGCCCAGCTAAGCGGACTGACCAGCCTCTGGGGCGGCGCCAAAGCCGCCCAATCCAAGGCCGACCCGGCACCCGGCAACGCCCGCACGCTCCCAGCCCCGGGCCAGGGAAGCAGGGATGCCAACAACAACAGCGACAGCAAGAACAAAAACAACCAAAACAGCGGCTGGGGGTGGGGCACGATCGCGATCGCGGCCGGCGCCGTCAGCGCGGTCGCCGCGGGCGGGGCGGCGGCGTACCTGAACCGGGAGCAGATCACGCAGGGGCTGGGGTGGGCGACGTCGCACCTCGAGTTTGTCGGGTGCCTGGCGCGCAAGGAGGAGCTGCGGCGGCGCGTCGCCTACATGGTGCGGCTGCGTAGGGAGCTCGGCGTCGGGTTCGGGAACCTGTACACCCGCCTGGGCCAGGCCGCGGAAACCACCCAGACGGCGGTCAAAGCCGGCTCGGTGCTGGGGAGAAGCGACCGGACGTTTTGTGTCGTGCCGGAGCGGGAGGAGGCTGGCGATTGGCGGCAGGCGGTTAATGATAAGGCGAAGGACGAGGTTGGGGCCCATATGAGTGAGTGGCCTTTGCTTGTTTGTGGTGATATCTGGCTTGCTGTGGTGCTAACTTGACTGCAGCCATGTTCGAACCGAAGGAAAACCCGGGCCTCAGCAAGCTGTCAATGGAAGCGAGGGACATGGTCGCGAGCTGGCTTCGTAATGACTGGTACGAGAGTAGCTCGGCAAATCCGGCGCGCGCTTGAGGCGCCATGCATTTCGTTGAAGGGGCGGCTGTGATTATGTCGTAGATATTATGTACTAATGACCCGCTTCTGAGGGAAGTGCTATACAT
>NT_165977.1:2867837-2907251 GCF_000143365.1 Chaetomium globosum CBS 148.51
TTCTGTGCTATACATATCCTCTTCTACCGCACCGAGCCGTTCATGTTCCTCGTACATCTCCAGCGCAGCTGCCGAGTTACGCTCCACGTCGTCCCTATCCCATTTACTGCTTCTTCTTCTGAGCCGGCTTGCTGGCCCCTAGATATCTCCTCCGCTGCTTGAGCATGTGGGCGTAAAGGATAGCCGAGCCTGCACACAAACGAGTTAGCCTCACGCATCTCCCCAAAATCGATTCCAATCAAACAAATCAGGCTATTACTCACCCGGACCATAAGCCGCCAACACCAGCGTCAGCCCAAAAGTATACCACGACGAGAGCTCATCCGCGGGGCCCCAGATAGCCGACAGGGTCATGGCGACCTCGCTGCTGATGCCCACGGGGTACAGCACCAGGAAGGCGCTGTAGCGAAGCCAGTGCAGCCAGGCGGGGACCGCGTCGATCTGCTTGAGCGCAAAGTACGAGTAGCGCATCACCTCGGTCAGACTCCACGCCACCAGCATCGTCGAGTAGAACACGTTGGTGTTGAGCTGCGGAAACGGGTAGCATATGCCCCATACGAGGAATAGGCGGCTGGCGACTTGCATGGCGGTCGTAAAGACGGGGGCGGGGACGACGCTGGGAGATGCCGGGTACGGTTAGTAATGGGGAGAGGAGGTGCGAGAGAATGGGGGGGGGCGGGGTGGAAAAGGGTGGGAGACGCACCGGTCAGAGCGTGCACGACCTCCATGATGGCGAAGGTCTGGGTGATGCGCGCAAAGTTGTCGACCACCAGCGGCACGAAGGGCGCCCCCTTCCACCCGAGCACGACGGCGACACGGCCGAGGATGGTGGCCCAGGCGACGGCGGAGGCGGCATTGTAGAGAATGAGGTAGGCCTTTTTGGGGCCGAAGCCGGTTTGTTTGGCCATCTTGGTGTTGTCGTCAAAGTGTCTGGGACCTCAATGGCGTGGTCTGGGTGTCTTGTGAAGTCTTGGGGATCGCACTTCGTAGAAAATTGTTGACTTCGAGGAATGGGGCTTTTGCTAGGTGGCCCCTGCCCGTCGTTCCGGTGCCCGCGGCACGTTGAGCCTACCACATGAGTTGACCAGGGATCACGGGCCGCTGAACCAGGCCCTGTTGGCTTGGCTCAGGGTATCCCGACTTTACACAAGGGGTTCAAGACGAAATTCATCACGATCAGAATTATGTATGTTAGAACGCTGCGTCGATTTAACAATCAAACTACAAAACGTTGGTCCCGAGTTAATATTCTCGAGCCTTTATTCATGATCCATACCCAAAGCGCAAATGCCTCTTTGCAAACCCACGCGTTTGCTCAACTCCTCGAAACGAAGGAGCAAGTCCCCGATGGGTATCATCAACATTTAACAATGGGTATCAAGAAACTGGGTATCAATCCTCCGCGACATTGTTCCAGCCGCTGCCCTGCAGCGCTGTCATTCGTTCGCCATGAACGGTTCCAACCACCAGCAATCACACACCAAGACGATGGTGCTCTTCCCCCTCCTTGCCCATTCTCACGCGTTCATCCGTGAGAAACGCGCTACTTCCTGGTAACAGCGCGCCAGAGGTCGCCAAACCCCTTGCCGCCGAACAGGAACTCCTTCGAGTGCCGGCCGCAGTAGCTGTTGGCGTTGACCTTCTTGGCCGAGACCGAGGATTCCCTTTTCAGGACCTCGGTGGAAGCCGGCGCCGACTCGGTCGAGTCGGTGCGGCCCCGCCAGTGCAGCGTGGTGGCGGTGGAAGACACGGTCGTGGGCGAGTCGCAGGAGCTGTCGCTCCTGGAGAAGGGACCGGATGCCTGAGGCTGCGGTGTTAGTCTCATGCTGGCTGAGGTAAGGCTCGGTACCTGAGGTACCTGGCTAGGCAAGAGGGGGAGACAAAGACATACCATGGTGCTAGCCGACTGGGGCGTGCCCTCATCGAGGCTTGTAGTGGCCCTGACGGGCCCAAGCTTCTGGGAGGTGGGAGTGTACGTGTGGGAAGGACCGTCCATCGGCGTAGGTATCAGAGGCAAGCCGCCCGGAGCTTGTTCAGAGACGGTTGTGTTGTTCGTACAACGAGATCAAGGTACCTTTGTGTGTACCAATGATCTAATTCGACTAAAGGACCCTTGACCCGATATGGGAGGTTGAGATGGTTTGCACTGCCACCACAAAGTGTGTGATGTGTGGTAGTATATGTGTGGGTGTGATAGGTATGTATGCGGGCGTGTGTGTGTGTGTGAACGGGATGGACCAGATCAGATGTCAAGAAAAAATGTGAGACGGAGTGGGATGACATTTGAAAACCAGGCCGAAATGGTCTCATTAAGAACTCACAGGCAGCAGGACAAGAAGTCGCTCACAGTCCTACCTTCGCCAACGACCTGCATGTCCGTGACATAACCGGCCAAACAGATTGGGAGTCATGGGTCCAAACTGGCCGCCTTTTCCGTGGAGATACATCGATTCCTCTTTCGTCTTGGTCTGGGCATTCCTGGGCGGCCCCCATCATGGCCCGCGTTTACCAACCTGAGCTTCCTCTGCGCCAACTTGTGCCAACCTAGCAGTGCCCAGCTCACCGGCTCTCGCTCGCTGGTCGTCTTATTCCCGACTTCCGACCGCCAGAGCCGCCGTGGCAGAGTTACGGCCCACCTCAACGTGTCCACGTGTAGAACTTGAGGAATGTGCCAATCGTCTTGGGTGCCCGTGGGAGTGGGGACGGCTCCGTATCCCTATAGGGCTGCATGGTTTCTAGACCAGTCATTAGTTGGGATACGGCGTCGCCGGGCTTACGTACGCATCATGCGGACGGCGCTGCGGGGAATTGTGGTTCGCAAACGAGAAACGAGGCGACGACGATCTGTGCCTGAGGATGACTCTCTCACCGTAATCCCGGGTATGGTGCCGGAAGGTAACATTCAGCCCCCGGATTAGCGCCGAGCTCATCCGATCTTGGAGGCAGAGCCTCAACTGGGGCTCCTCCACGAAATCGATATCTCCGTGTGCCCCACATCTCTTGTCGCGCTTTCGGCATACTGTATAGTATCACACGCGCTCCAGGGAAGATGCCCGTGGCATGTGCTATGGCATCCTCGAACGGTGCTTTTCGTCTCACATGACCCCCTTCTATCTAATTCTTGTCTAGCCGCACCGCCGGATTCCTTTGGATGAAGTTGAGGTCGACGGAGTGGCCAAGCAGTTCACGGATGTTTGACATGCCGTACTTGATCATTGTCGGCCTCTCCAAGCTCAAACCGAAACCGAACACTCTCATATCCTTGGGCAAACCCATTGCCTGGTTCTTATGTTAGCATCTTGACTCTTGTACCCCTGCTGCTATTGTCGTTAACATACCTCCAACATCTCGGGCCTGAAAATGCCCGAATTGCCGATCTCGATGAGCTTGTTGAGCCCCTTGTGGTACGAGAAAATCTCCATACTCGGCTCGGTGTAGGGGTTGTAGCTGCAGCCCACAGTCAGCAACCATACATGTCTCAGCTGCTGGACTGGAGAAACAACTCACGCCGGCTTGTAACGCAGATCAGTCACGCCCATCGCCCCGAAGAACATGTCCATGAACTCCATCAAACCGCCCAGGGTCAGCCCGTAATCAGCGATGACACCTTCGACATGATGGAACTCGCAGAGATGAGTGGCGTCCAAGGTCTCGTTTCTGTTCAGGAGTGAGTGCCCGAACTTTCTTGTCATGTGAGTGCGTCAATGATTTTTACCTGAAGACTCTGTCGATAGAAAAGTACCTAGCCGGCGGTACTCGCCCCTCTTTGTCTCGCTGGCCAGCTAGCTTCTGCAACATGGCGGCTGAGACGGAGGTTGTGTGTGTTCGGAGGACGAGTCTCGTCTGGAGTTAGCCAACACCACCGAGGCGGGAGACAATTACGCACCTTAGCGATTCGTCTTCGGACCATGGGTATCTGTACCCAATTGAGCCAAACTTTCCATCCTGGTGGATAGCTTTCACGTTGTGGAAATACGCCTCGTAGTCGGCTTTGTCTTCCGCGGATGCAGGCCCAGGCCTACCAGCCCTCACGGGGTCTGATACGTAAAAGGTGTCTTGTAGGTCGCGCGCAGGGTGTTGCTTGAACGAGTCAGAGTGAACGATAGAAAGGGTGAAGCTTTAAGCAGCATACCTGAGGGACGAACAGGGCGTCGAAGTTCTATATGCTCGCGAATTAGCAGCATCTCCAAATGTCAGGTATCGTGAACCACATACCCAGAATCCCGACTCGACAAACCGGTTTGTGGGCATCTCCGTAAAGCCCATCTCGAAGAAGATTTGCCTGCAAGACGACTCAAGAGTCAGTCGGCTTGATGCCAAGAGTACCCAAACCGCAAGGACAACGTACCTGAACTCCTGTCGCACCTTGTTCAGAGGGTGTAGAGCGCCAGCGTGTTGATCCGCACCCAACGCCTTGAAGTTGTACGGCTTGAAGGCGGCCGTCTTCCATGAGCCTGATGCTAGCATTTCGGCCGTGAGATCTGTCTCCTCCTTTACCAACTCGAGCGCGAACTTGGGCCCCTTGCTTATCCTGAAGGAGATAACCTTCTGCATATTTAGCAGCTTGCGCTTCTTCAAGTCGGCTACAATCTTGGCGTCGTGTGTCCGCTTTTCCTGGATGACCTTGAGCTGGTTCCGTGTTACATCGTCGATCGATTCGACCTGCCAGAAGTCAGCGTCCCAATTTCGCAAAGTATCGCGAGGTATAACCCACCAATGCAATGAGCTTTGCACCATCCTTCTTAATCCACTTCTCCTTGAAGGCTTTGCCCTGACCAAGTTTGGTCACCGTCTTGTCACCAATCTTGCTCTCGAGGTCCTGAATCGAGAGACCGTCCACGGCTTGGCGCACCGCCTCGAAGACACGGGCTTCGTGGCTGCCGTGGCTCACAATAATTTCAGCCTCGGGCTCCAGAAAAGCCTCTTCGCGCTCAACCTGCTCGTATGTGACCATAGACCGGGACGCGAGACGGTCTAGAGCAGCTTTGATCGATTTGAAGGGGACATCGGGAAAGGCTTCTGTGGACGAAATCAGGTCAGACTTGGACAGTGCCTGGAGGACCTCCGAGGGGAGGTCCTCGGTGGAATTGCTGCTTGTTGGCGCCATTTTACTGGTATTGCTGAGCTGCCGATTTGATCTTCACGAAACGTTGACTCAGACGCCAGAATCGCGGGGCACTTGGTGGTTTGGGCCCAAGACCCACCTTGCCGATAACAATTTTAGGCGGGGTTAAACTGCGCTCAGTAAATGCATATCTCCTTTATCAAGGGGCTGCATCGCATTGTCGAGGAACTAATCCGGAGTGCTTCTAATGTCTCAAAACATAAGCGTTCGCCTGCGAGGTTGGGGGATTGGGACAATAAGGATAAGATGGGAGAGTTCCTCTCATATTTAGTTGCGGATACCCTAACCAACGCAGGCCACTAATTATGCTAAGGCCATTCGTTTCAAACCTTAATTCTTCGGTGCAGGAGCATTAGGTAGTTACTTTACCTGGCTGAACGATTCCGATTCTGGCCGAATAAAATGGAATGCAGGTAATTAAGTACTCGCCAGAATTTATTGATCAATCTAATGATTCCTCGGGGTTGAGTCTCTTGTTTGTCCCGCATCTCTCACAACCACCACACCATCAGCCAGGCAGTAGGTTAAGGTGAGTGTTGACATACCACATACTGCCCCGGGGAAATCAAATTGACCCCGAAACCCCTAACAATACTTAACTGTCTATTGTCGATACCAACCGGCCTCTTTGTTCTCGCAACTCACGAGTAAGTTCGGGTACCCCACCCGTTGCCCCCAGCTGGGCATTTGTGGACGGAAGATAGGTACCTATAGGTTTTCAGAGCCTGGCTATAGAACTTTCAGGTTGTTTTCGCATTGCTTACAACGGCGGCTTCTTCAAGTCGAGAGGTCTGGAAAGTCCCCTAAGCTTGCCATAGACGTCATGCAAGCCGCAACCAGGTATTCTCACCTAGTACCTGTGTTGAGAACCAGGCGTCGGCTGATAGCAATACCAGAGCGCCGGTGATACTTGAGTTCTCCCAACCCCGATGTTCCGTGAAGAGGACAGGGCTGGGTCCAAGGCCGGAAGACACAAAGACGTTCTGACCCGGGTGAGCGTTTGGATCGTGGCCTTTCGCTTTTCACGTAGTCTCAGGCCAGACCGTCGTGACAAATACACCGCGTTGACGAGGTGGTGGAAAACCATGAATAGAGTCGCCGGCCCCTTGGAGCCAGGCGCTCGTGTATTAAAAGTTGTAAGTGGTGTATCCATGTACCGAAACGCTGTCCCGCCCCATCTGATGCAGCCTGCGCCTTCACATAATATGTCGTCCATGAGCCAAGGCGGCTGTCCGCCAAAACGCCGCAAGGTTTGCCACCTTGCCCAATACCCAAGAGCGGCCTGAATGATATAAGACGTATACCCGTCATTTACAGAAACAACCCCGCCCTGCGTCTCAAAACCGGGACGTCGCTTCTAATCCTGTGCGACGGTTTGCTGTCTTTTGTTAGGGCCCAGTCAGATTCAGAACCAGGCTCAAACTTACCGACAACCAGTCCATTCCCTCCTTGATGCCCGAGCCTTCTACTGCACTGCATGCCATAATGCTCCAGTTCCTGTCTCTGAGTTCGCCGAGCCGAAGGGCTTGCGAGATGTCGGCCGCACCCTTTGCCCCCGGCTGATCCTGCTTGTTGGCAAATACCAATAAGGCGGCATCCTTCAGTTCATCTTCGTTCAGCATGGCGGACAGTTCGTCCGCGGCCGTCTGCAGACGCTCAATATCAGTGGAGTCGACCACAAAGATGACCGCCGCGGTGTTGGCGTAATAACATCTCCAATACGGCCTGATGCTTGTTTGCCCACCCAAATCCCACACGTTGAAGTTCAGTTTCCCATATGTCACAGACTCGACGTTGAAACCGATCGTGGGTATCGTCGTTACTACTTCGCCGATCTGTACCCTGCGTAAGTCATCGGACACCGCCGAGGGGCTGCCATGGGAGTCGCACCTTTAGCCTGTATAGAAGCGTCGTCTTTCCGGCGTTGTCCTGAGGAGCGCGACAGTTCAGCTTGGGGGTGGTCAAAAGATGGCTAAGGGGTGAAGCGAACCAGGCCTAGGATCAGGATCCTAATCTCCTTCTTCGCCCAAACCCAGTTGGACAGCCATGACACAGTCTGACCCATTTTGAGGCGGTAGCGCTTGGATGTTTAGGTGCGTCGGTGAGAAAGGGGTTGGAGTAGGGCGTCGCGAACGGGACTGGTCCACTGACACGGCGGCGGAAAAGTCGAAACGGGAGCACTTGGTCTCGTGGACAGCGCAAAGAATCAAGGAAAACCTCAAATGTAAAACAAGGCAACACTCGCTCGTCAAGGACTCGTTGAACCTCTCAATCAGTTGGGAAGTGGAAGAAATTTTCGGTCTTCGTGGTTCATGCGACTTTGATTTCGCTGGTCAAAGAGGCTGCTCGGCTTGGAAATCGAGAGTGCACGGTCGCGTCCGATCGGCACTCGATTGGCAGGCGTCGACCGGGATCCTGCAAGGTTCCGATTCCAGACTCCTAGCCACATGAGTGCCGCGGTCCCGAAAAAAGCCACAGCTCTCCGCACGTGATTCAGCCACGATTCTGATTTCGGGCCCTAGCACGAGGAAATTCTGAGCGCACACCAAATATTCGAATCCAACCCACTTGAGGAACATCACGACATCGATACCGACTCGGAAACATCGACAACACCGTCAAAATGCCGGTACGTACTGGCGCTCCTCCACGATTTTGCCGCAGATTCCGCCTGCGATTTTGATTATCAATCCTTGCGGGAGAAGTCGAACGGAAGCTGGGGGAGGGGTGTTCAAGAGCCGGCATCATCGTAACCAGAGGCTAATCAATGCGATTATCAACAGAGCCACAAGACGTTCCGTATCAAGCAGAAGCTGGCCAAGGCCCAGAAGCAGAACCGTCCCATTCCCCAATGGATTCGGCTGCGCACCGGCAACACCATTAGGTACGATTTCTCCTCGACGACGACAGCGAGCTCCTCGTCTACTCCTACCGAAACACATGAATCACGCTGCCGGATACCGATAACATGATGCTGACACGGAACTTCCAACAGGTACAACGCCAAGCGCAGGCATTGGCGCAAGACCCGCCTCGGCCTCTAAATGCCCTCCCACTTCCTTCCTCATTCGACCCCAACAATCAGACCTCGACCCTCCCCACGGTCATTGCTGCTACTTCCCACCTGCTCCGGCAGCACCTTGTATCCCAGTCAACAACGATGGTGTTTGTTTCTCAACTGCCCGCCTACAACACGAATCACCTTTTCGAGGAATAGAAATGGAGCCATGACCAGTACCAGGAGGGGATGATGGGTAGATGGGTCAACTTGGGATTGGGATACGAAAGGGTGCAGGCGATGGCGACTGGGTTACTGGTTTTGCGAGTAAAGCGTTTTGGCCGGTTGGGATTCTTTGATTTGAGCTTGGCTGGGAAGTAAATGGGGGAAACTCGTTTCACTTTAACGGAGTATGCCATGGCATTTTAGGGTCAGGGGAAAAGGGAATGAGAGATGGCATTGAATGCCTTTGCACATGACGCGCGTTTCTGGCATACGGCATCTTGATTTCAGTGCGAGCGTGGCCCGGTCGAACCTGAAAGTAAATGCACCTGGAGTAAAGCTGTCGCCTGCTTTAGAGACTGGATATGACGTGTTGCTGCTGCCTGGCCGCGTCGGAAACTACGATTTGAACTGCGCGCAAGGTTGTCATGAGTGAAGTCAACTCAACGGACAAAACACCAGCCTGCGTTTCTTTGACTGACATTTGCAATCACCTGTACGGACTCGATTTACATAAAATGGGATGCCGGGTGTTTGGGAATAGGGCAGTGTTTATTTAGCAAGGGCTGTCCTGTCTAAGAATGAACTCGAGGCGGGAGGATCAGACCATCGTTGCGTCATGTATCCTCCTCGTTCCCTCTAGTGTGATCTCAAACTGTTTGTAACATCTGAGATGCAGCAGGCCCCGAAAGTGTCCCCAAATCATAGAAATACCAAAACCAGCCGCACTCAACGAAACCGAAACGCCAGGAGGGATGCGAGAGAAAGAGCCTTGAGTGGCGGGGTATAGCGGTTCATATCTGCTATGCGCACGTCCAAAACCGCGGTGCGATCAAGAGTGGGACTTTGCCGCACCCTCATCTTATCACACCTTAGCGGTCCTCCGCCCATTCGTTCTCACGACGAATCTGCTCCTCCTCTTCCGGAGTGAAGTCGTTCGTGATGTTGAAGGTCTTCCGGATCTCCTCCGGAGATTTTCCCTTGATCATATTGGCCACAGTCTTGCAGCCAACATCGAGCAGTGCCTTAATATCGAGATAATTCGCAGCCTATAAAATGAGTCAGTCAGTTAAGTCCGGGCTCCGAAGTCGGTGGGCGTGCTCGGTGAGGGTACTTACAAGAATTATCTCGAACAACATCTCCTGATCGACTTGCATAAACTTTTGATCCCACTCGTCGATGTCGGTAGTCTTCTTGCGATTGTTGTTGTCGTTATCATCGTCAGCCGACTGGGCAGCGTCGTTGCGGTGGTGCTCGCACCACTCGAAAACCTTGCGCAACACCGGGTCGTTGACGTTAGGGATCGGGACTGGGCTGTCCGCGACGGCCTCGTCGCCCAAGTCTTCGATTAGGTTCTTGATTAACATGGACCTCTCGGCCACGACACGATCTGCGATATGATATGGTTAGTTGGGCGGGGTGGGTAAGGTGCGGGGAGGAATCGAAGCGACTTACCGACTTGAATGCTCGATCCCTCATTGCTGGTCAAAGTGACCTTCTGAACCTTTTCGCCAGACATTTTGATTGTTGTATTTGTGAGAATACCTTCGTTAGATATTTGGGTAGGTGGTGGAAGGAAAGTGGTCCAACACTGCTGAAAATGTTGTTGGGTTAGAGTGGATGTTGGCTGGCAAGAAGAGCGATTGCTTGCGTTGAGTTGGTTGGAACGGGGAATGGGGAATCAGGTGAGAGCAAGGCGGGGCACAGTGTTTAAATAAGCTGCAACAGACCTTCCATCTGAAGTTTGCGTGGTTGGCAAGGAAATAATCAGATGCTTTGCACACAACAATACCCAGGCAATGACGAAGGACGAGAAGAAGGTGACGTTTTGACTGTTCTGACAATGCAAGATCGAAGGCGCTGAAGGCCCTCAAAGCGCGGTGGCGTTGCTGCTGCCTCGCAAAGTGGGGAGTCGGTGCACAGATCATTTTTAGCGTCTATGGTGGTGAACACTGGAGGTGGGTTTGTGGGGGCGGCTTTGTTGCCTGTCACCTGTACAAGCGCAGAGGCACAGTCTGCGGTAACTGTCCATGCTGCGATGGGGTTTGTATTCGGCCAGACAAAAGACATCAAACGGCCATTCATGCTCCCGATTGGTGATGCGACACACAACAGGACCCAACAAGGCCATAGAGTACTTCTAAAAGGAGAATCAAAGGTTTATTTCGAACGTGTTAGATCCATGTGGTTGAGCATGTTGATAGAGGTGGCTGCACGGCAGTTCAACTTCAATATCCTAGTTGCCGATGACGTCCTTTTTCATGGGCCTTGGGTCGCTGGTGTTTGAAGATCGTGATACGGACCGACCTGTCGTACCTCAGTGATTCCTCGGCCCCCATCAGGTAGTGAGCGAGTGGAAGTCCACAAGCGTTCTGGAACATCAGGGGGGAAAGCTTGGACCAGTTGCCCGATGCCCTGGGAGGAAATGTCCGGATCGGGGATTTGGGAATTCAGTTAGCGACCGAACGCGGTCGTGAGACGGATTCATTGGAGTCATGCGGGGATGCCGCCTACCCAGAAATATGCTGCTCGCAAACAGCCCAAGTTTGCCCGAAATTCAATCCCCAGGTTGGTTCCGTCCAATTTCTCCGTCTCTGAACGGATTCGCTGAAATCCTCTTTAGGAGGCCGCATAAACTCAAGCATGACCGGCATCAGCAGATCTTTTGGCTTAACTAACTAGTTAGTTAGTTAGCGCGCAACCATACCTTATCTAAGCTTCGTGGATCATCCCGTTTTTGGGAACGGGACCTGAAGAAGCTCAGAAGGCACAAATGCAAGCTGTCTTGCAGTCCCGATCCCTGTCGTAAACAGGGGGTCACCCCTCGAACCGTGGAACAACCACGTCGTCTACTGGTTCTTGCCGGCTCTTCCAGCGCTCCCAAGATTTGTGCCAGACCATTTTATTTCCCTGCTGCTCATTCCGTTCTTGCTTTTGTTCGCCACCATCTTCACGTTCGGGTTTCCCGATCATGACCTTCCCTCCTTGGCCCACTCGACGACGACTCAACCTTTCTTTCCCACCTGTTCCACCTGCCTGGTGATGCTCCCAGGCCAGCCAGCAACTGAGTCGCGTCTTGCCCCTCCCTCAGATCGGATGCATCGGATTTGCGGCAGCGAAATCTCCTTGCTGGTGCGACAGTTGGTAGATTAATAATATGTGGCGGAGAACATACCTCTTTCTGCTGCTGGTCCGGTTGTGGTTTGCTCTATCCCCGAGCTACCTCCACCCAGATGAGAACTTCCAGGGCCCCGAGGTCATCGCCGGTATGTGACAGGTCTCCTGTTTGACGTTGGACAGCGCATGGCGTGATTGCGCGACAGCCCCGGGCCGCGGCCTGCGGTTGCGCACCTGGGATCAACCAAGTCTCGGCGTCGCAATGCGCCTCGCTTGCCACTGTCCGCACGCGAGCCTCGTTCTCGCGAACAAGTTGCTGACTTGGAGGTGACACAGGGGAGATTTTCAGTTACCCCGTCCGACACACTTGGGAGTTCACGAGCGACAACCCGATTCGGAGCGTTTTCCCACTATGGCCGGTTTACGGACTCCCGATGCTCCTGCTCAGGTGGCTATGGATCGGCAATGGGAATGACGGGGAGATACCGCCCGTCGTCGTCTTTTGGACGTTGCGGGTGCTGATGTTTATTGTCGGCTTTGTGCTGGAGGACTGGGCGATTCACGAGCTTATCCAGTCGCAGCGGCATAGGCGCGTTGCCGTTCTTTTGGTCGCGTCGTCTTACATTACTTGGACATTCCAGACTCATACCTTTTCTAATTCTATCGAGACTCTGGTTGTGGCCTGGAGTTTGGTCCTTATTGAGCGCACTCTCGCTAGTCCGGTAGGCGCATTCCAGAGTGAAAGCTACAAGGCGAGACTGACTAACGGGAAACAGCAGCGCGGTTCGGTTCTTGCCTCGACGGTCCTCGGAATCGTCGTCGTTTTCGGAGTCTTCAACAGAATTACATTTCCCGCCTTCTTACTGATACCCGGGCTTCGGCTCCTACCTTACTACTGGAAAAAGTACGGGACCATTAACTTCAAGCTGGAACTATAGCTAACATATTGCAGCCCGCTATCGTTCGTCGCGATCGCGACAGCTGGGCTCTGCACCACCGCGCTGGCGATCACGCTTGATACCGCGTACTACACTCCCCATTCGATTTCTTGGTCCGACCTTCTCCGGAACCCGGTCCTTACTCCTCTTAACAACCTTCTTTACAACATTTCGCCGGCGAACCTTGCGAAACATGGGCTGCACCCGTGGTATCAGCATCTGTTGGTAAATTTGCCGCAGCTGCTGGGGCCTGCTACGATCCTCCTCTTTACGCGGCCCAAACGTTCCCTGCGCCTTTACTCTGCGATCTCGGGCATCGTCGTGCTCTCGCTATCTCAGCACCAGGAAGCCAGATTCCTCCTTCCGACCGTTCCCCTGATCTTGTCGTCTGTTCGCCTTCCGAAAAGCGAGAAGGTCCTGCGCATCTGGGCGGTGTCATGGATCATTTTCAACGCCATATTTGGGGTCCTCATGGGGGTCTATCACCAGGGAGGGATTATCTCTGCTCAGGTCTTTATGAGCAAGCAACCGGACGCGACCCAAGCAGTTTGGTGGAAGACATACATGCCACCAATTTGGCTGCTGAACGGGAAAAACGAGGTCTTGCGCACTCGTGATGTCATGGGCATGAAGGGGGAGACGCTCCTTGAGGAGCTGGGGCAGCTCGCAACTTGCGACACACCAGCGGACAGAAGAAACGCAGAGTATCTGAAGGAGAAGAACGGGACATATCTAATAGCGCCGCTATCTGCGAGCTGGTTGGACCCTTATCTCCCAAACAAGGGGCTGGAGGGGCTGAGATTTCGCGAGGTTTGGCGGCATCAGCAGCACCTGAATCTGGATGATTTAGATTTTGCAGAGGACGGCGTTTGGAATACCCTGTCTAGAGTTATTGGGCGGCGAGGTCTTGCTATCTGGAGAGTAACAAAAAGCTGTCCTGGGGTTAAGGGAAGATAGCGTCTAATATGGGCGGAGTTTTGATTTTAGCGCAATTCAACAACGTGATGAACCATCTCCTGAGTGGAATGATGGAAACATGTTTGAGACTTCCTACATATTTTGGGCACCCTGATGGCCGGCACTTGGCCCGCCGCGGCAAGGATGCTGACCTGCAGCGGCCCCCCGTGCTTGCTCGGCACAACCGAGCTCGGCGACCCACCTTCCAATGCTCCCAAAATTTGGGGAAAAGGTAGGACGACCTGCGGCGCTGGGCTAGTTTTCTGAACAAGAGCCGCTCTGCAAGCTCGCCCTTCACCCTCCGATTGCATTGTGCACGCAGCGATCAGCTACCACGATACTTCAACATGGGTGGGCTCAACCTCGAAGTTTTCAAGGTAAGGGAAGGTCAACACCGGCCGCCTTTCCCAATCCAATCTAAACCCAGCCCCTCCTCACCAACCAATTTACCCCCCCCCCCCCATAAACCCCGACCCAACCCCGACACACTGCTCACCACCACCCCCACCACAGTTCGGCATGTACGTCATGTTCCCCATCGGGATCATGTACTACTTCGGCACCAACCTCGACAGCCGCTTCTCCGTGCCCGACTTCTGGCCCAAGCCCGAGAACGCCAACAGGCTGCCGCTCGAGCGCGACGAGATCCACGCCGAGCTCGAGAGGCTGCGCGCCCGCCGCCTCTATCTGCGGGACCAGCGGCTGGCCGCCGAGGCGCGCGCCGCGGCGCTGAATCCGGGTGCGAATCAGGAGCAGGGCGGGCAGTCGGATGAGTAGGCTGCTCCTTCTTCTTGTCCTGGTGAGGAGGGGAGGGGGTGTTGGGTTGGTTTGGCAGTGGGTGATGGTTGTATGATTGGCGGGGTGGTGAGTGGTTGTTGGTTGGGGGAGGAGACTGGATGGTGGGTTTGGGAAATATGGCGTTTACGGAATCTTCGGCCGGACCATCTCGCCTCTCGAAAGCCCGGTTACGGCTGGCGCGGTTTATTCTACGATTGTACACTACATATACATCTATGGGGGTTTGTTTATGTCTATCAACCGTTCCAGAATTGTGCATCCAGACAGCCTCTATGTGTCCAGGTTCTCCTCTATCCTCGCCCACTCCTCGTCACTCATAGACCCCTTCGACACGTTCGAATACACTGCCTGTACCTCAGGGTACTCCCGCAGCGCCTCGAGCAAGTCCGTAAAGCTTTTCAGCTCCTCAGACGCATCCAACTCAGCCTTGGTGTCCTCGTTCGCCGTCCAGATGATATCCGAGCTTAAAATCTTCAGCCCAAACTTGGATCCCACCGTTTTGCACACCTGCATTGTCGCCGACGGCTGAGTCCAGACGATGATGTTCCCGTCGGCATCGTTTTCTAGGTCCTCTGCCCCGGCCTCGATCGCGTCATCCATGATCTGATCGACGTCTAGTCCGTTCTCGCCTTTCTCGAACACCACCCGCCCGAGGCGCGAGAAGAAGAATTTGGACGAGCTCGTCGACCCTTTCGCCTTCTTGACCATCTGGTTCAAGTCCTGTAACGCCCGAAGTTTGCTCTCCGTCTCGAGATCAACTATCAGCGCAATCGATGGCGGCATCATCGCTTCGAATGTGATGGAGTCGAGGGCGGCACCTCCGGACGACTTGCCCTGCCCGCGGGCAATGGCCCCTTCGATCTTGTCTTTGGGCACGCTGGCCTTCTTGGCCGCGTTTATGGCGGCGGCTAGTTGGGGGTTGTTGTTGGGGTCAGGGCCAAAGACTGCTCGTCGTGGTGTAAGTCTTCTAGGAGCTTGACGGTGCAGAAGAGGACGGCGTACGCTTTGAGTACAGGGTGATGTTCTTGGCGAAGATTGTGCGGGTGGCATTCTTTTTTGCGTCGTTGGCCGCCTTGTCATGGCGGATCTTGCTCCATTTGTTGTGGCCAGACCTGAGGGCTGGGCTGGAAACGAAGGTGCGGCGGCATTGCGCGCAGATAGAGGGGGAGGGAATCGCCGACCGAGTTAACGGCGCGAGAGGGCGTAAGAGGGTCGTCATTGGATCGGAACGGGTTTTGCACAGGTCGCAATTATGCCATTCGGGTCGGACCGTACAAACGAGAGTAGGGAATTGAACCGGCCGGGAATTCCCCGGGCGCCTTTTGTGATTACAAGTCTCCTTCTGAAGACCTGAGCAGCTCGGGAAGCGGGAGTTAGTTAAAGCTTTCCCCGTCGAATCTCGAAATTGATTTTAACGCTGCTTGCCGAGACGGCAGCTGGAGGACAGGGGTGTGGGATCTGCATGGGGCCCCTCATTCAGTTTATCATTGGCCTGGCACTGAGCTCCACCACATGGGACGCAATTGTGGGATGGCGCCCCTGACACGGGCCCAAGAGTTCCAGGTCCCTTCTCTTTTGGCACTTTACATTTCTGAGGATTGGGAAGAGTTACAACCCGGAACACGAAAAACCTCCGCAACACTAGTCCCCGATGGCATCAACGGCGGGCACGGATGAGCCCAGCACCGTAAATGGCGAAGCCCCACGGACATCCACAACAACAGCAGCAG
Organism: Chaetomium globosum CBS 148.51; assembly: GCF_000143365.1. Classification (NCBI taxonomy): domain Eukaryota; kingdom Fungi; phylum Ascomycota; class Sordariomycetes; order Sordariales; family Chaetomiaceae; genus Chaetomium; species Chaetomium globosum. Next base: position 2,883,723 of record NT_165977.1, read on the forward strand.
CAGCAGCAGCAGCAGCAGCATCGAGCCCCAACCCCGAATTTGATGTCTCCAAACTCCAAGGACTGCCCTCTGAGCAACAGGAACTGCTTCTATTAAGCTTTGCCTCGGCTCTGAGCAAACATGTCCTCAGCCTCGACCCAGACGACTGCACGGCGCAGCAGTTCTACCTCAAGAAGGAGGTTTTTAAAATCATCAACCTCTCAGCCCCGCCTCCAACAAGAGTGATACGCAACACCTTGGGAAAATGTCTGGCACACATATTTGGCAAGGGGGATCGGAAGCTGCTATTCGAGACTGTCAGCGATTTATCGGGCATCATCTCGAGCGGGAAGTCGAAGAATGAGGGCGAGATCCGGACGAAGCATGCCGCCGTTGCGTGTCTGGGCGAGGTCTACGCCGCGGCGGGCGATAGTGCCATCAACCTACACCAACTCGCGTGTGCGGCGCTCCTGAAGCTCTTGAAGTCGTCTTCCAGCAATGCTGGCCTTCGCGCCGCTGTGTTTACAGCTTTCGGAAAGATCGCAACAATGCTGGGGGGGAGCTTGGACGAGAGCATCGCAAGGGATATCTGGAAGCAGGGCCGGAGCTATGCCACGAGCGACAAGGGGTCGCTTGTTGTCATCGCTGCATGCCGCTGCCTGCGCTCACTTCTACAGTCTACCCCTTATTTTCAGACGTCAAGCGACTTCGACAGTCTGCGGTCTTCCATGTTCAAGACGTTCGACTCGCCATCGGCCAACGTACGCTCTGCGGCTGCCGACTGTTTTGCCGAAGCACTGGTTCGAGGTTATTCCGAGTCTGCCGTTGGTGAAGCTCCGTTAGTCTTGCTCAAGAGAACGAAGTCCAAGGCTGTGAAGCGGCAGTCTATGCAAGTGGGCGGTCTGCAAGACGATGATGACCTCCCCCCGCGGCCAGAGAGCCCTGCGCCGACCAAGAAATCCCAGGTCCTGGCGTTGTCACTGGTCGATATGCTGAAAACCTTGTCGACACAATACGTTCGGATGTCCACATCGAACAAATCCAGAGCCGCAATCGCTGTCTGTTACGGCAATATGTTTCGGAAACTGGGGGAAAAGACGGTGGAGAACAACTACACACGGATTTTAGAGCACATGACAGTCGAGCTTTTGGGGCATAATACTATCACCAACAATCGGTACCGCCTGCTGATCTCCCGGCGAATGGTGGAAATTATCATTCAGGACATCATTGGGAAGAAGATTCTCGGGGAGTCGGGCCAGACTGGCGCCGCCAAGGCTCTCCTCAACGATGTCGTCAAGAATTACCCACAGGCACTCAAGGAGAAACCAGAACCCGCGAAACAAACACTGGTCGTTTCGCTAAGCGCCCTGGCCTCTTTGATAAATAGTCTGGGCTCAGCAGCCAACAGCTTTTCCGAAGGTTGTCGCGACGGCCTCCTTCAAGTCCTGCAACATCCGAGTTACACCGTTCAAGTGTACGCATCGTCATGTTTGAAGACATTCCTGCTCGCCTGCCCTCAGCAGCTTCTGCCCTGCCTTTCGGTGTGCATGAACAGCCTGAGCAGGGAACTGGGGCTTCTTGGTACCGGACGGGGCTCGCCTCGTAGGTGTCTCGGTTTTGCCCACGGTCTTGCTGCCGGTCTCAGCGCAAGCCCGCAGCGGCCGTTATATGGCTCCGTTGACATCAACAGCCGTGTGCTGACCATGTCGACGAATCTGCTCAAGTCTAGCGGCAGCTCCGAGCTGCGTGTGGCGAGCACACAGATTCAGGTTGCCTGGACCTTGATCGGGGGCCTTATGTCACTCGGACCCAACTTCGTCAAGATCCATCTCTCACAGCTTCTTCTCCTATGGAAGAATGCCCTGCCCAAGGTCCTGTCAAAGGACAGCTCAATCCACAGAAACTATCTGAATGCTTCCTTCTTAACACATGTCCGAGAATGTGCGCTTGGTTCCATCCTGGCGTTCCTCGAGTTCAACAGCCGCCTCCTAACTGTCGATGTCTCAAAGCGGATTGCGACCATGTTGCAAAGTACGGCAGCATTCCTAAAGACGCTTCCCTCGAAGAAAACGGCAGAAGACCTCAACGAAAGACTCACGCCGTCACTGCAACTCCAAGACCTGGAAACCATGGTCCAACGGAGGGTCCTTCAATGCTACACAAAATTGGTGAATATCAGCCCAGCTGGCGGCACCGAGGCACTCCTACAATCCAACCTCCTCACCCTAGCAATTTCTCTTTTTGCGGACCCGGATAATTACACCCCGAGTTCACTCAGCGCCTCCATCGCCAACACAGCTTCGACCTTTGAGTCTGTCTGGGATATAGGTGACACCTCTGGGTTTGGTGTGACCGGTATCGTACGGGGTTTCAACGTCAGGCCACTTCCGGGACAACACGAAAGCTCGGAGGACCGCACGCCCGCTGGCCGAGAATGACCAGAAGAACAAATTGAGAGGCTTTTGCTCTCACCCGTCTGTGGAACTCTGGAGCATGATGCGTCTGTCCTCTACATCGGTAGCGCCGACGGACCCAGCCTCCCAGACCCCGCGGCCACTGAAGTCGTGAACATGGCGATTCAACTCTTCGCTTTCGTCTTTCCGCTCACGCCGCCCAAGGTTCAGGAGAGCGTATTGGAGCAAGTGACGACCTTTGTCGCGGCTGGGTCGCTGCAACGAGACCCTGGGCGGAAGGCTGCCGTTAATGTCAACGTTGCCACCGCTCTTTTGTCGATCCTGCGCGTGGCAGTCAAGGAGACAAGGTCACCTCCAGGCGACGTGACCAACTCGGCCGTCGAGAAGCTCATCCAGGAGTTGCTTCGTGACTTCGTGCTGGACCGGGATCAGTACGTCCGCAGTATCGCCTACGAGGCGGTGGCTCGGTTGTGTGGCGTTTGTGGCAACGCCTTTACGAACCAAGAAATCAAGTATCTTGTCGATACCATCGTCGTCAACCGAGAACCCAGCGCTAGAGCGGGTTGTGCGATGGCCCTCGGCACTATCCAAGCCAAGATCGGCAGTATGGCGGCTGGGTACCATTTGAAGGCCATTCTCAACATTCTGTTGTCTCTATGCAATGACCCCCATCCTACTGTCCATTACTGGGCACTAGAAGCAGTTGCGCGGGTGGCGGACGCCTCTGGATTGGGATTTTCAAACTACGTCTCAGCCACCTTGGGAATGCTTGCCAACCTCTACTTCTCCGAAACACACAATCCCGAAGTGGCCTTACCCGCCTCTATGAACCTCGAGGTTGAGGCTTCTACATCCGCAGCAATCGCTCACTGCGTTGACTCGCTGATCAACGTCCTTGGTCCTGACCTGCAGGACTCAACCAAGTCAAGAGAACTCATTCTTACCCTTGTTGGATACTTCCAACAGGAAGATGATCTGGAAGTACGGAGAGCAAGCCTTGTGTGCTTGGAGCACCTCTCACTGTACGCTCCGGGATACATGAAATTTGAAGAGTACGTAAAGACGCTTCAAGGGTACCTCAGCTCCGAGAACACGGTCCTTCGAGACGTTGCCGTGGACGGCCTCCACAACCTCATGAAGCGAAACCCGTACGACGTTATTGAGGCAGCAGACCAGGGCTTTGAAGACCAGCTCTGGCTAGTGCTCGACTCGGACCCCAGCCATGACGGAATGCACAACACGCTCCGCAACTGGATGCGGCATACGTGTCTTGCAAACACAGCTGCCTGGCTCGCGCGGTTCCAGCATGTCCTCAAGATGACCCGGCCTAAGGACATCGTGAAGGAGACGACCATAACTAAAAAGTCGGGCACCGGTATTGATCTCCAAGACGAAGAAGTTGCCGGCTTCGCTGCTGCACCGGGCGCTACCAAGGATGAAAAGGACACCCTAAGCGGCCCTGACGTTGAGCCCCTGAGATGGCAAGTCACAACCTTTGCGATGGACTGCCTGAATGACATCTTCATTCTTGTCGCCAAGGACATTGCTACAAACGGCGAGTCCGTGGCGCAGGTCGCGCTCCAGGCCAAGATTGCCGATGTCGTTCGGATGGCCTTCTCAGCGTCAACCTCTGGGGTCGTTGAGCAAAGAATTTGGGGGCTCAAAATCATTGGCGCTGTGCTAAAAATGTTCGGCAAGACACCGGACCCAGATTTTGAAGAGGCCATGCTCCTCGAGCAGTATCAGGCTCAGATCAGTTCCGCCCTTACGCCCGCATTTGCTGCCGACTCTTCCCCTGAGCTGGCTGCTGAGGCCGTCAACGTCTGCGCTGGCTTCATCGCGACGGGCATCGTTAGGGATGTCGACCGGATGGGCAGGATTCTCAAGACCCTGGTGAGCTCACTTGAGAACTTCCAGACCGAGGATGAGAATGCAGGCATTGGTGACCTGAAGGGGTTGAGTTCCAATGCGCGGGTCATGGTCAAGATGGCCGTGTTTGGCGCCTGGGCTGAGCTCCAAGTTGCCAGTTCGGAACAGAAATACTTACTCGACGTGCTCAAACCACACATCGGCACCCTGACTCCCCTCTGGCTCGAGTCTCTCCGGGAGTTTGCCAGGCTACGCTTTGAGCCGGATATCTCCATGACCCTGGGACCACCGTCGCTTTCTGGGAGCCTGGACACGGTGTATGCGGCCCTCAACAGAGAAACACAGCTCAAGTTTTACCAGGACTCGTGGTTAAAACTGGTGGATGCTATCGCCAGCCTGATCGGGCAAGACAGCGAGTTTGTTTTCGACGCGCTGGATGGCAAGGAAGTCACGGGCCCCAACGTCAACGGCGGCTCTCGGGGTCTGGGCATCAACTACCGGGATGAGCCAGTGGCATTCTTTTTCGTGTTGTTTGGCATTGCCTTCGAGGCGCTGGCAACCAAGCCCGGGCAAAGCGAATCCCTCGCTACCCAGGAGCAGACACTCGCGATCCTCAGCGCGCTGAAGAAGATCCTACACCCGAGCGTATCTGGCCAAGCCATCTACCGCGAGGCCATCTTTTCCGAGACGATGGATCTCCTTGACCGTCTTGTTCTTACGGAAGGGCTTGACGTTCAAGGGGTGATCGTCGAAATCGCGAGGGATCTTTGCTTATCTCACCCAGCAGCTAGGAAGCAAGAGGAAGCTGACAATGGCGAACTGTCTGAGGATATTGAGCAACTTTTTGAGCTCACACGCATTATCGTTTTGGTCCTCTCCGGGCTTATCCCGAACCTGGGCGAGAGCCCGCAACCAATCCGCCACCAGATGACCGAGGAAGCAATCCTCCTCATCAAGACAGCACTCAATGCGCTTGTCGACGCCGCCGAAGTGTTCCCGGCGATCATTAAGACTGATCTGTATGCCTGCATCATCCACATCTTCGCGACTGTCCTCGCCACCCCTTCCTGCCAGGACGTGATCGTGCCTCAGTCCCTGCCGACCCTGAAGCGCTTCATCACGAGCATGTCCCTTTCCAGACAGGCCTCCGAGGAAGGCCACTCGCAGACAGACATCCAACTGCTCGGCTGCCTACGCCGGTTCCTCTCCATCTATCTCCACGCCCAGAAGCGCGAAGCGCCCACCTCCCTCACGTGCGTCAAGAACTGCCTGCTGGCACTCACGATCCTCTTTACGGGCGGCAAAAATCACCTCCCCGCCAGCGAGCCCCTGGTCGCTCGCTTCCTCGAGGAACTCCTCGACTGTCTCACGGACCGCATGGTATGTCCCACTCCGTCTCCCACCGCACAAACCCCCCCAACTAACGAACCCACTCACCCACCCAGACCGCCAAAATCGCCGCCTCCTGCCTACGCACCCTCCTCCTGCAACCCCAACCCACCCCCGCCGACCAATCCCTCGCGCGCCACCTCCTCCCGCGCCTCCTCGCCTTCACCACCGACACCAACCCCGAAGACCCAGAACAGGCGCGCGCGCTCGTGGCGCACGCCCTCTGCGGCTATGTCGGCGCGCTGGGCGGGACGGACCGCGCGCCCGTCGCCATGGCGCTGGTGCTGCCCGCGCTGCTGGCGCGCGCGCTGAGCGAGGGCGTGGTGGTCTATCGGGAGACGAGTGGACGGTTGCTGGAGCTGGCGTCGGCGGATCAGGTGGCGTTTCGCGGGGTGGTGGGCGGGATGAGCGAGGGGCAGAGGGGGTTTTTGGAGGAGGTTATTCGTTCGGGGAGGGAGGCGGGTGGTGCGGCTGGTGGTGTGGGGAGGGGGGAGAGTGGGGGGGTGAGGGAGCCGAGTATTGCGCTGAAGATGGATTTTGGGGGGTGAGTGTGGGTTTGGGCTGGGTTGGGTTTCGTAAACCCTTGCTAGGTGAGGTGTGGATAGATAGATGGAAAGGGTTGGTTGTTGTGGGTTGTGGGTTTAAATTAGAGCGGCCGTGAGCCGTGGATAACTTGTTTCGTTTTCTGTCTCCCTGCCCTTGTTTTCTATGTGACCCTGTCCCTCCCTCCGGCGCTATGCAACCCGTGTCTATGGCGCTCTGTACGCTTGAAAAAAGAAAAGAAAAGAAAAGATGCAAGAACCGGGCGCTGACTGATGAGTCCAGGAAAGAACAGCATCAGTTCGCCGCCAGAATCTCAGCCGCGTCCGGCCCCGGCGAGTAGTCGGACCGGCCGTTGTTCTTCTTGATCTCCTCGGCCTCCTTCGCCTGCTGGTCGGCCTCCTTCTGCCGCTGGTGGCTGATGTAGGTCGTGTACCGGATGGTGCCCAGCGTGAGCACGGCCATGAAGATGATGCCCAGCACCGACCGCCGGATCAGCACCCACCGCAGCCCCTCGATGTCCGACTTGGCGTCGCTGTTGAGCGTCACGCTGATCTTGTAGTTGATTTGTTGTATCTGTGGCGTCGGTTAGCTCCTTCTGCTCCGCAAGCAAGCGGATGGTTGATCAACAGGGAAGAGAGAAAGAGAAAAGCACGCACCCTACTCTCGAGCGACTTCTGCTCCTCGCGCACGGCCATGCGGCGGTCGTTAAACATGCCGCGGACGCTGTCCGTCAGGGTGAGCAGCTCCTGGTTGAGGCGCTGGGCAAGGATGTCGACCTCGTGCTGCAGCAGGGTGCGCTGCTGGCGCAGCTGCTCGTCGGCCACGCGGCGGTTGTTGTGCACCTCGGCGCCCAGCTCGCTGCACGCGGCGCGGAACAGGTACGTCTCGTTCTCCACGTCCGCCTTAGACACCAGCCCGGACTGCGCCACGTCCAGGTTCGACGCGAGCAGCTTGCGGATCGCCTTCATCGACAGGATCGCCTGCGGCAACGTGTATCCCCCTGTGGTGAGCTGCTTGACCAGCGTGTATGAGTCGAAGTGGTGGATGTAGGCGGTCGGGACTAGGTGGGGGGGCTTGGTGCTCGTGTCGTTGCGGCCGGTGTCGGTGGCGGGTTGAGGGGTTGGGTTGCTGGGCTGTTCGGAGGCGATGGTGTTAGGGGGTGGACCGGGTAAGGAGTCCGGTGGAGGGCCCATGTGTAGTATCTCATCCATGGGGCTGCCTTTCTTGGCTTGGGTGATAGGGTCGATGTCGCCTGGTGGGGGTAGCTCGATTGTCTTTGGAAGGTCGGGCTGGGAAGGGGAGGTCGTTTTCTGGCCCGACTCGGCAGACGGGGAGTGTGACGAGGTGGGGGACCCGCGAGATGGTGGTGGTTCTGTCGGCTGCGGTGTGGGTTTACTATGCGGTGTTTGTTCCCCCGTATTTTGCCCTTTTATTTGCCCTTTGGGGCCCCCCTCTTGCGTTTTTCCTCCCGCCTTCCCGTCCGGCCTCCCCTCAAGCAGCTTCCCGTCCGGTTTCCTGTCCGGCTTCTTTCCGGGTGCCTCCCCTTCGTTGTTCGGCAGTTGTGCGGGTGTCTCGACCTGTAAAGGCTCTATGCCCTTCCCAGCGCGCTTCGCAAAAGCAGGCTGCCTTCTCGCCGAAGCTGTCGTAAATGGAGTGGCATGTTGGCATGACTGCGGCCTTACTGAGGGGTTGCGGCGAGAGTTTCGGAGGGCTTGCGATGCTGTTGGCTCGGACAAGCGCCCGCCGGCGCGGCAGAGGTGTGGGTACAGGAATGTCAAGCGGTTTGTTGCCATGGCAGTTAGTTTGAGATTTGGGGACGGACTACGTTGTTGAGGGTTGTTACTAGTAGTACCAGCAGTGCGCTGGGTGACTGGGTAGCCCACCCGAGATTTCGGCTACCTAGGAAATCGCGATACCGGTTGCCCAAAACGCCGCAGAGCCGAGCTTGGCCGGTTGCTTGCAACCCTATGGGGTGGGGCCGTTATCGTAGATAGCAGCTCCAAGAAGCTCTTGGTCGGTATGCACGTAAGCGGGCTTAATTACATTGTTAATTAAATCAAGTAACCTGGGGAAAATGCATGCGTTTTGTAACTGGCAAAAAAACCTCCGCCTGAAGTCCCTACATTTGCCAACTTGACCCCTCCTAGGTAACCTTGGGAACAAACATTCATAGTTCATCCCGTCTTGCCGGAATTCGACAATTATTCAGTGTAACCCGACGGTGGACTTGGCTGCATGGATCAGACAAGATAGCCTGGCCGAGCCCGCAGAACTGCGGCTAATTACATGTCGGGTGCCTGTCTCGGCCCAATGCCCAATGGGAAGATCACCTCTGGGCACACTGGCAAAGCGATGACGACTGTTGGACCATCCCTGTCAGTTTCGGTGAAGCTCCGACCCTCGTACCAAATGTTTTGTTGCAGGTCAAAGAAGGTCCATCGATCGACCACAGCGAGTTGGGCATTGATTGATGAGGCAGCATTCCTCATTTTCAATTTTCTGATGCCTTAGCTGAGGGACCTTGCTTTTGATTCTGCCAATATTTGCATGACAACCTATCGATTGCGCATTCTCAATCCTCAACTGCTTTCCAACTACCTTACCAGACAACCAGACAATCAGAGCAGAGCTAGCCTGCACCTGCCCGACTGATTCATCATCGTCCCGCCTCTTTCCCGTCTCATCGCGTTTTACCAAGCCCTACGGCTGTTGGCTTCTTTAACAGTCTTAAACCGCTTAACCCAATCCTTGCCTGACACGAAATTCCTTCTCATCTCCCCCGTTTTATTTTGGTCCAGCTTTCATCACACGGGGCAGACAGCCGTTTGTTGGAGGGTCATCAAACCGTTCGTTTGCTTATTCGATTTTGCCTTAATACCTGCGCAGGTGCTCTTTGAGGTACGATATTTTAACAGACCCTACCTTATCCCCCTAGCTATCGACTCACAACCCATTGCTCTGTCTCTGTGAGTCTCGGGTGTCTCCCCTCACCAGACTGATACACCCGATATAACACCTACCTTTGTTTTATTTTTATTTTTCTCCTATAATTAAACGCAACTTATCAATCAACCTGACCGTTCAAGACTTACCTTCCCTCGATAGGGCCCTGTCAGCACTAACCGCCGTAAGCACACCGGTGGCCGTGTGGCATATCTCCCACATGGCCCCCTCACAATACGGTATGTTTATGTTTTCTTGTACGCATGCTTCAAAACCATGGAAAGCCAATTGACACCGAACGCAGATGCCAAAACCACGCACCCCCCTCTCATCGAGAGGTGCTCCAAGATAAAATCGTACACAACATCCCGGGCCACCTACCCCCAATCTTCCGCGTCTTCTACCGGAAACATCAGCATGCCGATAACCTTTCCAACCTCCCCCCGCTCCGGTACCCCTTTTAGTGTTCGTCCACGGGGCTGGGCGGCTCCCGTCGCCCAGTTCAGCCCCCTTGCTCACCAGTCTCACTCCCGATTGCGTCATGCCTGGCCGTGGACCTCCCAGGGTGCGGTGTCTCTGGGTTTGAGCCTCGAAACTGGGATGCTTACTCTGCAGACGCCATCATTGAGCTGCTCGAGACGGTGATCGAAGACCACCGCGATGCGGCGGGCGGGCAAGGCGTGGTTCTAATTGGCCATAGTATGGGGTCGTCCCTCGCTGCCCTGCTCGCCAACCCACGGAAGCCCAAGACATCACTCCACGAACATGTTCTGGGTCTGGTTGGCATATGCCCCACTGCAGGCCAGTTTCCTCCAGAGCGGGTCCGCATGATGCGGGCAGGGCTCTATATCCCCGAGTTCATCTTTAACCTGTGGAGAGCTTGGGACCGGCGCGGGGGGCTCGAGAGTCCGAGCGTGCACCGGTTTGTTGGGGCTGGTGCTGATGTCGAGACGAAGCGACTCCAGTACATGTACAACTTTCAAAGCAAGACACCCGTTTGGCGACGAATGGCGTGGGGCGCGCTGCCCAACTATTCGAACGGTGTACCTTCAAACGGGATAGCGACATTGGATGTCTGGGCAGGATTGAACATTCCCGTGTTCCTGGTCGGCGGGTTGGACGATCAAGTTGTGCCCCACGGAGAGGTCGACAAGATTGTATCGGTTCTCTCAGAGGGCAACTCCGAGGTTGGCTCAGAGGCAGGCGGTGATGCTGCGAAGAGCAGTAGCGAAGAAAGCATCCCCGCAAACGGCGGGGCAGGGCTTCCGCATCTACCTCAGCATCCGAAAAAAGTCGTGGTCAGCACCAAGCTGCCTAGCCCGGCAGGGCACGGCTTGCTGTACGCGGCATCGACAGTCCCCATCCTCGCCGGGCTCATCTCGGATTTTCTCTCGACCCACGTTACCGGACGCCTTTCTCTCGGGTGGCAGCTTCAGTATCTCTGCCGCGACGGGAAATGGGACGTCAAGAATCTCGAAAAGTGGCGCAACGTTGCCCCAGTTTCTGGGCCGATCGGCGGAGTGTTCCGGGCCATAAAGACGCTCCGGGAAGTCGACGAGGAGCATTGCCCGAGGGTATTCGTGGAAAAATGGGGGAAGGTCATCAAAGACGTTATCGACATATCACACGACAATCCCGTCTACAACCCGAACGGCCTTGACAAGGGCGGTGTTCACTACCACAAGTATGGCACGCTGTCCAAGGTGCCGCCAAATGAGACGGAAATCCGCGGGTTCGTCGAGCTGGTGGATAAGATCCGGGCAGAGCAGAAGGAGAAGGCCAGGGTGGAGGGGTGGGACGAGGGCTACGCTATTGGCGTGCATTGCCATTACGGGTTCAACCGGACAGGGTTTCTCGTGGCGTGCTACCTCGTCGAGCGGTGCGGGTTCACTGCGAAGGAGGCTATCGAGGCGTTTGCCAAGGCCAGGCCTAATGGGATCAGGCATGAGCATTTCCGGGACCGGCTGTATGTGCGGTACTCGGGAGTCAAGAGCGACGCATGAGTTTGTGCTCTGGGGTTTGCTTCCTTGGGTTTCCTTTTGGCGTGTTCGATAAGGGGTTTGGGACTCGGCAGTTGTATCGGCATTGGTATCGGTCGGTTGTGGTTTAGGATCGGACTCAACGGCATAGAGGATGGTCGCAAGAGGTTTCTCGTCTCAACATTGTCAAGCGTACTTTTTTTTGGTCTTTTTCATCTACATAGCAATTCGATACATAACATTTTGAGCGCCATAGATGGTTGCCCCCACAACAAAACCAAGTATACACAAGTCATACACGCCCTGAACCATCGCACCCTTATACGCACTCATGCACTCACTCATCCACACACCACACACCCACTTCCTCAACCCAACTTAACCCACCCACTCAACTCAACTCCCCCCGACTCGCCAACAACGCCGCCGCCGTATCCGCCCAAATCTCATACCTCTCCACCCGATCCTCCTCCGCATCAAACCCCAACACATACACAAACTCCTCCTCCCACCCCTGCCCTGTGGCCTTCCATGTAAACCGCGCCTTGCCCCGCACCACCACCTTCCGCGCCGCGTCGTCCACCACATACTCGGTGAAGTGCATCCCCTCGTGGCTCAGGCAGGTGGAGACGGCGTCCAGGTAGGCGTGCAGGCCGGCTGCGCCGTGGAAGGGGCGGCCGAGGAAGGGGAGGGCGGGGTGCGGGGTGCCGTGCTCGTGGATCAGGATGGAAGAGTGGTGGGGGGTGAAGTGCGTGGTGAGGAGTTGGGAGGAGGGGGTGTGGGTGCGGAAGGCGGTGGTGAAGGATTGCGCAGCGTTAAGGAGGGGGGTGGTGTTGGTGTTGGTCATTTTTGGGGGGGCTTTTTGGGGTTGGGTTTGGATTTGGGGGTTGGAGAAAAGGAGGGCTGGAAGAAGGGCGAGGTTATTGTAGAAGTGGGAAAGGGTTGATTGGTGACGGGGTGGGCGAGGTTGTCGATAGGGGGCTGTTGGAGTAAATACGCAGTCGCATAAAAGGGTGGGAGGGGACTCATCAAGAATGTCACCTCGGATGCCATCCATCGGCAGCCGCCCTCACACCCCCAAATTCCCCTGCTCCATCGACGTCATGCGCTGTGAGGGTCGCATCTGGGGTGCAGTAGAACCCCTGCTGCCTTGCCCATTCGGGGCTAGCATGGGCACCTTCCGGGCCATGCCGCAGCAGCAATAGCGGGACGGCTGGGACCCCGATTTAAACCGAGCGTGACCCCGACTTTCGGCTGCAGCTCTCCTGCCTGCACTCTCCGCCAGTTGCTGCACGTTTCTGACTACAACTACCGACGAGACCAACTTTGATCAGACGACGGCAGCAACACTTTTTGTCCTTGGTCATTTACCGGCGCCATGGTAAGCTTATAGTCACGAACCCTCCCTCAGTTGATGAATCATAATCCAAAAGAGTCATCCTCATTCTAACCTGCAACCATTCGCAGTCCCCCGGGTCAGAGCGGACACCGCTCCTGGCAGACCGCCCACGCAACTCCGAAGACTCGACCCGCCGCGCCGAGGAAGAAGATGCCGCTCTCCACGGCACCGCCATTACCCCCTCGACGCCCCGCCGCGCCTTGCGCGAGGTAGTCCTCTTCGCCTGGGCCCTCATCGCCACCGCCGCCGTCATCGTCCTCGCCGTTATCATCCAACACCACAACACCACCACCTCCCCCAACCCCTCCCCAGCCCCCACCCCCCATCGCCCCAGGCGATCCCTCCGCCGGCGAGGCCCTTACCTCTTCCGACACCACCACCCACCACCCAGAAACCCCAAAAACGCAACCTCATCTTCATGGTCTCCGACGGGATGGGTCCCGCCTCGCCTCTCTCTAACCCGCTCCTTCCGCCAACTCACCCAATCCCTGCCCATCGACGACGTGTTGACGCTGGACCGGCACTTCTGGGGCACGTCGCGCACGCGCTCGTCCAACAGCCTGGTGACGGACTCGGCCGCGGGCGCCACCGCCTTCTCGTGCGGCCGCAAGAGCTACAACGGCGCCATCAGCATGCTGCCGGGGCATAGGCCGTGCGGGTCCGTGCTGGAGGCGGCGAAGAGGAAGGGCTTGGCCACGGGGTTGGTGGTCACGACGGATGTTACCGATGCGACGCCCGCGTGCTTTGCCGCGCATGTGGATATGCGTATGCAGATGGATGAGATCGCGCTGCAGGAGGTGGGGGAAGGGGCCTTTGGGAAGGTCGAGTGGATTATCGATCCTGGGTAGGGGGGCGGTGTCCATTTCCTTGGGGAATGATACGAGTGGGAGCTGCAGGAAGGATGGGGTGGATGTGGTGGGGTTGGCGCAGGAGAAGCATGGCTGGGGGTATAAGGGGGACCGGGCCGGGTTTGATGAGCTAAGGGGCGGCAAGAATGTGAGCCTGCCGCTGCTGGGGCTGTTTGCGGACGCCGACGTGCCGTTCGAGATCGACCGCCGGAATATGGCCGATATCTACCCCAGCTTGAGCGAGATGGCGGCGACGGCGTTGACCGCCCTCGAGGAGGCCACCAAGGATAGCGACAAGGGCTTCTTCTTGATGATTGAGGGCAGCAGGATCGACCATGCCGGCCATTTCAACGACCCCGCTGCTCAGGTGCGTGAGGTGCTGGAGTACGACAAGACCTTTAAGCTGGTGCTGGAATTTCTGGAGAAGTCGGACACCGAGGGCGTCCTCGTGGCCACGAGCGACCACGAGACCGGCGGTCTCTCCACTGCTTGGCGTACGTTACCCCCACCCCCCTTAACCCCCTTTTTCTCGGTGTCACACCTGCTAACCCCCCTCCAGAAGCCCCCAACGAACTGCCCGTCTACAACTGGCACCCCTCCGTGCTCGCCCGGGCCAACGCCTCCACCGAGTACTGCTCCTTCCTGCTCAACGAGCACATCGCCTCCGCCGGGGACGAGTCGCAGCAGTCCCTCATCAACTGGATCAACGAGGAGCTCGCCGTGCGCCGCCTCGGCATCACCGACGCCCTCGAGATCGAGCTCAACGCTCTCGCCACAAACCCCGCCGCCGCCACCGTCATCTTCTCCAGCATGATCAGCTCGCGCGCCCGCGTCGGCTGGAGCACTCACGGCCATAGCGCCGTGGATGTGAATATCTACAGCTCGGGGGGCAAGGCGGCGGAGAAGATAAGGGGGAATGTGGAGAATACGGATGTGGGCAAGTTTTTGAGCGAGTATTTGGATGTGGATGTGGATGAGATTACGAAGGAGCTGGAGGATAAGTTGAAGGGGAGCAAGGTGTTTGAGGTGGAAGTGGAAGGGGATGCGGCCATGAGCGGGCATCCGGTGGAGTGGTTGAAGGATGCTGGGTTGTAGAGGCGTGGTTTGTCTGGGTCGAGCATGTAGTTGTGGAGTTGGAATGGGATTGTACGCGGCTGGTAGCGGTTGTGTCTCATGTTTTGTTGTTGTTCTCTTTTATTGCCTGCATGGAGCGAGACTTGCTATCTGGGTTTTATTAGAATGAATTATCTGTCTACCTCAGTCCCCGCCATAACAGTTAGTTCGCTCTCACACGGTTGGCTTACCGGAATGAGTTGACGAACGCCGCCATCCGCGACGGCCGCTCCACCTCCTTCATATTGCGATCCGCCGAGTGGCTGGTGGTCTGAGGTCAACGCAATTTACCAGTTACAGGTAAGAGAAGTGATGGTATGTTCGAGCGCAGCAACAGACAAACAGGCAACGATGAAAGGGGTAAGCAAACAACGCACAGATAACGATCTAGGAAATCTAACGAAATACAAAGGAGATGCCAACGCCCAGTAAAACAAAACGGAAAAGCCTAGAAAATTTCCAGCAACTCACAATGCCACTTAACGGTTGTACACCTCCATTCGGTACATGGGAGAGCCAGCCCTCCGGCCAACGGAAGTGAATTAATCCCGTCTCCGCTCCCGCCTGTTCTTCTGGGACTCTCTTCCGGAGTCTTTCAGCTGGGTTCCCGCGGTGGAAGGGACCCCGGCGAGGAAGTTTTGGAACCCCTCGCTGCGGTTCGAACGCACCGACTGCTGGGAACTCCGGGTTGAGGTCGCGCCAGAGCCCTGAGGTCGCGCCGAACGAGCCGGCTGCGTGCTGCCGGTGTCGAGAACGAACGGCAG
Source organism: Chaetomium globosum CBS 148.51 (assembly GCF_000143365.1). Lineage (NCBI taxonomy): Eukaryota > Fungi > Ascomycota > Sordariomycetes > Sordariales > Chaetomiaceae > Chaetomium > Chaetomium globosum. Next base: position 2,898,966 of record NT_165977.1, read on the forward strand.
CGTGGCGCTGCTGGTCCGGGTGGACGAGCTCTGGGGTCGCACCGGAGCCGGCCCCGGGCTGTTGGTGTCGAGAATGAATGGCAGCGTGGCACTGCTGGTCCGGGCGGACGAGCCCGGAGCTCCCTGTGGCGCGCTCGACTGCGGGCGGGAATCAATGAAAGTCACCAGCGAGTCCGTGTTTCTGGAGCGCGCCACGCTGCTGGCCTGGCCCTGGCGCGGACGGCCACTGCTAGGGCCGCCGCCGCCGCCGCCAGCGCTGGCAACGCTATTGCTACTGGAACGGTTTGAGGTTGGGGTTCCGGGGTAGCTATCGTGTCCGAACAAACATGTAGGAGGCGTGACCAGGCGCGGCGATAGGGCCACTGCTAGAGTAGTCCCGAGGGCGGGTTTCTTGTCTTCGTCGCCTTTCTCTGTCCGAGTCCTGGGAGTACACGGAGGAAGAGGACCGGGAGTCTCTGCCACTCATGGTGATGTTGTATGGCGGAAATGGTCTATCAGATAGGGACAGGCAGATGAATGAATAAATCAAAGATGGAAAGTTGTAATACGCTTTTGATTTGGTGATGGGCTTGCTTCTGAATGCTCGTCGAAGGGAGGATGGCTCGCCATTTATATGTCAGTGGTCGTAGCAAGTTTATCGAGCCTCTAGTCCTTCTCCTGAGAGTGAGTTCCAACCTTCGGCCCTGCCCGCCAGCCCTTTGGTATCTCAAACGAGGACCTGGCCGGCCGTGCTAGCAAGATAGTTTCAGTTGGCAGCTCATCGACGGCTGAAATGTGAGCGCCCGGGTCCGACCAGGCCAGATATCAATATTGACAACCACAAGGGTTAGGTTTGACAAGTACATGGGAAATGGCCACGGTCTCGAGAGTACGCTCGCCGGTACCTTCTTGATGGATAATAACTTCAGTTACAAGATGTACTCCAACGGCACGCCGAGACTCTCACCGCCATGACAATAAGTACAGGTACATCTCCCCGGGATAGTGACTAGGTGTCTCCCAGAACCGTGTGCCGCTTGGCGTCTCCGGCCCAATTCATGCTCTGAAAATAGACCTCGAGAGCATCATGACCCTGAAACAGAAACAGCACACCTGGGGTCAAGGCCACCCTCGGAAACCCCTTGAAGCAGCATAGCGGCCTAGAAGCCACAAGAGTCCTGGCCAACACACACACGCCATGCTGTGTCGTGAGTTCTGCCTTTGGGTATCTACGACTTCTCGGAGAACCGGCCGACAAGCACCGTTTGTGGTCTCGAGAACAACCAAGCTCCAACTCCCACGTTTTGTTGGGGATATTTTTATCATCGGCCTCGTGGCGTGCGGGCCGGCATTGCCTCAGGTGTGTCGGTGGGAGGTCTCATGAGGTGTTTGTTGGGTTGGCCCTCCGTCTCAGGTGTGGCCGTCAACGCCTGCCACGAAAATGCAACTAGGCGGCGTCATGTTTGGATAGTTTTCGTTGGTGGTCGAAAAGGGGGTGGGGTAAGAGCTTTGGCTGAGAGGCTATGAGTTCGAAGATCGCTGTGGAAGCACGAAGCGGGTATTAACTAACCAACCACCCCATTCTCCTTGGCTGATGAATCCAAAACCCCAGCAATTAACTCATCAGTTCTGATGGAAACACAGCCCGAGTCGAAAACCCGAGCTTTTTACATCATTCATCACCGAGCAGCCCGCTTTCCCCCCAGACAAACAAATCACCATCATGGGCGACGTTGACAGTTTGAACGACAAGCCCCCCGCTAGCAGCAACATCGACAAGCGAGACAGGGAATACGGCATGTTCCAGGATCCTCTCGTGGTGAAACAGAACAAAGAGATTGAAAGTGGTTTGCAGAAGCAACTAGACGCCTTCTTCGAGGAGGTGCGGCATCGTGAAATCTACGAATTCATCATCAAGCATCGCCCTGGGAAACCTGTGCGAGCTGGGCCCAGACTGCGCGGAAGTTACAATGCCATTATCCCCCTCGAGTACACCGACGGAAGCGCAGCTTTGCGGGTGCGCCTCCCTGGCCAAACCGCATTCCCGGACGAGGCAGTCCGTGTGGAGGTTGCCACGTTGCGCTACATCGAGAAGATGACCTCGATACCCGTCCCGCATGTCTATCATTGGGGGACCGCAGCGGAGAATCCCTTGGGGCTCGGTCCCTATATCATCATGGATTACATTCCCCACGAAAACAGCCTGGAAGACCTCCTCAGGGACCCGACCGTTCCTGATTACAAAGGAGACCTAGATCCCAACATCCCCAGGGATAAGCTCGAGCGCCTGTATAGGCAAGCCGCGAACGTCATCCTGCAGCTTTCCAAATTGGAAATGCCCAAGATTGGCTCTCTCCAGCAGCAAGGGGATTCCTTCGGCATCGGCAGCCGGCCTCTGACGCAGGACCTGAACGATCTCGTTGTCCAGGGCGGAATCCCACCCTCCACACTCCCTCCCGAAAACGCCACCTATTCGACCTCAGACGAGTGGTACGCGGCGCTCGCCGACATCCACTTCGCCCACTTAACCTTTCAACGCAACAAAGCCATCGTTTCGGCAGACGACTGTCGCGATAAATTTGTGGCGCGGCACCTCTTCCGGCAGCAATTGCGCCAGGGCAAGCTTTTCGACGCCACTGGCATAACAGCCAGCTCGGGAGGGACCGGTGGACGCTCCAGCAAAACGCCATCCCCGAAAAAAGCAAGAAAGGAAACATTCCCCCTCTGCATGGACGATTTCCGGCCGAGCAACATCCTCCTCGACGCCGACCTCAACATCGTCGGCGTGATCGACTGGGAGTGGACATATTTTGCGCCGCGCGCTTTCGCCCGCGACCCTCCTTGGTGGCTGCTCCTGGAGCGGCTCGAGTACTGGCCGAAGAGCATCCTGAATTTCCTGGAGAAGTACGCTAGCGCGCTCGAGGTGTTCCTCGACGCCCTCCGCGCCGAGGAGGATCTGGCGACGCAGCAGCAGGACGAGGGGTGGTCCATCGACCGGCATATTGAGGCGCTTAGCCTTGACGTGGTGCCGTTGTCGGAGCGGATGAAGCAGAGTTGGGAATCGGGGGCGTTTTGGGCCAACTATGCTGCGCGGAAATGTTATGGCTTTGAGCCGGCCTTTTGGGAATTTCTGGATGAGCGGTTCTTTGGAGCGAATGTGGAGGGTGGGTATGAGGGGAGGATGAACCTGCTGTCGGCGAAGGTAAAGAAGCGTATGGAGTGGTTTGTCGAGAGGAAGGTGGAAGGGAGCAAAGAGCAAAAAATCGTAGATTGGGACCCTGAAGAGGCAAGGGCCTATCCAGCCGAGATACTCGCCGATCTTGACTAGGCCACCGCTCATGAATGTTGAGATACACAACCGACTACCTAGCATTAGAGACCGTAGCTGAGCGACATTAGTCTGAAAAGTCAGACTCGTGCAGCTCGTCTGGGTCCAACCGATAGTTGATGTCGAATCGGCCCCTGAACAGGTCCCACAACGCAGTGGTCACCTTCGCTTCTTCCTCGTCGGTGAACTTGGAGTCGTAATTTTGATTGGAGATCCAGACTTGCAACCCGTCGTGTTTGCCTTTCGGGTCTGCCGCAAGCTTTTCTAGAAACTCCAAAACCACGTCGGGTGAGATAACTGAGGGCCCAAATATGTTGAGCGACTTTAGTTTCGAAAGGCGTGATAGAGGTGTCAGAAACTCGTTATCGATGAGGTCTCCGTTCAGGACGATCTCCTCCAACTGAGGCAGCGACTCGCATATATGTTCAATCTCTTCAAGGCTGAAGAGTTCGTTAGTGTCTAGCTCGCGTAGCTCGTGGCAGCAGGCAACGGCATTGGCCAGCATGGTATGCCGTTCGTCGTCGGACTCGAGCAGGTCTTCGTCCCTGATCTTGACTGCCAGATGTCGGAGGTCTTGCTGTTTGAGCAAAGACAAACAGAATTCCTTATCGAGGTCAAACGTCAAAAGACTGAGGCTCGTCAAACGAATAACCGGTGACTTCAGGACCTCGGCGAGTATTGTGGTTGAGGTGGGGACGACTGTGAACTCCAGCTCGCGAAGGGCAGTGCATTGCTGTAGCCACTGCACCACTTCTTGAAAAGCTGGTTTGCATTCAATCTCCCACAAATAACGCCGGGCGCTGGGTGCGCCCTCTAGTCTGAGCGATTCGAGGGAGAGGCAGTGTTGCAGCTCATTCAACGCCTGAAAAGCAGCCCGTTCGAGGCTGAACAGACTGAGGGATTTCAAAGAGCTAGAATGTTCGCCCAGAGCCTTGAAGGTCTGCCTGCCGATCTCATTCATGCTTAGAATGGTGAATGATACTGCGAAGCTTTGTCAATAACCCCTGAACCCCTGTTGTTACCGTCCCTTATCCGACCCTGCAACGTACCTAGGGTGTTGGGCTCAAGGTTCCGGAAGAAGCCAGCCAAGTCTTCATCAAGGTCCGTTCCTGAGCAAAAGAAACACTCTCTGAATAGGCAGCAGTAGCCCAACAATCAGTATGGGATATCGCACACTCGCAAACATACTAATGCCATATCAGGGTTAGGGTTAACTTACAGGTCCCTGAAAGCCGGACAATTGGCTCGGATGGCGCGAGCCACGTCGCTGTTGAGCACGGAGCCGTCGCGGACGGAAAGCGACGTCAAGCTGGATAGGCTCGATACCCATTTGGGTAGGTTGGCGGTGGGCAAGTAGTTGCCCTCGAGTGCGGTGAGGGCTACCCGCTTGCTTTCCTGAGCGGCTGACGTTCGGATACACTCGGTCACCAGGTTGGCGACCTCGATGATGATAGCCTCGAGATCGAGCGCCCTCCCACGGCCACGACGAATTTGGAGCTTCTCAAGGGGCGGGCTGAAGAAACTAGCCTTGAGCCCCGGGTTGTCACGGGCAAGATCCTCTAGCTGCGAGTGAAGGTTGCCGAGCTTCAGGGCCTTGATCCAGCAGCAGTATGGGAAGAGCGTCCTGCCGAGGCTCGACGCGATGATGGAACGCCAGAGACATATCGATGTCTCAATGTCCAGGATGTGGGCGTTTATGGCGGGTGATTGGTCGTGGATCGCGTATAGCTCCGGTAACGCCAGTCTGGCGATGCCTTTGCCCAAGCGGGCACAGAGGAAAAGACCGCCAAAGTCGCGCCGATTCGCAAACTCTTGAGAAACGAGCCACCATATCTCCTGCGGGAAGCTCTGACCAGTTTGTCTTTCCATTGCAGAGTATCGCCGGGGTCGGATGGAGCCGGCGGGGTGGCAACTTGTGGATGACCGGGGTGTCCAAAGACCGTGTTTAATAAACGTATGGCGACGCGTCGAGCAGTTGACATTCGTTGAATTGGTTTCTCGGAGGATGATAATAACTATCGCGTCCAGGCAGCTTCAACCATCCAACAATGTAAATAAAAAGTCAATTGATTTCGCCACTGAGCAAGATGGTTAAAAAAATATGCTGTGTTATGTATGATGTATCTGATAAATGTTTGTTGATGAATGGAATGAATCCAGGTTTCAAAGTCGCCTGCTTGACGCGTTGGCAGCTGTGAGCCGCTCAGTGCCGGCGGGCTTAACTCGGCTGGAGCCGACTCTGCCTGATCCACTGGGGACCAAGTCAGCCCAGCACGTTCGGCATTGTAACAGGGCGCCATTTTCCACTGTATCCAGTGGTTCCTTCCGTTTTCGACTCCATGCTGTCCCGAATTGGGCTGTCTTGGTCATCACCGTTCTCGTCCTAAAGAAGGTAACACCTCGCCTTCTTTCCGCACCTACTACGAAACATAAACCTGGCTTCGTTAGGTACCTACCCCAAAGAGTCAACGACTCGGCAAATACTGTATTGGCCCGGAATCTACTGAGCGATTAAATCCACCACGGTAGAAGAATCCGCCATGGTGGTCCTCAACTTCACGTTAAGCGAAGAAGGTGTTGCTGTGCTCCACGATGCCCTTGCCTGCATGTTCAAGTTTAGCGACGATGTTTCTTTGGAGGCGAGAAAGGACAAGGTAGGCGCTACCCCGGCGTTCTGGAAACCTGGATGACTCTCTTAGGTAGTAAACTGACTCCGCCCTTAGTTGACGCTTACAACCCTCAACATCTCCAAATCGGCATATGTCTGTTTCTCTTTCGCCGCCAATAGGTTCTTTTCGCGATACAGCTTTGAGGGAACTCCCCAACATCGAGACCGCTTTTTCTGCCAGTTGTACATCAGGGTATGACTTCTCCCACATACCCACGGCGTATCCACGACGTATCCTAACTCGGCAATCCCAGTCACTCCTTACCATCTTCAGAGCCCGCCAAGGGAGCGGAGATCAGTCCAAGGAAAGGGATGCCTCGATAGACCGGTGTGATGTGGCCATTGATGACGGTGCCGGCAAGAAGAGCCGTCTCGTGGCCAGAGTCTCCTTCAGAAATGGTATAGCCCCTCTTCCTCTGAGATCTGTGACCTAGGTGCTGACCAGCGAAGGTATCACGGCTTCGCACTCGCTGCCGTATGAAGTGAAACCCCCTACACACGCCAAGTTTAACCAGGAGGAAGCCGAACACCACTGGTCTATTTCATCCAGGACGTTACGGCAATTAATGGACCACTTCGGCCCAGGCATAGAGCTTCTCGACATCAACACAGATGACGAGGCCCGAGTCGTAAACTTCACATGCTTTACGGAGAAGGTGCAGAAGCGCGGCACTGTCAGCAACGAAGGTGACGGCATTATCTCATATTGATCTGAAGGAGCTCGCGCTGACCAATATCAGCTGTTCTCAAGAAGCCCCTCCACACTAACATTGCGGTCGAGATGGACGAGTTTGATGGCGTAGAAGTCCAAAATAAGCTTCACATCATCATCAGCGTCAAGGACTTCCGCGCCATCCTCCAGCACGCTCAAATGACCAGCGGCGCGCTTGCAACCAGCTATTCAAACCCTGGGCGCCCCATGAAGCTGTCCTACAGCACTGATGGCGTTCTATGCGAGTTCATCCTCATGACGGTTGGCGAGAAGGACGCCTTGACGCAGAAGCATAAGAACACACGGGCGAGCGCCGCAAGAACCCCCGCGCCACCTCTTGATTCTGCATCACACCGGGGGAGCTCCGCCGCAAATGACAACAAGCCAGACCCGCCTGCGTCTAGGCCGCCACAGCAAAAGACGCCCATCAGGCCCCGCCACCACGCTTTCGAAATGCGGCCATCGCCGATGCCGCCTCCCGCCACGGCTCGGTCCGAATCGCTATTTGTCGAGCAAAACGAGGACGACGAGCAATGGGAGCCCGTCAACCCAGACGAGGAAGAGGAGGAGGAAACTGGGAGGCTGGAGTGGAATGCCACCAATGAGCCGGTACCTTCTCTGCCCCGTCCTTGTCCGCGGCCTTCGCTAACTAGGAGTAGAATCCGTCGACTCTACGCGTCGGAAGTTATTTGTCCAAGCAATCCGAGGCTCCAAAGGCGCTTCCCGATCGGCTTGCCTCAGGTCTTGAGCCAACCCAACGGTTGTCCGAGGTATGTGTAACACCTGTCTCGCCCGAGATGCTATCCAGCTGACTTGTACAGGTCCGTCGGTTCGGCTTGTTCTCCCCTTGAATTAACAACCGCAGTGTCCAAGGTCAACTTGCTTTGCGTTGCGTGGCTTCGGCGTTGGTGATGGTGAATTGGCTGCTCTTTTAATGATACCACGGCATAGTTTACGTTGGCTTCTCGAAGACGATCCAGCTTGTTGCACAACCGGCGCCAATCATGGTGATTTCCATCCCTTCCCCCGTTGAAGCAATCTTGTTTCGCTCTCCCTTCTCTCCGTCTTGCTTCCGAATCGGACCACAGTTGCCATGCTCGCCCCAGCCCCAAACCATCACATCACCAGCCTCAGTCAACGCCAACGCGTGCTCGCTCCCCACAGCAATATCCCGGACCCGCCCAATATCCTCGCGCGCCAGCTGCCCATGGTCATCCCTCCCCCAACTCACCAACTCCCCATCCTCCTTCAACACGAACACGCTCCCCCACCCAGTAAGTCGCTTTGTGCAACCAGAAATCCCTCTACTATTGCTATGAAAGCAACACCTGATTATTCGGAGGAACCACTCGAATTGGTTCCTCGCCTCCGCCGCCTCAGCTATGCTGCCTGCATCCCACCTGAATGCATTCTTGAGGTGTGCTTAAAGAAAGATCATGTCAAGTATACGCCGAAAAGGAAACAAGAGAATTGCCTCTCAGTCGTATTCCTTTTCCATGCAATGGATTCGCCATTCTGGCAGATGATATCAAACGCTGCTCTCCTTATGCAGGGGCGCCGAATCTTTCAGGCTTCTCGGTTTCTACGCGCGGGCCTTCG